>NC_135333.1:166986021-167294722 GCF_023851605.1 Tamandua tetradactyla
AATGGATTTTAAGGGTATGGGATAATGGTGGGAGGAATATAAAGCTGGATCAGGCTAAATTTATTGATATGGGCCCCCTAGGCAGAGATTCTGCATACAGTATTATAACTCAAGGGGTTAGAAAAGGCATTAACGGTTTGTTTGGATGGATGGCTGAAACATGGATCAAAAGGTGGCCTACGTTACCTGTGGTTGAAATATCAGAACTGCCCTGGTATAATGTAGATGAAGGGATCCAATGGCTTAGAGAGATTGGAATGTCAGAGTGGATTTATCATGGAAAGCATGCTCTCACACCCCAGAAATGTCCGGAGGATGCACCTTTTACCAGAACTGTGAGAAATAAATTTGTGAGACTAGCACTGTCATCCCTGAAGAGCTCTGTAATTACTCTTCTTTGTAGGTTAGATATTACTGTGGGAACTGCTGTCACTGAGCTGGAATCCTTAAACACAATGGGGATGATCAGATTCCAAATTGGCAGAAGCCAAGTGGCAGCACTTAATTGCCAAAGACAAGGCAGATGTGGCTATCATAATGGACAGCAGACTCAAAGCAAGAGTCAAAATAGTCTGACTCCTAGCAGAGACTTGTAGTGTTGACTAGTAGATCATGGGGTACCTAGAAGTGTAATAGATGGGCAGTCTACTAAGTTCTTACTTGAGCTGTATAAACAAGAGTTCTAGGTCAAGTGAACAAAAGTCTAACTTGAATTACAAAAACAGAGAGTCACGGCCCCTTAATTTCCAGATGTGAGACAGTTTAGAGACTTAGAGCCCCTAGAATAAGGAGGCCAGGTCCCTTTTGAGGAGGGCCCTGTTACACCCACAAATTTATACTGTTACTCTTCCTCCAAGCCTTCCCCAAGGAGACTGATGGCCTTTTACCAGTGTAACTGGATTGGGGAAAAGGAAATGATCACATATTTCAGGGATTATTAGACACTGGTTCAGAAGTGACATTAATTCCAGGGACCCAAAACGTCACTCTGGTCCACCAGAGTGGGGACTTATGGAGGTCAGGTGATCAATGGAGTTTTATCTCAGGTCCATCTCACAGTGGGTCCACAGGGTCCAGTGGGTCCCCAAGCCCATTCTGTTATTTCCCCAGTTCCAGAATGCATAATTGGAATAGACATACTGACCAGCTGGCAGAATCCCCACATTGGCTCTCTAACTCATGGAGTGAGGGCTGTTATGGTAGGAAAGGCCAAGTGGAAGCTACTAGAACTGCCCCTACCTAGCAAAATAGTAAATCAAGCAAAACCAGATTCCTGGAGGGATTGCAGGGATTACTGCCACTCTTAAGAACTTGAAGGGTGTACGGGTGGTGATTCCCACCACATCCCCATTCAACTTTCCTATTTGGCCTGTTCAGAAAACAGATGGGTGTTGGAGGATGACAGTGGGTTATTGTAAGCTCAACCAGGTGGTAACTCCAATTGTAGCTGCTGTTCTGGATGTGGTATCATTGCTTGACCAAATCAATACATTCCCTGGTACCTAGTATGTAGCTATTGATCTGGCAGGCACTTTTTTCTCAATAGCTGTTAGTAAAGACCACCAGAAGCAGTTTGTTTTCACTGGCGAGGTCAGCAATATACTTTCACTGTCCTACCTCAGGGGTATATCAGCTCTCCAGCCCTATGTCATAATCTTGTCCACAGGGACCTTGATCATTTCTCCCTCCCACAAGACATCACACTAGTGCACAAGAATTGGACCTAGTGAACAAGAAGTAACAACTACTCTAGACTTATTGGTAATCACTTGCATGTCAGAGGTTGGGAGATAAATCCAACAAAAATACAGGGGCCTTCCACCTCAGTAAAATTTCTAGGTGTTCAGTGGTGTGGGGCATGTCAAGCTATCCCTTCTAAGGTGAAGGATAAGTTCCTATGTGTCTGTTACTGTCTTCTATTTAGAGATTAAGTATGGTTTAATGTAATGTGTATAGCTACCAAGTTGAACTGTCATGGCCAGGTTCAGGTGGTGGTGCCTGATCATCTGGTCTGGCAAGCACTGACCTGTCTGTTGCTATGAGGACATTTCATGGACTTAAAGCATGATTATGTCAGCTATATCCACAGCTGAAGCTGATTGCATTTGTAATCAGCTAAGGGGAGTGTCTTCCGCAGTGAGTGACACTTATTCTAATCAGTGGAAGGTTTTTAAGGAGGATTCAGAAGAGACAGTCACTCTTTCTGCTTCAGCTGGTGAGCCTCTCCTGTGGAGTTCATCTGGACCCTTCATTGGGATTGCCAGCTTTGCAGCCTGCCTTATGGATTTGGACTCTTCCACCCCCATGGTTGTCTAACCAGCCTCTTTTCAGAGCTCATTGAGGAACTTCATCAGAGTTACCAGCTTGTGGCCCTTCAGACCTTGGACTCTACATTCCCACTGTGCTGGTTTGAAAGGATGTATGGACCCTAGAAAAGCCATGTTTTAATCAAAATCCCATTCCATAAAGGTGGAATAATCCCTATTCAATACTGTATGTTTGAAACTGTAATCAGATCATCTTCCTGGAGATGTAATTTAATCAAGAGTGGTTGTTAAACTGGATTAGATAATGACATGTCTCCACCCATTTGAGTGGGTCTTGAGAAGTTTCTGGAGTCCTATATAAAAGGAAACATTTTGGACAATGGGAGATTCAGAGAGAGCAGAGCAGAACGACATAGCCATGAGAAGCAGAGTCCGCCAGCCAGCGACCTTTGGAGATGAAGAAGGAAAATGCCTCCTGGGAAGCTTCATGAAACAGAGAGCAAGGAGAAGAAGCTAGCAGATGATGCTGTGTCTGCTATGTCCCCTTCCAAATGAGAGAGGAACCCTGACCGTGTTCACTATGTGCCTTTCCAGATGAGAGAGAAGCTCTGATTCTGTTCACCATGTGCCCTTCCACTTGAGAGAGAAACCATGAACTTCATTGGCCTTCTTGAATCAAGGTATCTTTCCCTGATGGATGCCTTTGACTGGACATTTCTGTAGACTTGCTTTAATCGAGACATTTTCTCGGCCTTAAAACTGTAAACTAGCAACTTATTAAATTCCCCATTTTAAAAGCCATTCTGTATCTGGTATATTACATTCCAAACAGCTAGCAAACTAGAACACCTGTGGCTATCTGAGACACTTTTATAAATTTTATATCTGTGGATATCTCCTGCTGATTCTGTTTCTCCAGAGAACCCTAGCTAATACAGATACCCAGTTTTCTTAGCATCATTTCTTGGAGAGACTATTCTTTCCTTGTTAAATAGTTTTGGCACTCTTGTCAAAATCAGTTGGCCATAGATGTGAAGGTTTTTTTTGAACTCCTAATTCAATTCCATTGGTCTATATAGCTGTCCCTGTGCTTATACCATACTGTTGTGATTACTGGAGCTTTTGAATAATTTTGAAAATCAGAAAATGTGAGTCCTCCAACTTTGTTCTTTTACAAGTTGGTTTTGGCAGTTCGGGGCCCCTTACCTTTCCCTGTAAATTTGATGATTGGGTTTTCCATTTCTGCAAAGAAAGCTGTTGGAATTTTGATTGGGATTGTATTTAAACTGTAAATTGTTTGGGTAGAAGTGACATTTTAACAATATTTAGTCTTCTGATCCATGAACATTGGGTGTCCTTCCTTTTATTTAGGTCTTCTTTGATTTCTTTCAGTAATATTTGTAGTTTTCCATGTACAAATCATTTATCTTTGATTAAAAGTATTCTTAGATATTTGATTCTTATAGTTGCTGTTGAAATTAATTTTTTTCTTGATTTATTCTTCAAACTTTCTTTACTAATGTATACAAACACTACAAACTTTTGTGTATTGTACAACACCACTGTGCTGGTTTGAAAGGAAGTATGCCCCCTAAGAAAAGTCATGTTTTAATATAAATCCCATTTCATAAAGGTAGAATAATCTATTCAATACTATATGTTTGAAACTGTGATGAGATCATCTCCCTGGATGATGTAATTTAGTTAAGAATGGTTGTTAAACTGGATTAGGGGATGACATGTCTCCACCCATTTGGGTGGGTCTTGATTAGTTTCTGAAGTCCTATAAAAGAGGAAATACTTTGGAGAATGAGGGATTCAGAGAGATTCAGAGAGAGCAACGCTACAAAGCAGAGAGTCCACCAGCCAGCGACCTTTGGAGATGAAGAAGGAAGATGCCTTCGGGGAGCTTCATGAAACAGGAAGCCAGGAGAGAAATCTAGCAGATGACGCCGTGTTCGCCATGTGCCCTTCCAGCTCAGAGAGAAGCCCTGACTGTGTTTGCCACGTGCCTTCTCACTTGAGAGAGAAACCCTGAACTTCATCGGCCTTCTTGAACGAAGGTATCTTTCCCTAGATGCCTTTGATTGGATATTTCTTTAGACTTGTTTTAATTGGGACATTTTCTCGGCCTTAGAACTATAAACTAGTAACTCATTAAATTCCCCTTTTTTAAAAGCCATTCCGTTTCTGGTACATTGCATTCCAGCAGCTAGCAAACTAGAACAACCACTTTGCTGAATTTTTGAATTAGCTTTAGGAGCCTTGTAGATTTTTCAGGAATTTCTGTTTATAGGTCATATCATGTGAAAGTAAGGAAGAGTTTTACTTCTTCCTTTCCAATTTGGGTGCCTTTTATTTCTTTTTCTTGTGTAAATGCTCTGGCTGGAACATCCAGTACAGTGTTGAATAACTGGTGAGAATGGATATCTTTGTCTTTTTCCTTATCTTACAGGGAAAGCATTCAGTTACACCAGTGGATATGTGTTAGCTATGGGTTTTTCATAAATACCCTTTATGTTGAGGAAATTACTTTCTATTCCTAGTATTCTGAATATTTTTGTCAAGAAAGGTGTTGGATTCAATAGGCTGAGCCCTCCAACTTGGGGCTCACTCCTATGAAACTTATTCCTGCAATGGAGAAGCTAAGCCTCCTGATAGTTAGGCCTGAGAGTCACCCCTGGAGAGCCACCTTTGTTGCTCAGATGTGGCCTCTCTCTCTCAGCCAACTTGGAAGGCGAACTCACTGCCCTCCCCCCTATGTGGGACATGACTCCCAGGCATGTCAATCTTCCTGAAAATGTGGGACCTGACTCCTGGGGATGAGCTGGGACTGGCATCCTGGGAATGAGAAAGCCTTCTTGACCAAAAGGGGGAAGAGAGAATTGAGACAAAATGAAGTCTCAGTGGCTGAGAGATTTCAAACAGAGTCAGGAGGTTATCTGGGAAGTTATTCTTATGCATCATACAGATAACCCTTTTTAGTTTATGGTGTATTGAAATGGCTAGAGGGAAGTACCTGAAACTATTGAGCTGTGTTGATTCTTGAAGAAGACTGTATAACTGTATAGCTTTTACAGTGTGACCATGTGATTATGAAAGCCTTGTGTCTGATGCTCCTTTTATCCAGAGTATGGATACTCTGGATTTTATTAAATACGGTGGTCCAGTGAGAGGGAGGGGTAAGGGGCATGGGATGTATGAGGTTTTTCTTTGATTATTTCTTTTTCTTTTTCTGGAATGATGCAAATGTTCTAAAAATGATTATGGTGAAGAATACACAACTATATAATAATCTTGTGAGCCACTGACTGTATAATATGGCTGGACTGTACATGTGTGGATGTTGCTCCATAAAAATGTTAAATAAAAAAGTAAAGAAAAGAAGTTGGATTTTGCCAAATGTCTTTTCTGAATCAGTTGAGATAATCATGTGTTTTTTCCCTTTGTTCCATTTTTTTTTTGGTGTATTCCATTAATTGTTTTCCTTATGTTAAACCACTCATGCATATCTGTGATAAATACCAATTGATTGTGGTGTATAATTCTCATATTGTACTGAGCAATTCCATTTGCTAGTACTGTGTTGAGGAATTTTGCATCTATATTCATAAGGGATATTGGTCTGTAACTTTCTTTTCTTGTGATATCTTTATCTAGCTTTGGTATTGGGTGATTTGGGACTCATAGAATGAGTTAGGAAGTGTTTCCTCCTCTTCAGTTTTTTTTTTTTTTGGAAGTGTATGAGCAGGATTGGTATTAATTCTTCTTGTAATGCTTGGTAAAATTCTCCAGTGAAGCCATCTGGTCCTGGGCTTTTCTTTGTTGGGAGGTTTTGGTTATTGATTCAATTACTTTACTTACTGGTCTATTTTTTTTTCTTGAGTCAAGGTAAGTAGTTTAAGTGCTTCTAAGAATTTTTCCATTTCATCTATTTTAGCAGATTTGTTGCTAGGCAGTTGTTTATAGTATCCTCTTATACTCCTTTTTGTTATTGTGGGAGTGGTAGTAATGTCCCCTTTCATTTCTAATTTTAGTTATTTTTGCCCTCTGTCTATTCTTTGTCAGTCTAGCTAACAGTTTGTTGATTTTATTGTCCTCATTAAAGAAGCAATTTTTTGTTACATTGATTTTCTCTATTTTTTTCTCTAATTCGTCTGTACTTGAATCTTTATTTTATTCCTTCTGCTCAATTTGGGTTTAGTTTGCTTTAACTTTATTCTCCTGTTGTGAGATTAAGTCTCTGATTTGAGCTCCTTCTTCCTTTTTAATGTAGGCATTGAGAGCTATAAATAATCCTCTCAGCACATCCTTTGCTGCATCCCATAAATTTTGGCATGTTATGTTTTCATTTTCATTTGCCTCAAGATATTTCCCAATTCACTTTTGATTTCTTTTTTCACCCATTGGTGGTTTGAATACATTTTAAAATTTCTACATGTTTGTGAATTTTCCTTTTCTCCCTCTTACTTCTTTCTAGCTTCATTCCATTGTGTTGGAGAAGATATATTGCATGATTTCAATATTTTTCTGTTTATTGAGACTTGTTTTGTGATCTAATTTATGGTCTATCCTGCAGAATGGCCCATGGGCACCCAAGAAAACTGTGCATGCTTCTGCTGTTGGCTGAAATGTTCTATATAGCTCTGGGTGTGTTAGAGAATTGTTCATGTCTTCTCTTTCCTAGTTGATCTTTGACCTTTGTGTTCTATCCATTATTGAAAGTAATGTTTTGAAGCCCCCTACTATTAATGTTGAACTGTCTATTTCTAACTTAATATATGTCAAAATTTGATTAATATATTTTAGGGCACTGTTGTTAGGTGCATATATGTTTATAATTGCTATGTCTTCTTATTGAATTGACCCCTTTATCAAGGACATTCCTTGTCCCTCCTAACAGTTTTTGATATAAAGTTTATTTAATTTGATATCAGTACAGCTACCCAAGCTCTCTCTCTCTCTCTCTCTCTCTTTGGTATAGGCCAGGCTCTGGGAATTGAACTAGGGTTTCTGGCATGGCAGGTGAGAATTATGGCATTGAGCCACCATTGCACCACCCTCAAGCTCTCTTTTGATTACTACTTGCATGGTATATGTTTTTTCATCCTTTACTTTCAACCTACTGTTTCTTTGAATTTAAGTTGAACCTCTTTTCAACAGCATACAGTTGGGTGGGCCTTTTTTTTTTTTTTTATCCATTCTGCTAATCTCTACCTTTTGACTGGAGAGTTTAAACAATTTACATTTATAGTAACTACTGATAATGCTGGACTTTCTTCTGCCGGTTTGCTATTTTCTCTTTGTAACACTTTAATACCTTTTTAAACTCTCAATCGTTCTGTTAATGCCTACTTTCATATTTATCTGATTTTTTTTACTGCACTATTTTGAGTCCCTTCTCATTTCTTTCTGAATATATTTTTCATGTATTTTCTTTGTTATTATCAGGTGAAAATTTAACATTCTACATCTATAAAAATCACATTTGATTTTGTAGCAATTTAACTTCCATAGCATGTACATATATTGTTCCTATATGTCTTTTGTTCCCCCATCTTTTTTTGTACTCATAACAAATTATATCTTTGTACATTGTATATCCAAAATTGTTACTTTTTATATATTTACATTTTAGCACCTGTAGTAAGTAAAAAGTGGAATTACATATCAAATATAATTGTCCTGGCATTTATAATACCCATATGGTTACCTTTACTGGAGGTCTTTATTTCTTTTTGCCATTTCAAGTCATTGTCTACTGTCTTTCCTTTAAGTCTGAAGAACTCCCCTTAGCATTCCTTGTGGCACAGACATTGTGGTGATGAACTCCCTCAGCTTTTATTTGGGAATGTCTTAATCTAGTTCTCATTTTTGAAAGACACCAGTGTCACTGGATATAAAATTCTTGGTTGGCCATTGTTTTGTTTCAGCACTGTAAGTATTTCATACTATTGCCTTCTTGCCACTATGGTTTCTTATGAAAGAAGTACTTCATAATTGTAGCTCCCTTACACATAATGTTATGTCACTTTTCTCTTGCGGCTTTTAGAACTCTTTGTCCATAACATTGGACAATTTAATTACTATGTGTCTTGGTGTGGGTCTTTTTGGGGTTCATTGAGCATCTTGCATGCATATATTCATAACTTCTATTCATTTTGCCGTTGTTTATTTGAATATTCCTTCTTCCCCTTTCTGTCTTTCTTCTTCTGGGACTGCCATGATGCATATATTGGTATACTTGATGGTATTCCACAGGCCTCTTAGGCCCTGTTTGCTTTTTTTAATTTCTTTTTATGCTTCTTAACCTGAATCATTTCCACTGTTTTGTCTTTGGGATCACTGATTGATTCTTTTGCCTACTCCACTCTTCTGTTGAATCCCTCTAGAGAATTTTTCATTTTAGTTATTGTGTTTTCACAGCAATATTTCTGTTTGGTTCTTATTGAGAACTCAGTGATTCCCATATTGTTCATGCACTGTTTTCTTCAAATCCTTTAGTTCTTTTTCTGTGTTTTCCTTTATCTCCTTGAGCATATTTGAAGATCATTTAAAAATATATATTTTCTGATATGTCCAAAGTCTGGTCCCCTGCATTGATGGTTTCTGGAGTTTTATCTTATTCCTTTGAATGGGTCATCATTTCCTGTTTCTTTGTTCATCATGTAATATTTATTTTTATTAACAAAGCAAAACAACATACAAGCATGAACATTCTTAACATATAAACATTCCATACTTGGTGTACAATCAATGGACAATATCATCACATAGTTGTATACTCATCACCATGATCATTTCTTAGGACATTTGCATCACTCCAGAAAAAGAAATAAAAAGAAAAAAGAAAAAACTCATAAATACCATACCCATTACCCCTCCCTCTCATTGAGTACTAGTATTTCCGCTATCCAATATATTTTAACCTTTGTTCCCCCTATTTTTTTCTATACCCTTTATGTCTCCCTTTCATTGATCAGTAGTATTTCAATCTAGTCAATTTATTTTAACATTTGTTCCCCTATTTTTTTAATCCATATTTTTTACTCATCTGTTCATACCATAGATAAAAAGGGCATCAGACACAAGGTTATCAAAATCACACAGCCACATTGTGAAAGCTATATCATTATACAATTATCTTCAAGAAACATGGCTACTGGAACACAGCTTTACAGTTTCAGGCACTTCCCTCTAGCCTCTCTTATACACCTTAAAGTAAAAATGGAACATCTATATAATGCATAAAAATAACCTCCAGGATAACCTCTCAACTCTGTTTGAAATCTCTCAACCACTGCCACTTTATTTTCTCTCATTTCTCTCTTCCCCCTTTAGGTTGAGGTGGTTTCCTCAATCCCTTGATGCTGAGTCCTACCTCATTCTAAGAGTTCTGTCCTGTGTTGCCAGGGAGGTTTATTACCCCTGGGAGTCAAGTTTCACATAGAAGGGGGAGGACAGTGGTTTTGCTTGCCGTGATGGCAGAGAGAGCGATAGGCCACATTTGAGCAACAAAAGAGGTTCTCTGGGGAAAGAAAAAAGAGGTTCTCTGGGTGTGACTCTTAGGCCTAATTTTAAGTAGGTTTAGCTTATCCTCTGCAGGGATAAGTTTCATATGAACAAATCCCAGGATTGAGGGCTCAGCCTATTGATTTGGTTTTCCCCACTGCTTGCAAGAATATCAGGAATTCTCCTAATGGGGAAGTTGAATTTTCCCACTTTCTTGCCATCCCCCCCCCCCCCACCAGGGACTTTACAAATACTTCTTTATTCACTGTTCAAATCACTCTGGGATCTGTCAGGGCATCACACTGGATAAATACAAAATCTCATGCCCTATTCAAGGTTCCATGTACTTATGGTGTTCAATTAACCTGTCCATATAAATTATATTAGGAAATGCACTAGTCAAAATATAAATGTTGTACCAAATAAACATTTTTTTTGCTTTAGTCTCACACAGAAGTTGAAGTTTTAAAATATGAATGACTATGTATTTTCAACACCTTGCCATATTGATGTTCCACTGTTCTTCCTCACGCAAAACCATTTTTAGTTTTCACTTTTAGTCACTATCATTGTACATTCCAGGCATTCCTAGATTACACTATTTCGATCTTTATCATCTGCCTTTTCTTCTGCTTTCTCTGTGTCGCCAATCTCCTTCCTCTATTATTCTTACATTCAGCTTCATTCAGTGTACTGACATTATTGTGCTGTAATCAGGTAGTATTATGCTATCCATTTCCAAATTTTAACCATCAGTCCAGTTGCACGATCTGTATCCCTTCAACTCCAATAACCCAAAATCTACACTATTTCTATTTCCTGATGGCCTCTGTTCTTAACTGAAATTCTCCAAGTTCATTCATCAATGTTAGTTCATATGAGTGAGACCAGATAGTATTTGTCCTTTGGTTTCTGGCTAATCTCACTCAGCATAATGTCCTCAAGGTCCATCCACATTATTAGATGCTTCATGACTTTATTCTCTCTTACAGCTGGGTAATATTCCATCATATGTATGTACCACAGCTTGTTTAGCCACTCATCTGTTGATGGACATTTGGGCTGTTTCTCTTTGCAATTGTAAATAAGTCTGCTATAAATACTGGTGTGCAAATGTCTGTTTGTGTCCTTGCCCTCATGTCCTCTGAATAGATACCTAATAATGGTATTGTTGGATCATATCGCAATTCTACACTTAGCTTCCTGAGGAAGTGCCAAACAGCCTTCCACAGTTGTACCATTTTACATTCCCACCAACAGTGGATACATATGCCTCTTCCTCCACATCCTCTCCAGCACTTGTCGTTTTCTGTTTTATTAATAATGGCCATTCTGGTGGGTGTGAGATGATATCTCATTGTGATTTTGACTTACATTTCCCTAATAGCCAGGGAAGTTGAGCATCTTTTCATGTACCTTTTAGGCATTTGTATTTCCTCTTCTGGGAAGTATCTGTTCATGTCTTTGTCCATTTTGTAATTGGGTTGTTTGTCTTTTTGTTGCTGAGTTGAACAATCTCTTTATATATTCTGAATATTAGACCCTTATCTAATATATCATTTCCAAATATTGTTTCCTATTGTGTAGGCTGTCTTTTTACTTTATTGACAAAGTTTTTTTATGCACTAAAGTGTTTAATTTTGAGGAGTTCCCATTTATCTATTTCTTTCTAATGTTTAGGTCTTTGATCCATTTTGAGTTAATTTTTGTATAGGGTGTGAGATATGGATCCTCTTTCATTCTTTTGCATGTGAATATCCAGTTCTCTAGGCACCATTTATTGAAGAGACTGTTCTGTCCCAGTGCCTTATCAAAGATCAATTGTCCATAGATGAGAGGGTCTATATCTGAACACTCTATTTGATTCCATTGGTTAGTATATCTGTCTTTCTGCCAGTACCTTGCTGTTTTGACCACTGTAGCTTCATAATACAACTTAAAGTCATGTAGTGTGAGACCTCTGACTTAATTTTTCTTTCTCAGGATATTTTAGCTATTTGGGGCACATTGTCCTTCCAAATGAATTTGGTTATTAGATTTTCTATTCATGCAAAGTAAGTTTTTGGGATTTCCCCCCTTCTTTTCCTATCCTTTGAAGTGTTTTCAACAAGAAAGGATGTTGAATTTTGTCAAATGTCTTTTCAGTATCAATCAAGATGATCATGTGGTTTTTCTGCTTTGATTTGATGATATGGTGTATTACATTAATTGATTTTCTTATGTTGAACCATCCTTGCATACCTGGGATGAATCCTACTTGGTCATGGTGTATAATTCTTTTAATGTGCTGCTGAATTCGATTTGCAAGAATTTTGTTGTGGATTTTTGCATCTATATTCATTAGAGAGATTGGTCTATAATTTTCTTTTCTGGTAGTATCTTTGTCTGGCTTTGGTATGAGGGTGATGTTGGCTTCATAGAATGAGTTAGGTAGACTTCCTCCTCTTCAAGTTTTTGAAGAGCTTGAGCAGGATTGGTACTAATTTTTGAATGTTTGGTAAAATTCACATGTGAAGCTATCTGGTCCTGGGATTTTCTTTTTTGGGAGCTTCTTAAAGACTAATTCAGTTTCTTTACTTGTGATTAGTTTGTTGATTCATCTATTTCTTCTCGAGTCAATGTTGGTTGATCATGCCTTTTAGGAAGTTGCCCAATTTAATCTACATTGTCTAGTTTATTAACATAAAGTTTTTCATGGTATCCTCTTATTAACTCCTGTATTTCTGCAGGGCCAGTGGTTATGTCTCCTCTTCCATTTCTGATTTTATTTATTTGCACCCTCTCTTCTTTTCATCAACCTTGCTAAGGGTCCATCAATCTTATTGATTTTGTCATAGAACCAATTTCTGATTTTGTTGATTTTCATGATTGTTTTCATGTTCTCAATTTCATTTATTTCTGCTCTATTCTTTGTTATTTCTTTCCTTTTGCTTGCTTTGGGGTTAGTTTGCTTTTCCTTCTCTAGTTCTTCCAAGTGAACAGTTAATTCCTTGATTTTTGCTCTTTCTTCTTTTTTGATATAGGCATTTAGGGCAATAATTTTCCCTCTTAGCACTGCCTTTGCTGCATCCCATACATTTTGATATGTTGTGTTTTCATTTTCATTTGCCTCAAGCTATTATTGATTTCCCTTGTAATTTCTTCCTTGACCCACTGGTTGTTTAAGAGTGTGTTGTTGAGCCTCCATATATTTGTGAATTTTCTGGCCCTCTGCCTATTATTGATTTCCAACTTCATTCCTTTAGATTCAAGAAAGTGTTTTGTATGATTTCAATCTTTTAAAATTGATTGAGACT
Organism: Tamandua tetradactyla; assembly: GCF_023851605.1. NCBI lineage: Eukaryota > Metazoa > Chordata > Mammalia > Pilosa > Myrmecophagidae > Tamandua > Tamandua tetradactyla. The sequence goes on from NC_135333.1 coordinate 166,999,097, forward strand.
GGCTTTATGACCCAGCATATGGTCTATCCTTGAGAATGATCCATGAGCACTTGAGAAAAAGGTGTATCCTGCTGTTGTGGGGTGTAATGTTCTACAAATGTCTGAGTCTAGTTTGCTTTTTGTATTATTTAAATTCTCTGTTTCTTTATTGATCCTCTGTCTAGATGTTCTGTCCATTGATGAGGGCAGGGAATTGAAGTCTCCAACTATTATCGTAGATGTGTCTATTTCTCTTTTCAGTGTTTGCCTCATATATTTTGGAGCACTTTGGCTCAGTGCATAAATATTTACTATTGTTATGTCTTCTTGTTGAATTGTTTCTTCTGTTAATACATAGTGTCCTTTCTTGTGTCTTTTAGTTGTTTTACATTTGAAGTCTAATTTGTTGAGTATTAGTATAGCTACTCCTGCTCTTTTCTGATTGTTGTTTGCATGAAATAACTTTACCCAACCTTTCACTTTCAACCTATTTTTGTCCTGGGGTCTAAAATGCATCTCCTGTAGACAGCATATAGATGGGTCCTGTTTTTTAATCCATTCTGCCAGTGCATGTCTTTTCATTGGGGAACTTAATCCATTAACATTTAGTGTTATTACTGTAAGGGCAGTACTTTCTTCTACCATTTTGCCTTTTGGATTTTATATGTCATATCTAATTTTCCTCTTTTTACCTTTACTTTAGTCTTCATTTCTACACTCTTCTCCACACCCCTCTCTCCTGTTTTCTTATCTGCCTCTAGTACTCCCTTTAGTATTTCTTGCAGAGCTAGTCTCTTGGTTCCAAATTCTGTCAGTGATTTTTTGTCTGAAAATGTTTTAATTTCCCCCTCATTTTTGAAGGACAATTTTGCTGGATATAGGAATTGTGGTTGGCTGTTTTTCTCTTTTAGACTCTTAAATATATCATACCACTGTCTTCTTGCCTCCATGGTTTCTGCTGAGAAACCTATGCATAGTCTTATTGGGCGTCCCTTGTATGTGATGGATTGTTTTTCTCTTGCTGCTTTCAAAATTCTCTCTTTATCTTTGACATCTGACACTGAGAGTAGTAAGTGTCTTGGAGTATGTCTATTTGGATCTTTTCTGTTTGGGCTATGCTGCACCTCTTGGGTCTGTAATTTTAAGTCTTTCATAAGAGTTGGGATGTTTTCAGTGATAATTTCATCCATTAATCTTTCTCCTCCTTTTCCCTTCTCTTCTTCTTTTGGGACACCCACAGCATGTATATTTGTGTGCTTCATGTTGTCATTCAGTTCCCTAAGTCCCTGCTCATATTTTTCCATTCTTTCACCTATATTTTCTTTTTAAACTTTTTTTATTAATTAAAAAAAATTAGCAAACAAAACATTTAGAAATCATTCCATTCTACATATATAATCAGTAATTCTTAATATCATCACATAGTTGGATATTCATCATTTCTTAGTACATTTGCATCAATTTAGAAAAAGAAAAAGACAACAGAAAAAGAAATAAAATGATAATAGAGAAAAAAAAACTATACGTACCATACCCCTTACCCCTCGCTTTCATTTACCACTATTTCAAACTGAATTTATTTTAACATTTGTTCCCCCTATTATTTATTTTTATTCCATATGTTCTACTCTTCTGTTGATATAGTTGCTAAAAGGAGCATCAGACATAAGGTTTTCACATTCACAGAGTCTCATTGTGAAACCTATATCATTGTTCAATCATCCTCAAGAAACATGGCTACTGGAACACAGCACTACACTTTCAGGCAATTCCCTCCAGCCTCTCCACTACATCTTGAACAACAAGGTGATATCTACTTAATGTGTAAGAATAACCTCCAGGTTAACCTCTCGACTGTGTTTGGAATCTCTCAGCCATTGACACTTTGTCTCATTTTACTCTTCCCCCTTTTGGTAGAGAAGGTTCTCTCAGTCTCTTGATGTTAATTCTCAGCTCCGATTCTAGGATTTTTCTCAGTCCTTTGATGCTGAGTCTCAGCTCATTCCAGGATCTTTGTCCCACGTTGCCAGGAAGGTCCACACCCCTGGGAGTCATGTCCCACGCAGAGAGGGGGAGGGGGGGTGAGACTGCTCATCATATTGGCTGGAGAGAGAGGCCACATCTGAGCAACAAAAGAGGCTCTTTTGGGGGTGACTCTTAGGCCTAAATTTTAACTAGACTTGACCTATCTTTTGTGGGGTTAAGTTTCATGTGAAAAAACCCCAATACTAGGGGCTCAGCCTATAGCTTTGGTTGTCCAAACTGCTTGTGAGAATATCAAGAATTCAACTTGGAGAAGTTTAATTTCTCCCCACTCTCACCATTCCCTGATGGGGGCTTGCAAATACTTTTCCAGTCACTGATCAAATCATTCTGGGATTCATCGGGGGATCACTCTGGACAAACCAACAAAATCTCATGTGCTACCTGAGATTCCAAGTACTTATGACATTCAATCAAACTATCTACATGAGTTATATTAGGAAACGCACTAGTCAAAATCTAAATTTTGTAACAAATAAGCATTTTTTGCTTTAGTCTCACACATAATGTGACATTTTAAAGTATTAGTTATCATCTATTTTCCGCACCCTGCAATAATGACATTCCTTTGTTCTTCCTCATGCAAAAACATTTTTAAAATTTGTACATTGTACATTTCACTATTATTATACACTCTAGGCATTCCTAGATTATACCATCTCGATCTTTAACATCTATCTTTCTTTCTGATTTCATTTATGTCCCCAGCCCTCCTCCCTCTATCATTCTCACATGCAGCTTCATTCAGTGTTTTAACATAATTACATTACAGTTAGGTAGTATTGTGCTGTCCATTTCTGAGTTTTTGTATCCAGTCCTGTTGCACAGTCTGTATCCCTTCAGCTCCAATTACCCACTATCCTACCCTATTTCTATCTCCTGATGGTCTCTGTTACCAATGACATATTTCAAGTTTATTCACTAATGTCGGTTCATATCAGTGAGACCATACAGCATTTGTCCTTTAGTTTTTGGCTAGTCTCACTCAGCATAATGTTCTCTAGGTCCATCCATGTTGTTACATACTTCATAAGTTTATTCTGTCTTAGAGCTGCATAATATTCCATCGTATGTATATACCACAGTTTGTTTAGCCACTCGTCTGTTGATGGACATTTTGGCTGTTTCCATCTCCTTGCAATTGTAAATAGTGTGCTATAAACATTGGTGTGCAAATGTCCGTTTGTGTCTTTGCTCTTAAGTCCTCTGAGTAGATACCTAGCAATGGTATTGCTGGGTCATATGGCAATTCTATATTCAGCTTTTTGAGGAACTGCAAAAACTGCCTTCAAGTGGTTGCACCATTTGACATTCCCACCAACAGTGAATAAGTGTGCCTCTTTCTCCACATCCTGTCCAGCACTTGTCATTTTCTGTTTTGTTGATAATGGCCATTCTGGTGGGTGTGAGATGATATCTCATTGTGGTTTTGATTTGCATTTCTCTAATGGCCAGGGACATTGAGCATCTCTTCATGTGCCTTTTGGCCATTTGTATTTCCTCTTCTGAGAAGTGTCTGTTCAAGTCTTTTTCCCATTTTGTAATTGGATTGGCTCTCTTTTTGTTGTTGAGTTGAACAATCTCTTTATAAATTCTGGGTACTAGACCTTTATCTGATATGTCGTTTCCAAATATTGTCTCCCATTGTGTAAGCTGTCTTTTTACTTTCTTGATGAAGTTCTTTGATGCACAAAAGTGTTTAATTTTGAGGAGCTCCCATTTCTTTCTTTCTTTCTTCAGTGCTCTTGCTTTAGGTATAAGGTCCATAAACCCGCCTCCAATTATAAGATTCATAAGATATCTCCCTACGTTTTCCTCTAACTGTTTTATGGTCTTAGACCTAATGTTTAGATCTTTGATCCATTTTGAGTTAACTTTTGTACAGAGTGTGAGATACAGGTCCTCTTTCATTCTTTTGCATATGGATATCCAGTTCTCTAGGCACCATTTATTGAAGAGACTGTTCTGTCCCAGGTGAGTTGGCTTGACTGCCTTATCAAAGATCAAATGTCCATAAATGAGAGGGTCTATATCTGAGCACTCTATTTGATTCCATTGGTCAATATATCTATCTTTATGCCAGTACCATGCTGTTTTGACCACTGTGGCTTCATAATATGCCTTAAAGTCAGGCAGCTTGAGACCTTCAGCTTTGTTTTTTTCCCTCAAGCTACTTTTAGCAATTCGGGGCACCCTGCCCTTCCAGATAAATTTGCTTATTGGTTTTTCTATTTCTGAAAAGTAAGTTGTTGGGATTTTGATTGGTATTGCGTTGAATCTGTAAATCAATTTAGGTAGAATTGACATCTTAACTATATTTAGTCTTCCAGTCCATGAACATGGTATGCCCTTCCATCTATTTAGGTCTTCTGTGATTTCTTTTAACAGTTTCTTGTAGTTTTCTTTGTATAGGTCTTTTGCCTCTTTAGTTAAATTTATTCCTAAGTATTTTATTCTTTTAGTTACAATTGTAAATAGAATTCATTTCTTGATTTCCCCCTCAGCTTGTTCATTGCTAGTGTATAGAAACACTACAGATTTTTGAATGTTGATCTTGTAACCTCCCACTTTGCTGTACTCGTTTATTAGCTCTAGTAGTTTTGCTGTGGATTTTTAAGGGTTTTCGATGTATAGTATCATATCATCTGCAAACAGTGATAGTTTTACTTCTTCCTTTCCAATTTTGATGCCTTGTATTTCTTTTTCTTGCCTAATTGCTCTGGCTAGAACTTCCAACATGATGTTGAATAACAGTGGTGATAGTGGACATCCTTGTCTTGTTCCTGATCTTAGGGGGAAAGTTTTCAATTTTTCCCCATTGAGGATGATATTAGCTGTGGGTTTTTCATATATTCCCTTTATCATTTTAAGGAAGTTCCCTTGTATTCCTATCCTTTGAAGCATTTTCAACAGGAAAGGATGTTGAATCTTGTCAAATGCCTTCTCTGCATCAATTGAGATGATCATGTGATTTTTCTGCTTTGATTTGTTGATATGGTGTATTACATTAATTGATTTTCTTATGTTGAACCATCCTTGCATACCTGGGATGAATCCTACTTGGTCATGATGTATAATTCCTTTAATGTGTTGCTGGATTTGATTTGCTAGAATTTTGTTGAGGATTTTTGCATCTATATTCATTAGAGAGATTGGTCTGTAGTTTTCTTTTTTTGTAATATCTTTGCCTGGTTTTGGTATGAGGGTGATGTTGGCTTCATAGAATGAATTAGGTAGCTTTCCCCCCACTTCAATTTTTTTGAAGAGTTTGAGCAGGGTTGGTACTAATTCTTTCTGGAATGTTTGGTAGAATTCACATGTGAAGCCGTCTGGTCCTGGACTTTTCTTTTTGGGAAGCTTTTGAATGACTGATTCAATTTCTTTACTTGTGATTGGTTTGTTGAGGTCATCTGTTTCTTCTTGAGTCAAAGTTGGCTGTTCATGCCTTTCTAGGAACCTGTCCATTTCATCTACATTGTTGTATTTATTAGCATAAAGTTGTTCATAGTATCCTGTTATTACCTCCTTTATTTCTGTGAGGTCAGTGATTATGTGTCCTCTTCCATTTCTGATCTTATTTATTTGCATCCTCTCTCTTCTTCTTTTTGTCAATCTTGCTAAGGGCCCATCAATCTTATTGATTTTCTCATGAACCAACTTCTGGTCTTATTGATTTTCTCTATTGTTTTCATGTTTCCCAATTTTATTTATTTCTGCTCTAATCTTTGTCATTTTTTTCCTTTTGCTTGCTTTGGGGTTAGTTTGCTGTTCTTTCTCCAGTTCTTCCAAGTGGACAGTTACTTCCCGAATTTTTTGCCCTTTCTTCTTTTTTGATATAGGCATTTAGGGCAATAAATTTCCTCTTAGCACTGCCTTTGCTTTGTCCTGTTTTGATATGTTGTGTTTTCATTTTCATTCACCTCGAGATTTTTACTCATTTCTCTTGTAATTTCTTCCTTGACCCACTGGTTGTTTAAGAGTGTGTTGTTGAGCCCCCACGTATTTGTGAATTTTCTGGCACTCTGCCTATTATTGATTTCCAACTTCATTCCTTTATGATCTGAGAAAGTGTTGTGTATGATTCCAATCTTTTTAAATTTGTTGAGACTTGCTTTGTGACCCAACATACGGTCTATCTTTGAGAATGATCCATGAGCACTTGAGAAAAAAGTGTATCCTGCTGTTGTGGGGTGTAATGTCCTATAAATGTCTGTTAAGTCTAACTCATTTATTGCAATATTCAAATTCTCTGTTTCTTTATTGATCCTCTGCCTAGATGTTCTGTCCATTGATGAGAGTGGGGAATTGAAGTCTCCAACTATTATGTAGATGTGTCTATTTCCCTTTTCAGTATTTGCAGTGTATGCCTGACGTATTTTGGGGCATTCTGGTTTGGTGCATAAATATTTATGATTGTTATGTCTTCTTGTTGAATTGTTCCTTTTATTAGTAGATAGTATCCTTCTTTGTCCCTTTTAACTGTTTTACATTTGAAGTTTAATTTGTTGGATATTAGTATAGCTACTCCTGTTCTTTTCTGGTTGTTATTTGCATGAAATATCTTTTCCCAACCTTTCACATTCAACCTATGTTTATCTTTGGGTCTAAGATGTGTTTCCTGTAGACAGCATATAGAAGGATCCTGTTTTTTTTCCATTCTGCCAGTCTATGTCTTTTGATTGGGGAGTTCAGTCCATTAACATTTATTGTTATTACTGTTTGGGTAGTACTTTTCTCTACCATTTTGCCTTTTGTATTTTATATATCATATCTAGTTTTCCTTCTTTCTACACTCTTCTCCATACCTCTCTCTTTTGTCTTTTCATATCTGTCTCTAGTGCTCCCTTTAGTATTTCTTGCAGAGCTGGTCTCTTGGTCACAAATTCTCTCAGTGACTTTTTGTCTGAGAATGTTTTAATTTCTCCCTCATTTTTGAAGGACAATTTTGCTGGATATAGAATTCTTGGTTGGCAGTTTTTCTCTTTTAGTAATTTAAATATATCATCCCACTGTCTTCTTCCCTCCATGGTTTCTGCTGAGAAATCTACACATAGTCTTATTGGGTTTCCCTTATATGTGATGGATTGCTTTTCTCTTGCTGCTTTCAAGATCCTCTCTTTCTCTTTGACCACTGACATTCTAACTAGTAAGTGTCTTGGAGAACGTCTATTTGGATCTATTCTCTTTGGGGTGCACTGCACTTCTTGGATCTGTAATTTTAGGTCTTTCATAAGAGTTGGGAAATTTTCAGTGATAATTTCTTCCATTAGTTTTTCTCCTCCTTTTCCCTTCTCTTCTCCTTCCGGGACACCCACAACATGTATATTTGTACGCTTCATATTATCATTCAATTCCCTGAGCCCCTGCTCATATTTCTCCATTCTTTTCCCTACAGTTTCTGTTTCTTTTTGGATTTCAGATGTTCCATCCTCCAGTTCACTAATTCTAACCTCTGTCTCTTGAAATCTACCATTGTAAGTTTCCATTGTTTTTTTCATCTCTTCTATTGTATCTTTCATTCCCATAAGTTCTGTGATTTGTTTTTTCAGACTTTCCATTTCTTCTTTTTGTTCATTCCTTGCCTTCTTCATGTCCTCCCTCAATTCATTGATTTGGTTTTTGATGAAGTTTTCCATTTCTGTTCGTATATTCAGAATTAGTTGTTTCAGCTCCTGCATCTCTTTTGAACTATTGGTTTGTTCCTTTGACTGGGCCATATCTTCAATTTTCCTGGTGTGATTTGTTATTTTTTGCTGGCGTCTGGACATTTAATTACTTTAATTCCCTTCTACTTTTGAAATAGATTTTATCCTCTTTTGGGTGCTCTGTTCATGATTTAATGTCCCAGGATGCTTCAGCTTCATTGTTTCTTATATTGCTTTAATGTCTGCAATATGCTTCTCTGCCTTCAAGACAAATCTTGGGAGGTGAAGCCTGAGATAGATTTCCTAGTTTCGGTTTTCAGACTTCCTCCTGATAGACTAGCTCACACATATAGGCATCCAAGTATGCACAGAGGGTGCTCTGTTTCTTTGGAAGAGGACCAGGGATCCCTAGTGGGAGAACTAGCTGACCCCATACTGTATGGTGGTGGGGGTGGGGAGAGAACCAGCAAGTGCACCAGCAGCTCCTTCTTTGTCTTTTGAAGCTGGACTTTCTTGATTCCACACTTGCCCAGTTAATGGAGGTTTTAAGTTATGAGGGATTCTCTTCAGGATCCCTCTGCTGCTTTTGCCTGTGACGATTTGGGACAATGGCCACCCTTAGAGTCAGTCCTCAGTGATCTGAAGTAGCTTATGCAAAGCAGTGATCAGCAATCAGACCACAACCTTCGGAGTCTGGAAAGCTAGCTGTTTTATGTCCTGTTGTAGCAACAGCAACCTGCACCAGGAGCCCAAGCTGCAGTCCCCAGCTGTTGCCTGCAGTGAGCCTGGGAGGTAGGGGTTGGTGGCTAATGTAGGGAAGGCAAAATTACTTACCACAATTTACTGTCCTTTTCTTCCTGCTGTTCCTTAGATACTACACATTGTTGCACTAGATTCCAGAATTTCAAAATAGTTGATTCAGACAGTTCCTGCCAGTTCAATAGTTGTTTTGGTGTAAGGACTGATTCCTACTCTGCCATCTTCCTACAGTCCTCTCTGATGGTTGACATTTGTAAATAGGCAAGTTCCTTTAATTAATAGCATAATCATTGATAATGAGAAAAAATGAAGCAATCAAATATATTTCTACTTTTCTAACCTGTAATATTTCCTCAGGCGTTATAGTCTAGGTGCAGTTTGGAGACATGGTCAGGGAAGTAAAGGGAAGAAAATGCTGTAGTATTCTTACTAAGTTTTATTTTCCTCAAGTTCATTGAATGCTTGGCACTTTATTAAGGTAATGTTTGTGTAAGGAAGATAAGATATTTCATTGGAATCACGCTTATTATTAAGTTCTGCTGTTTACAACATTGCAATTTTTCTTTGCCATTTGAAAAAAATTTTTAATCTGAATTTATCTGGCAACTTATATCATGAAGCATTTGAAAAAAATCAATTGACCAGGTCCTCATTTGAGACTGAAGCATGGTTGCACCCAACAACTTGAGGAAAGAGTGACTGTAAAAATGTTCAAGAACCTAACCATGATATTATTAATTCTTATTTTTATCAATTATTGGAATACATTGTTTATATATTGGTGAACTTTATTATTTTCATTTACTAACAGAAATATGCTGACTAAGATGGTCTGAAATTATTTGGATCTATGGCTTTGAAACTGAAATTTCACACATCTATCATTCATAACAATGTGTGAACTCCAATTTGAGAAATGAAGAAACTTTTTTTTTTAAGGAAAGGGCTTCTCAAAGTGCAGATGGATGTGCAGATCAGTCAGGACTGCAGCACGGTCATTCAACACTTATCTAACTTACTTTTTATTTCCTGGTGCAAAAAAATCCCCAAACATTTATAAGTTGGGCATTTGGTGATAGGGTAGTGAGGAGATGGTGTTCATTTTAGGAAACATGAATTTACCTATTAGTCACAGATCATCACTATCAGTATACACTGCACTGATGCATGAAATATAGATCTGCTTAAAAGAAATGTGCTACAAAATGTGAGTTCTATAGTTATCTATTTTATCTCCTGATGTGCTCTGAGTCATTCCTGCATACATTTTGGTAAAAATAGCTTAACCTTTCTCCCAGTATTCTACAAAACTATATTTTATCTGCTTCATGATATAAGTTGCCAGATAAATTCAGATTAAAAATTTTCATTGTAAGTGTTGATTGATGCATTAGCAGATTTAAAATTATTTTAATTTGACGAATGTTTAATTTTAAAGCAAAATTTGATATAAAGACAAAGATGGGTTATAGTTGGTTGAATAAATGTGTTGACTAGCTTTTAAAAATATAGTTATCATGCTGTTCTTTTACATAAATTTTATACTTACATTAAGAGGTAATGTAAAATTGAAATCTATAACTCCCTATGATCTAAAAAGAAATACAAGGTACTGCCAAGGTAACAAGAATATTTCACCTTCATTTTTTTTCTGTATACTTTTTTTGCAGTAGTAATCCAAAGGTAATTTGAATTTAGTGAGGTTCATGCTACATAACTGATAGACATTTTAAGGGTAGAAGTGCTTCATTTTAATATTAAGGTGCCATAAGAACTAGGCTAGAGAAAACAACTTACAGTGTCTCTATTAAAAAAGGAAGCCCTTTACTTCCAAAAGCCTAGGGCCAGATCCATCCTTCGTCTCAATTTTTAGAGCAGTTTGCTGTTTGTCCTCTGTTTTAGCATTGCCAGAATATTCCCATTTGCCAGGTATACTAGAATTATCTGATGTCATTGTTGTCTTTCTTTTTACTGTTCTTTTCTTCCTTAGTAGTGGCTCAACTTCCTCCTCTCAAAGCATGATCTCTTAACATACCCCCTTTCTTTTGAAAACCAGGAATCCTGCATCTCATGGAATCGGATTTCTAGCCTTTCCTCCAAGCCCATGAAGTGTAATAATAGCCTCAAATGGAAACACACTTACAGTCTATGTTAAGGTGAGCACCACGGGGCATCTCAATAACAAGGGATTTGGGAGAGACTCGTCACAAGATTTGGGCTTGTGCTGAGTGATTTTTGGAAGTTTTAAGAAAGCAAGCATTTTTTTCCAGATTTTATGCTATCAGGAAACATGGTACTGGGTATCTCAATAAGGTTTTCCTTGGAGGCAGAAGGCACAGTGCAGTGCTAATGCTGTTATTGGTAAAGAAGTAGGCATTCCTGTTATCTAGAAAAGGGATTATTTGGATATTTTTGTGTTTGCAAAATGTTCTTTTCTGGACCATGGCCATGCTTGGACATGATTGTGAATGGTCTTATTTTAATCTTGTATCTATCACCATGGTAATGGATTGGCCTTGTCTGATGGTTGATATCTGAAAAAATTTTTGTATTCAGTTGGGAACACTATGGCCTATTTTTGGCTGCCAACTGTTAGGGACTTCTTTATGTGTTTGTTTACTTTCTCAGTACTCTGCTTCAGAGTAGGACAAAGTTAACCTATAGGACATTAATCTGTGTGATCTAGTTCCTCACTATTGTTAAGATTTTTTTATAAGAAGGGTATTCAAGGACTGCTGTATATAATTGCACTATATTTAGACTTCACGTTTCTTTTCTTGCAAGGTAAGGAGATGATCACTTAATGTGACAATGGCTATGACTTTGTGATACGGACAATTATCAGAACAAAGTGACTTAATTTTTTAACAACTCACTAATATAGACAATTGCTATAAACTACTTAAATAAGATGGTTTATTTCCAGAATATATTCCGAAAGTAGGGACGTAGATTACCAAGCTCTTAGCCCATGAAAATAGGTTCCAAAATCCAGCTAACGCACATCAAGAGTGCCACATGGCCTTTTCCTCTAGCCTAGATCCACCTGACTGGTCAGGTCAACATAGTTCTATCCTTCCAGGTCCAATCAAGAGTCAAAAAGCACACTGGTAATTTGAACAAGGACAATTTAATAGGAAGAATTATTAACTGTAACAGATGATTAGATTCTAAGAATGGATAAGAGGGAACTCTAAAGAGTATTTTTGGGGTAAGTGAGAGTCATCAAGAAAGAAGCAAACTTGGAAGGGGGGCCCTCCCTCCAAGGGTAGCATTCAGATTCAGTAAAGAATGTGGCTGTGGACAAGTTGTAAGAGGAATTTTTAAATGGGTGATATTAAAAAGTCTGAAACAGTAAGTGTTGCTGAGGATATGGTGCAACTGGAATGTACATACATTGCTGATGTGAATGTAAAATTGTACCACCAATTTAGAAAACCGTTTTGTAGTTTCTTAAAATGTTTGTCTACCCTTAACATGATACTCAGCAATTTCACAATTATTTACCCAAGAAAAATGAAAACATACTTCCATACATTTCTTGTACATGGCAGCTTTATTCATAATACCCCAAACTGAAAGTAACCTAAAATGTCCACCAGCTGGTGAATGACTAGCTGAATTGTGTTGTATCCATAAAATAAAACGCTACTCAGCAATAGAAAGAAAACTACTGATATAAACAATATGAATGCATCTCAAAATAATATATGCTGAGTAAAATAAGGTGGGCCTGAAAGAGTATGCATTATATGATCCTACGGTATGAAACTCTAGGAAACACAGATGTAATCTATGGTGACAGATCAGTTATCTCAGACAGGAGATGGGGGTGGATTCGACTGGGAGGGAACATTTTGTGGGTTGTGATGATGTTCTTTATGTTGATTGTAGTGGTGGTTACAGGAGCATTACCATGTGTCAAAGCTCATTGAACAGTGAATGTAAACAAATTCATTTTATTCAAATATATCTCAGTAAAAGTGAAAAAAAGTTTCTAAAAATGGGCACTGCAATTCCAAATTTCTATTGGTGAAATTATGCTTGTTAGAGCAGTATGTGTTAGGATTATAACATGAAAACATTAAGCAGGCAGGTATTTAGCCAGGGGTGGCTAATTCATTGTGGGCATGGTGGCCTCAAGCAGGTTGGGACTGAAGGGGTCTCAGTTGAGTTTCCCAATCAGTGGTGACAGGGCTCTCAGCCAAGTCCCAGGGGAGTCTCCACTTGTTCATACCTTTTGTGCAAAGATCACCAGGAAAGTACCTGAAGTCAAAAAAGATTTGTTTTTTGATCTGAGAAGCAATACATGGGTATGCTCACTTTGTGAAAATCTGTTGAGTTGTACATTTATGATCAGTGAAATTTCTCTATGTGTATTAAATTTCAGCAGATTAATTTATAAAAAGAATAGAGACAAATAGGAAGAAGTAGTAAAATGGTGTATTTAAAACCAAATATATTAGTAATTACATTAATTGTAAACAGAATGAACATTCCAACTTAAAAGAGAAAGATTGTCAGACTTGATAAGAATAACAAAACCCACCTAGGTGCTAGTTCCAAGGGACACACCTTGAAAAATAAGCTACAGAAAAAATGAAAGTAAAGGATGGGAAAGCTGAACCATTAAGAAAAAAAAAAACTAGCAAAAATCTGTCTCTAATAGCAAACTAGATTTTGTAACCTAAATGTCCATCAGCTGGTGAATGGATAGCGAATTGTGTTGTATCCATAAAATAAAACACTACTAAGCAATAAAAAGAAATAAAACTACTAATATATACAACCTGAAGGCATGTTGTATCTCCAGTAATCAAGATAAAGAAGGATATCTCACAATGATAGGAGTTTAATTCACCAAGAAGACATAAAAGTTCTAATGTCACATGCACCTAATAACAAGTTTTAATATATAGAAAGTAAATTTTACAGACCTCAAAAAAAAGAAATAAGCAAATTCACAATTCTTGTGGGAGGTTTCAACATATCTCTTTATGTAATTAATAGAACAAGGAAGCAAAATATTCAGTTCTATTTCTGTTTTGTAAAGTTTTTTCTAAAAGGTCATGAATGGATGCTGAATTTTATCAATAGCTTTTACTGCATCTATTGAGATATGTAACTTTTCTTTTTTGTGGTTTCTGAAGGTAGTTTATTTTGACTTTTGAATGTTAAATCACCCTTGTATGCCTGGAATAAACCACGTTATCCTGGATTTCCTTTGCAAATATTTGTTTAAGATGGTTGCATCTGTGTTCATGGGAGAGATAAGCCTTTAATTTCCCTTTCTTAGAATGTCCTTGTCAAATTTGAGAATCAAGGTTATTCTGCCACTGTAAACAAAGTTGCAATGTGCATAATATATGCAGAGCCTCCAGATGACATGCTCTTACTCCAGAGAGGATTTATCCTGTGCTCCTGGCAGACAGGGCAGGGACCCATCACCATACTCTAATCCCAGAACCAGCTGAGTTGCTGTTTTGAAGTTCCTACTACCTCTGGTTAACCCTGTTTCCATTTGACCCTGTATTTTGCTCATACCACTTTGTATGAGGTATGGTAAAGCCAGGCACAGATCAGGAGAAAGAGACCAGAAGGGATTTAAAGATTAATGTGCTTACAGTTCCTGGGGAGAGCACAGCACACCACAAATGTCTGCACAGGGTAAGTGCCAGGTTTGGTTCTGGGGCAGATGACAAAGCAGAACCAAGTGCCTATATTGTGGTTTCTGTGGTAGGCATGGAAGGGTGAGGCTGGGTAGGCTAACATGGGATGGTTCGTCTACATCTGAAAGTGGTGCCCCTGCCAGTTTGAAGCTGTTTACTGGTAAGCAGGCTGGGTTCAGAATCAACTAGGAGCAACATACATATCTTTGGGGCTTGGTCACCTGGGAGCATCAGTAGATGTTGAAGCATCAGAGCTAGAGAATGTGATTAACATATCCTCCAAGGGTCCATCTAAGAACTTAGGTGTTCTCTGGGGCCCCTCTACCGTGGGGTCCTGAATTCTACTCTGTTCTGATTTTCAGGTGTTTTTCATGCAGATTTTTAGCTTTAAAATTCAGGACATTTCTTGAGATAAAATCAACCATGTGTGTGAGGCCCTTCAAGTCTTCAGTTTCTAAGAAGTGCTAAAAGCCTGCTGGTTTCTTTGTTATTCAAGCAGAGCCTGAATGCTCAGCTTTTTGTTCATGGCCAGAGGGAAAATTTCCCAGGGAAAATGTTGCAATATGTCATTAGATCTTCATGGTTCTTCCTTTTCTAGAATTACAGCCCTCTAATCCTTGTTGGTGAAGCATCAATTTGATGACTTTACACTTTTTTTTGTATTTTATTTGAATTTTCTAATTTTCAACTGAGATTGGTCTGCTATAAGTGACTTCATCCTTCTCAGAAGCAGAGTTCTTATGCCATCTATTTTGGTTATGTTTATTATTTCATCTTTCCCTACTATTGTTACACACAGACAAACACACATACATACATGTATAGGTACCTGTATGTGTATATAGATTTTTCTTTTTTACTTTTCCACTAATTGTGACTGCAGGGTGTAACATATATATTTGAATTTTAAAGTCTCATAAAGGACATTCAAAACTTTCTCTCCCTCCTGATTTAGATACCATTGTTGTCATGTATTTTTAATTTGCTTTATATGTTATATCCTGCTAATCATTGTTTTTGTTGAATGCCCTCAATAGTCACTTAAATTGAACACATACTTACTGTTTGTAGATTATCATTTTATCAAAAATGTCTGACCTTCCATCCAAGATTTGTGTTTTCTGCCTTGAGTACAGATATACTGATGACAGATTCTCTACTTTTATCTTAAAATGTCTTTATTTGAAATTAATTTTTGAAGAATGCTTTTTCTGTCCACCACTTTAAAAACATTATTTCATTGTCTTCTGACTTCTATTTTTGTTGAAAATTCAGCTATTAGTCTTATTTTTGCTTCTGTGAAAGTATATCTACAGTTTTTCATAAATGATGTCAATCACTCACTTAAAAATATTCATGCAGACAAGAACGCATAATGTGACTAAAAATGAAAAGAAACAACATAAAGTGTTCCTATATGCTTTTAAGATTTCCTTTTGTTCCTATATGCTTTGAAGATTTTCTGTTTGCCTTTAGTTTTCAGATGTTTTACCATAAAATGCCTAAGTTTTTGTATGTTTTTATGTTGTCAAGCTTGAGATTCATAATGATTCCTGAATTTGTGGCTTGATAGCTATCCTTATTTTTTGGAAAAATACTAACCATTATTTTATACATTATTTATATATTACTTTGCCCTATTTTCTCTTTCCTATCCTTCTAGATTTCCAATAAAAGATATGAAATTTTCTCATCTGTAATACCTGTCCTTTTTCTCTCTTATCTTCAATATCTACCCTTTCATTTTCTCTTCTAGTTTTCTAATTTTCTCTTCATCTATATCTAATTTACCATTTAACTAATATGGTAAGTATTTAATATCAATTATTTTTCAGTTTAGAATTTCCATGTGGTTCTTTTTATAGTTTTTAACCCTCTTGTTGAAATCATAATTTAATTCCTGGAAAATACTAAATTTGGTCATTTTAAAGTCTGATAGTTCTAACAGGTGGATATCCTATACATTTGCTTCTGTTTTAGGTTATTTCTCTCAGGTTTTGGTCACATTGTGCCTTTTTGTCTTCATGAATATGTTTAATTGAGTGATGGACATCGTTTATGAAAAATTGTAGATATACTTTGAGTCTTTGCATGCAATTATCTTCTCTTAGAGAATGTTTACTTTCAGTATGGCAGGCAACTCAAATTACATGCTACTGTTTTCGAGCATTTTACTTCTGCATTGTATCACCTTAAACCTACAGATTCAACCACACTGTTGCTGTTTCTGTTACAGACTGTAGTTGTTTAAATTTACCTTAGCATTTACCAGTTTATTTTCTCACAATTCCTTCTTGCCATGCTGAGGTAGCCAGCTTCACGATGATCATGATGACCCCTGACTCCTGGTGTCCACACCTGATATTCACACTGCACTAAGGTGGTCTGTATGGGCCAATAGCTTTCGACAATGATGATGTTATGTATTACAGCATCTCTGGCAAATTAAGACAGTTTTTTGGTACCAGAGGTGGGGAGCTGCTATTACAAATAGCTAAAAATATAGAAGTTGTTTTTGATTGGATTGTGTCTAGAGTTGGAGAGAATTTTAAGGCATTTGATAGAAAAAGCTTAAATTGCCTTGAAGAACTGTTGGTTGAAATATGGGTTTTAAAGATGATTTTGGTGAGTGCTCAGAAATAAGTGAGAGTTGTAGAGAAAGTTTCTGTCATTTTAGAGAGTACCTATATCATCCTGAGCAGAATGCTGGTAGAAATGTGGATGTTAAAGGCACTTCTGGTGAGACCCTAGAAGGAAATGTCTATGTTATTGGAAACTGAAGGAAAGGTGATCCTTTTTATAAAATGGCAGAGAATTTGACAAAAATTGTGTTCTGATGTTGAGTAGAGTGCAGAACTTGTAAGCAACAAATTTTGATCTATAGCTAAGATTTCCAAGCAAAATGTGGAAGGTGAAGTCTGGTTTCTCTTTGAGGCTTATATAAAATGTGGGATGAAAGAGATAAACTGAGGGCTGAATTGTTAAGCAAAAAGGAAACAGCACTTGATAATTTAGAAAATTCTCAGCCAATCTAGATAGCATGCTCTGAGGCTAGGGCTAGTAGTGGCCTTAGCAGGGCATTTCCTGAGTTCCAGGGAGGGAAATCGAGACTTATAATACAAAATACAGGGGAATTGAGATACACAGAAGCTTGAGATGGATGAATAGTTTGCTAATGAGGTTGTATTTAACTGCAAGGGAATAGACAGAAGTGAAGGCAGTTCACTAGTGGGTCTATAAGTAAGATTACCATCTTGAAGATGAATATGATTGAATGAGGGGTTCTTTAGACTCATGTGTCCCACCAATTAACACTACAAATATAAATAAATTCTTTCAAAGGTGTCAGTCTCGTACAGAGAGTGTATAAGTTTGGGGTGTAGGAGGAAAAGTGCTATTGCATGCTATGGCAGTGGCTACATTTCACAGGAAAACATCAACAGTACTGCAGCAATACCAGGGGTACATAATGGATGGGAGAGACAAGAGTTAGGGGGATGTTTGGATTTTTTGTTTGGTGAGGGTGTGTTTATTGGCTGTCATTCTCTTGGGAATAATGGATTTATCTAAAATTGAGAGTGGTGGTGGACTGCTGACTTTGGACATTATACATGAGGCCCAGTAGATAGAGGTGGCTAAAAGATGCACTGACTGAGAAGTAGATTGATAAATGATGGAGTAAACTATGATAAAAAATGGAGCTGCTACAAAAAGGAATGAAGTTCTGAGGCATGCAACAATGTGAATGAACCTGTGGGACATTTGGTGAGGCAAAATGAGCCAGAAAAAAAAGAGCAAATATTGTATGAGCTCTTTTAGAAAATACTTATAAGAAAATTTGGGCTGAGATTGTAAGCTCTTATAGGGTCACATTTAGCCCGGAGTGGTAATTGTTATTTCTGGAATTTGAGGGGCTGTTTTATATACATATAACCTGGTATTTAGAGATAAGAATGAAGCCAATCAGGTTGAGATTAAGGTCATTCAGAATACAGGAGTAAGGAAAACATTGCCTGTATTTTAGAACTTCACCTACTCTTTGAGACCAAAGAAAGAAAGCTCTATGATGTCCAGAACCTAGGTTTTCTGTAGCACATAATTTAACTCAACCTGTCTGTATAGATCATTTAAACAATCCAAACACAGGCTGCCCAGAATAAGAATGAGAGCCTTTAATCCTGTATAACTTAATGTAATCTCTAGATACATCCCAGAATATATTAAGCAAATAATCAAAAAAATATTGGCAAAGTCCCTTGAGGGATGGGAGAAAAATTATGGAACTATTAAATTTTAACACCAGGGAAACCCCAGATGCTGTGCTAAACTTAGGGACATGCAAATCAATAGGCCAAGCCCTTGATTTTCAGGCTTGCTCTTGTGAAGCTTATGTATTACTACATACGAGAAGCTTAGCCTACCTATAGGCATGCCTAAGAGTCATCTTCGGAGGACCTCTTTTGTTGCTCAGATGCGGCCTTTCTCTCTCTAGGCCCAACTCTGCAAGTGAAACCTTTGCCCTTCCCACTATGTGGGACATGACATCTAGGGGTGAAAGTCTCCCTCATGGCATAGATGACCCTAGGGATAAGCCTGGCCCTGGCACCATGGGATCAACAATGCCATCCTGACCAAAAAGGGGAAAAGAAGAGTAACAAATAAGATATCAGTGGCTGAGAGAATTCAAATAGAGTCAAGAGGCTACATTGGAGGTCACTCTTATGCATGCTTCAATTAGACATTGCTACCTATTATAACTTGCCAAACCCCAGCCAAAACCATTCCTGCCAATCCTAAAGAATACCTATAGCATTATATAAGATTCTACAAAGATTCCATGCACTAGGGTAACTCCCCAAAACCTACAACCTCCAGATGGGTCCCTGAACCAGATAAGTCCTGAAATGCAGAGGGGCCAGTCTCTCAACAATATCAACTAGTTCTATCCCCCATCCCATATCATCAACAGCCTCTTCCAACATGAAAAAGTTAGAATGGGCACAGCCCAAATACCCTAAAGAGTGGGAGAAAGATCAAAGGTGATGGTGGAGTTATACAGAGAAGGTTGAGTTTAACAAATAAATATGAGTGTGATCATTATACTGATACTTCTTTTAGCCTCCAGTATCTTAGAGCAGCTAGAAATAAAAATCTAAAATTGTAGAATTATAACCCATACCAAATTCTGAAATCTGTTCTACAACTAATTGTTGTGATATACTTTGAAATTTATTGCTTATATATATATATATATATATATATATATATATATATATATATATGTTATTTATATATATGTTATTTAAAGGGAAGGAGGAGTATGACAGAGAAGATAGGATTTAACAAATGAGTATGACTTCTGAATCATTATATTGATATTTCTGTTGGTCTCCAGTGTCTTGGAATAGCTAGAAGAAAAAATGAAAAATTGTGGAACCCCTACCAAACTTTAAAATCTGTTCTATACCTTCTTGTTAAAATGTACTTGGAAATGTATTGCTTTTTTGAATATATGTTATATTTCACAATTTAAAAATGTTAAAAAATTAAGTATATGTTGTTTAAAAAAGCATGAAGTGAATTCTTTTAGCAAAAGCATGAAGTGAATTCTTTTAGCCGCATGTGATATGGTACTTCAAGAAAGGGATGAATTAGAAAATAACTGTCCAGTTTATAAGCAGAGTTTAGAGGAAATGAAAATAAAACTTTATCCTCTTTCATCTCTTCATCAGTAAAATATTCTTAAAGGGTAACCTGGGGTTACAGACCAAATTCACAGCTACCAGCGAGATATAGCCTCAGGGAATAGGGGTAAACCCAAGTGTGTCTATAGCAACCTGTGTTAAGACCTCTGGAAGAAGAAAGGTGGCTTCTGTAGATCAGCTGTTCACAAAGTGTAGTCTGGTGATCCCTAGGAATTCCCAAGATCCTTTTGTGGGTCCATGAAGTTAAAATTATTTTCATAATAATACTGAGACATTGTTTATTCACTCTTATTTTCACAAGAGCAAGAGTGGGGATTTTCAGAAGCTGCCTAGCATGTGACTGTGTTATTGCTCTGATGGCTATTGGAGCCTGTAATTGTGCATTCTTTTTCTTTCTAGAATTTTCTAAGGCAAGCTCCCTGAAGTCCTCAATGATTTTTAATAGTGTCCAAAGGAGATGAGATTAAAAAAACTGAAAGCCTGCAGTAGATCTTTTCAACTGGTGAAAAAGGACACTTACAAAGCTTAAGGGCATAGTCCTACATCAGTCTGACATGCTCTTAGGAGCTGTAATTAAGTCTAGAGGGTTGGCATTTCTCAAAAAGAACTGTGTGTATAGCTTTTGACCCTGGGCACATGGAGTAGACTGAATCTAATACGTAGAAATTTACTAAGTGTTTTAGAGAATTGAATTAGCAAAGGTGCTGCCGTCCTGCACTAAAAGATATTGAGCTTGTCAGAATGTGAAAAACCTCTGGGCCCTTCAATTTTGTACAGCAGGAAGTAGGCTGTCCTAGAAAAAGTTGTTTAGTTGCAAAAAATGGTATATCTTCTGTTGCCTTTTTAAAAAGTGATAAAGGAAGATGATGGAAAAGGAAAGTTATCTTAAAGGGTGGTGACAAAATGGATACAATGGACTGAGGAGGCATTCCCATGGTGCAGAGCCCAAGCTTGAAAAATACCTCCTCCCCCCACCACACACAGAGAAGAGCATTTTCCCAGTGGGATTTCAGAATTGCTATGGACCAGTGACTGCTATAATTCTCCAATTCTTCTCATTAAACGTGAGTATTTATTGTAATCATCATGTCCCTCCTTCACCATTTTGTGTAGGCTCTGTGTGTGTATGTTGAAACTGAGGCAGGTGACTCATTGTTTTGTTCATTGTTCTCTGGATCATGATGATACAGATATAACCAGAGTATGTTATAGAAATTGTAAACTTTGAGCCTGATGCTGTGATTGGATGTGGCTTTTTTGGAGTTCTTAGATGGAGGTGAACATATATTGCATTGGGGTGAACATGTGGCAAGAGGACAGACTGTGGTAGGTTGCGTTATATACCCCACTCCTTCACCCTTTTCTGTATTCTTGCCCTTGGTTGTTTGACTTGCAGTTTTGTCTACTACACAGTGGAGTATATTTCCCCACCATTTATTTTTGGGTTTGGCCATATGCCTTGTTTTGGTCAAAAAAGGAAGAAATGATGTTATACTAATTCTAAGCCTAGGTTTTGAGAGGTCTTGCATGTTTCCATCTGCTCTCTTATACTTCCAACATGGAAATTTAAAAACAACAACAAACACACCTGGACTAGCTGCTGTGCCCAAGAGAAAGATGAGAGGTGTGTGAAGAAGAGCCCCCCCATCCAAGCTGCCCAGCCCCAACCTAGCCTAGTGCAGCCCCAACTGACCCTCATATCTGTAAAAATAAGTGTTTATCATTGTATGCCACTGAGAAATTTTGGGTAGTTTGTTATGCAGTAACAGATAACTGATACATTTGTTGACTCACCTCTATCTCAGCTACTATGGTTTAGAGCTTCAAGATGCCTTGCTGAGATATTTGTTAAAGCCTTCTAACTAGGCTTTTTTTCTCACACTATTCCTTCTGATCTGTTGTGTACACTTCTGGAATTGCCTTCACCAAAAGGCAAATCTAATCAACTATGAGAAAAAGCATTGGTCTTTGGCATGACATGTGGTGCTTTATTTCAGACTTGTCTCCTACTACTCCGTATGCCCTACCCCATATATTTCTCCTAGTATCAGGTTGCAGAGCATGCCATACCTTTTCATGTCTCAGCATTGCCTTTAAAGTTCTCTATGCCTGGCAAAATCCTACAAATCCTCCAGGACACTTCTCACACATCACCTTCACTTAAAGGCAATCATACTTTCTCCTGTGCATCCCAAACAATTGATGATTTCCTTCCAGGTCTGTTTCCCCACTAGGCCAAGGCCATCTCTGACTCTTCTCTTTGCATGCACCATCTAGTACAGTGTCTTGATCTTTGTAGAAGCTCAATATAGTCTCTTATAACCTATTTTATCAATTTTTGAATAATGCTGAATTCATGTAGGATTTCTGTAAATTATTAATTCTTGTTTGGCATCTATGAAATTCTCAATAAGCTGGAAATTGGATTAACTATAATCTTTGAGTCTTCAAACTTGTCAAATTATAGCATTTATGGTTGTAGGATAAAGTATGAGCATAGAAAACTGACAATAATGGTTGGAGATAATTGACATGTCCTTGATGTAGATATTATGGGTCCTTTCTAAGTGAAATCTGACAGTTCACTTAAAATTAAAATGTCAAAAATCAATATACTTCATTTATATTCAGACAAATGGAACTTTTCAGAATTTATTTGAAGCACATCTTATGTCAAAAGACACCTACTCTATTTTGAATCCTTGTGAAATGAGAAAACATTTTAGTTTTTCATTTTTAAAATGATCATCATAATAAATCTTTATCTTCCAAAATGAGACTGATGTCTAAATATTGCTATATTCTCTTTAAGTAAAAATATAATGACTTAGATAAAAAATTTGTTGTCTAAATTTGATTGGAGGTACTTTATGTACTTGGGCCATATGAAGGAGCCTGTGCTTAGAGGAGACTAGAGAGATAGGTAAGGGCAGGGAGGGCTTTGTTAGAAGGTATGTGGGTACCTAAACGCAGCCACCATCTTCAGCTGTTAGGTACATGTAGCTGACATTCATTTTGTACCTGGGGCAAGGCTTTGTAAGTTTGAAAAGGGAACAGCAAGTACTGTGAGTATGGGTATGGGAAGATTTGGGTAGGTCTGTAGGCTATCCCTGATCTGGAAGACAGGCTTTTCTAGAGTTTCTCTCTGGGTTAGTGGTAGGTAGTGCTTTGAGGTTTCAGCCCCTGCTTTGCATAACTCCTACAGAAGATTCTATTACACTTCCAGCCTGTGCCTCAGTAAAGGGGTTCCTATTGACAGGGTGTATTTTGGCCCTCTTTCATTTTTCCATCATTCAGCGAACATCAAGGTACCTCCTATGTGCTAAACACTTGGGCTCATGCTGAAGAGCACTTTCATCTAGAGTTGAACACAGACATATAGACTGGATTGTGCTAAGAGCAGGGAATGAATGTATGCATAGGGCATTAAGGAAGCAGCAAAAAAGGGCATTAGCTGCAACCTGAGAAGGTGGGGAAGTACCTGAGAAGGCTTCCTAGAGGTAATAATGCTGGAGCTGAGGATTCAAGATGAGAAAAATGGGGTTGGTGATGAGGAAGGGGGAAGGGCCTTCCAGACAGGAGGCTGCACATGGCGTCTGGGGATGGCCTGGGCCAGGTAGGAGGACAGGGTGTGGGTTGCAGAGAGGAGCAAGGGCCTTGGCTGCATGCTAAGGAACTGGGATTGTATTCTGAGATGAGGAGGAACCCGTGAAGGGTACTAAGCAGGAATATGACATGATCATATCTAGAAAGATGATTCTGACCATATGAGCAGAATGAATCTGAGAGGAATTAGAATTAGTTAGGGGACAGTTTCAGTTGTCTAGGTAAGAAACACTGAGGGCCTGAACTGTCAAAAGATTGAAGTACCATTTAGAAGATAAAGTAAGAAGAGCCTGATAAAAGATAGTGGATTCAAAACTAGAATCTAATAACAACCCGCTAAACATTAGGTCGGCTATTGGTTTGAGAAACTTATGTTAAATGATTATCCCATTAGCCCTAGTTTTCAAACAGTCTTAAACATATAAAAGTATGAACAGAAATTTAACAGATAGTTTCCAACATCTGCTGAGCTTCTACCCCTCACCCCCATTAAGCTATGTATGTGAGTTGTAATGTTGATTTATTTTTGTATCAGACCTAGCTACATATCTGTTGGATAAATTATACATAGTCAAGAAGGATTAGTCTTTCCATATACTGTACATCTTTTTCTCTGGTATTTTATCTCAGAGTTTTACTTTTATTTCATAGGCAATATTGGTTTCTAGTTATCTTTGTTGGATTTTTATAAAGGAAATATGTTAGCTACTTAACAAAATTATGTTAAATGAAACGATACATTTTTATCAGATTGAGTACATTAGTATTTTTCAGATAAAAAGTGTGATGTTATAAAGTTGTATTTTATGCCATATGTTGTTATTATGCTACATTTGAATTTATTGTATAATCAAGATGAACAGTATTTTATGTATATTTTATATAACTTAAAGCATAATATTTCCATTTCAAATTATTTTGGAGGCTCTGAATGCTTCTTTGATTTTATTATATATAAATTGACCTTATCAATCATAGCAATGACTTGATGCTCAGTCATCAACTCCCTATTATAAAATTTTCATATGTGAATATACTGACTCAAATAGCAGAGGTAAAGAATGCAGTGTGGCAAAACCTGGCTGACAACTATTTTATATGCTGTTGTGTGTTTTTGCAGTAAATATGCTCCTCCGTTTCTTCCTTCATGGCTGTGTTTTGATCCTCAAAGCTGCTATGTTTCTATATCTGTTTCTTCTTTCATCTTAGAGCAACTGGTTCATTGGAAGCCAAATGTTTCCAGAAACTGCTAAGAATGAGAGCCCAAGCAACCAGAAAAAAAAGTTACATACCTACTGTCAAGTGGAGCTGATCAGGTCAAGCATTCCATTGCTATTTCACATTACTGGGGCATTGGCTAGAAACACATTTAAATTTTATTCTAATCAGCACATTCTGTCAACTATCCCTTTGGATATTTAAGTCAATTTCACAAAGATATAAGAAGAGCAACAACGACGACGACAAGCGACCTAGCTGGCCTGGAGTCCATAGGAGTTTCCTAAGTCTGAGTAATGAACGGCCTCATCTCACGTCAACATCTCACAGTTTCTAACATGGCTCAGCTGGGTCCTCTGGTCAGTGTCTCACATGGCTGCAATCAAGGTGTTGGCCGGGGCTGCATTCTCATCTGGAGGGCCACTTCCGAGGGAGTCAGGTTGTTGGTGGGATTCATGTCCCCATGGCTGCATGATGGAGGCCCTGGCTTTTAGCTGGCTGTTGGCTGAGGCTGCCTGAAGGTCCCCACCCTGTGGCCTTCCCCAATGTGGCCACTTGGTTCATTCACCCCACAGGGGAGTCTCGTGCTTAGGGAAGACCCAGGCCTTTTTTGTGACAGCTTTAATGTGATCAATTCAGGCTACCCCAGGAGACTTGAGCAACTCAGGCTACCCTGGGACAATTTCTCCTTTGATTAGGTCAAAATCAACTGATTTGGGACCTTAAGAATCTGCAAATCCCTTTACTTGCAATATCCTATTGCTAGAAGCAGGTCACAGGTCTTACCTGTACTCAGGGAGAGGGGATTGTAAAGGTATGGCCAGCAGGGGTGGGAATCAGGGGCCACCCTAGGGTCTGTTCTCACATACTTTGATCTTAGAGCACCTTTCTTGTATTAGTATTTTGTTAGAAAGATACACTTTTTGTTTTGTGTGAGGGAGAGGGACACTTGCTTGAAGCTATTCCTGTCAGTTGTGTCCAGAAGATAATGGTGTGAGACTTTTTGTTTGGACTCATCTTCTTAGTCTCATAAAGTCACCACTGGCTAGTCCATGAACATATCACCATCTTTCAATGTGACTTACCTTTGCATTAATATTTGTGCCTCAAATCCTTCCCTTTTTCACTTTTACACAGTTCAAGACCTTGCTGAAATGACACATTCTGTGTGGAGCTTTGCTAACTTTCTCCTTTCCCATAACACTGTGTAGAAATCTTATATATGTCAACTTTTATCTGGGGTTATAGCTATTTGTTTGTAGACCTGTTTCTTTGTTTCCTTTGAATCAGAAATCATCGGCTACTCTGTACCTCCAGTCCTGTACCTCCATTACAGACCTTGGCACATAGTAGGAACTCCAAAAATTAAATTTGAACGAATGAGTGAAGAATGAGAATGGATGAGAGTGACAACAAAATAATTGTAGGAAATAGTGTAAGAGGAAATAGGAAGACACAGCATGAGCAGAATATAATGCGGAATTTTTACAGGATTTTATCAGAAATTAAGGATGGGAATGTGAAGGGAAGTACTTGTGAATAAGACTAGAAAATGATGGAGTGGGTCTTGAATTTTCCAGGAAAGAAAATGTGGACTTCCTGGAGCTTTGAATCTAGTAGGTTAACTGCCATAAGTCAAATAATCACATAGATACATAGTTTCAAATTATAAAAAACTCTATAAAAAATGTACAAGGTGCTTAATATCAATGAGCAAGGAGACCTGATCTAGCTGGGGCCCCTTGAATTAGTGACTTCGGAGGTGAGATCTGAAGATTGAGTGGGAGTTACTTAGTTGAAGAGGAAAGAATAGCATATAATGGATTGGAGAGGAAGATTGGTCCTGCAGATCTTAGCAGGCTACCATTACCATTTTGACCTTTAGCTTATGAACAATGGAAGGACATGGAAGAATGAAGTGAGCTAAGGGTGGATGTAGAAAGTGAGAGAGGGAGTAGGAAATGATTTGTTTTTTAAAAAATATATCCCTGAAAAACAATAAAAGAATGCAAAACTGGATGCAGGGAGATGAGTCTAGTTGGGACTCCATTTTCATGGTGCTGGAGAAGACCACAGTAATTTGATCTAAGGAGCAGTAGAGGAGTTTGAGAGAACTGAACAGATAACAGATATATTATAGAGATTTAGTTGATAGAAATTTTATATGGAGAATGAAGGAGAGAGAAATATTTCTGGCTTCTATGACTACATGAATAGTGGTGCTCAGAAAGAACAATGTAGCATAACTTCGTTGGAGATTTTGAAGACCTTGAGGTCTGTTTTGTGAGTGCTGAGATAGAGATGTTGAATGGCCGGCTGGATGTATGTGGGTCTTGAGCTGAGAGGAGAAGTCTGTATAAGAGTGTGCTGGTTTGAAAGGATTTGTGCATCTCAGAAGAGCCATGCCCTAACCGTATTCCAATCTTGTGTGAGCAATCTTTTCTCTTGAACCCTATTCAACACTGTATATTGGGAACTTGATTAGCTTATGTCCAGGGAGATGTGACTCACCCAATTGTGGGTATTAACTTTTGAATAGAGGGAGATATGACTCCACCCATTCTACGTGGGTCTTGATCAGTTTACTGGAATCCTTTAAGAGAGGAAACATTTTGGACAAAGCTTCAGAATGATGAGAAAATCACAGAGTCCACCAGCCAGCGACCTTTGGAGATGAAGAAGGAGAACACCCCCAGGGAGCTTCATGAAGCAAGATGCCTGGAGAGGAAGCTAGTAGATGTCACCATGTTTGCCACGTGCCTTTCCAGTTGAGAGAGAAACCCTGAACCTCATCGACCTTTCTTAAATGAAGGTAACCTCTTGTTGGTGCTTTAATTTGGACATTTTTATGGACTTGCTTTAATTGGGCTGTTTTCTTGGCCTTAGAACTGTAACTTAGCAACTTATTAAATTCACCTCTTTTTATAAAGCCTTTCTAGTTCTATCATATTCCAGCAGCTAGCAAACTAAAACAAACAGATAATAATATTTCCTGTATATTTAAGGTCAGTTGATTTTTTACAAGAGAGCCAAGACAAATCGATGTGGGAAAGAACAGTTTCTTCAACAAATGGCCCTGGGACAACTGGATAACCATATGTCAATGAATGAAGTTGGACCCTTACCTACATGATTTAACTCAAAATGGATTAAAGACTTCAATTTAAGAGCTAAAACTATAAAACTTGGAAGAAAACATAGGTGTAAATCTTCATAACTTGCATTTGGCAATGTTTTCTTAAAATTGACACCAAAAACATATGCAACAAAAGAGAAAAATAGATATATTGGGCTTCATCAAAATAAAAAATGTTAATGCACCAAAGTATATTATCAAGAGAGTGAAAAGACAACTCATAATGGGGAAAACGTTTGCGACCCATATAGCTGATAAAGATCTAGTATCCAAAATATATAAAGAACTCTTTCAAGTAAACATCAAAGACAAACAAACCAATTTTTTAAATGACAAAGGACTTGGACATTTCTCCAAAGAAGAAATATAAATGGCCAACAGGCACATGAAAAAATGTTAATCATTAGGGAAATAAAAATCAGTGTGATAACACTTCATATCCCCTTGAATGGCCATTAAAAAAAAAAAGAAAAGAAAACCAGTATTTGTGAGGATGTGGAGTAAACAATATCCTCGTGTACTGCCAGTGGGAATATAAAATGGTGCAGCTGCTATGCAAAAGTTTTATGGTTCCTCAAATTAAATATAGAATTGCTGTATGACCCAGTGATTCCACTCCTAGATATATATCAAAAAGAGTTGAAAACAGGTATTCAAACAAAAGCTTACATATACATATTCATAGCAACTTTATTTGGACTAGCCATTAAGGTAGAGGCCACCCAAATGCCCATCAACAGATGAACGGATAAACAGATGTGACAGATCCATGCAATGGATTATTATTCAGCCATAAAAAGAAATTGAGTAACTAATATATGTTACGATATGGATGACCCTTGAGAACATGCTGTGTGGCAGAAGCCAGAGTCAAATGCCACACGTTATATAATCCAGTTTATATGAGATTCTCCAGAGTAAGCAAGCCCATAGAAACAGAGGCAGATGAGGAGCTTGGTGGGGTCAGGGGAATTAGGAGTGAATATTTAATTGGTACAGAGTTTCTTTCTGGGGTGAAAATAAAATTCTGAAACTAGATAATGGTGATGGTTGCACAATATTGTGAGTGTACTCAATGCCACTGAATTGTATACTTTAAAATGGTTGAAATGGTAAATTTTATGTTGTGTGTATTATAGTACAATAAAAAAATAGTTAATGAGATTCATTGGAATCTAGATACTAATGAAGGTATTGTAAGAACGGGGTCATCTAGGGAGAAGATACAGAATGAGAAGAGGGGTTCTGGCGAAAGTTTAAGGAATTCTAGTATTTTAAAGGACAGGTAGAGGAGAGTGCTTCAGTACCTGAGACTAAAGGAAGGAGATTGAGATGTAGGAAGGAAAACAGGAAAATGTGATATTATCACATAGTGAAATGCTGCTCAAGGTAATAGGCAGCAGTTGAAGGTTTTCAAAGGATCAAAGCTTTTCCTTAGGAAACTTAATTTGATAAAAATATGTGCAAGGAAGATTGGAGAGGCTGAAACTGGAGTGGGGGAAGCAGTTAAGGACTGTTTCCATGGAGAATACAAGTTGGTTTGAGCAATGCCATGCAAGTAGGAAAGATTTGGTAACATGCTGAGTTTGGCTGGGGAGAGAGGAGGTCCTAAGGCTGGCTGGGGTCTACCTGCTTGGTGGTTTGGCTGTTGGAAGTTTTATTATTGTCAGGAATGTAAAGATTCAATATTTCTCAGGTCACTGTGTGGGCCATTTGAGCTGGACTTTTTTTGCTGGTTTGTTTCACCTCTTAGCTGTAATAAGACACTTGATACAGAATATTTTTCATATATATTCTCTTTAGGAGAGTCTTTTCCATACAGACTTCTACCAGGACTTTCTAGATTTTCATTTCTTTTCATGTAATCACAGGATTAGAAGGCATTTTTGGGATCATTTATCAGAAAATTTTTGTGAACAACTAATGGTAGCCATGGAGGCTCGTTTGAAAGTGTTTGTGCTGTCACCATCTTGGGGACCTTTTCCTTCTCCAGTTTTTCTCCTCCCTCACATGGTCTTGTCAGTGCTATCAGATGGCAGAGATTCGGAAGGTACCATTATTTCATTTATTAATAGAGCACTTATTAACCATTTATGGCATACTAGACACTGTTTTAGGTGCTAGATATATAAAGATGAAAACAGTTGAGCCATGACCCCAAATGGGGTACTCTGAGGACAATGTGTAATCAGTTTCCAGTATTCTGTTTGATGTTACACAGTATGCTAGTCTTCGTGGTTTCAGAGTCAAATACAAAGTAAATATCTATCTGTACCTAACTCAGGGAGGAGGACTTAGGGTGGATCATCCGGAGACATGGGATATAGATCAAGACTAGTCAACGTTGTAACATGAAGCCTAACTTGTTGTGGCAGCAGCTTAGGTTTTGTTGGACGTGTTGATTTTCTCCCAGATTCTCCATTTTCTAAGTTTTTCCTCCATACTTTCCTTTGAGCCGGGTGACCCCTTTTGTTTTCGTCCCGAACTTTATAACTCTTTTTGTATTTAGTAGAAATAAGAGTTTATGTATGCTAAAGAGACTGACACTCCTGCAGGGGTCCGGACAGCATCCCTGAATCACGTACTCATCCTGCAGCAAAACAGGATTTGGCACCTAAGAGGGAGAAGTAAAGACTCTGCGGAACCCCATGTTCCTTTAGGTCACATCTGTTTTGTCACCAAATGAATTATAAAAGAACTTTCATTTTCCAGAGGTGTATGGATTTTGGAATCGCAGCTAGGAGAATGTTTGCTTGTTTATGAAGAAGGTGAACAAGATGAAGTTTCTGCCCTCCCAGGACACATGTTGCTTCAAATCCTTTGTGTTTGGTGTAAGCCAGCTCAAATGTGTTTGGATTTAAAAGAAGGAAAGGGTGTGTGTGTGTGTGAATGTGTGTGAGATATGCGTCGGCTCAATAATTGCAAAGTCTAGTAGGCAGATGTTGTATTGGGGGGCTGAAATCATGCCACCTGGCTGCCTTCCTCCTAATCTTTCCCTTGTTTTTTGTTCTGCTGTCCTCGGACCCCCCCCCCCCCCCCAGGCAACGCCCTGCCGGTGGCAATCATGGCGACAGCAGCTCCTCACGTTTTCTGGAAAAGAAAAAGAGCTCCTCTCCCTGCTCCGATGCCCAGCAAAAATATCGCAGTTTTTACCCTTTGTTAAAAATGGATGCAACCATGTTTTTATGATTAAACTGCTAACTAAAGATCATAGCTTATTAGGGTACACTGTGCAGTTCTATGGTTTTCTTTTTAGGAAGGGTAATATGGAAACTCTGTACTTTCTGCACGATTTTTTTCTGTAAACCTATAATTTCTCTAATAAAAAAAAAATTCTTACACTGCATTTCATTGGTTCTGATTGGGTTGCAACCGATCTTTGAACCAATAATGGAGGTCAGCGGGATGAGACGTGCCGAGAGGCCTAGGCTGGGGCTGCTCAGAGGAGGTGAAGCCAGCAGGAATGGTTTCACAAAGGAAAAGTGGGAGCCACTGTCTGAAGAAGGGGGAATGGGGCTGTAGAGGAAAGAATACATGCCCACAGATTCACCCTGTGAAATTATAGAAGTCTTTGAAATTAAAATTCTTTTGATGTAATATAGTAAGTTAATCTCAGTATTTTTTTACCTATTTATAGCTTTCCTGCTGATCATATAGCAAAATATTTTTACTCTTTTATACATAACCAAATACAGTATATTCACAATATATATGTGCAGAACATATACATATATAATATATACATCAGCACAGCATATAAAAGGGTACAAGTCTAAAACCAAGTTTAACTGTAAACTGCCAGCATTAGGAACTCACAGCGTCTTCAACCATCACATGGGAGGCCTTGCAGCTTAGGGCAGTCCCTTCAGAGAGAAAATACCTGAAGTTGATGCCTCTTTTGTCCCTTTAGTCCAGAACTGGTAACTCAGAAGCTCTGGTTCTAGAACTGTAGTTACTATTGTGTTCCTTTGCCATGAAGAAGCGATTCCGCAGGCTGGCTGAGGAGACAGGCTCTGGGGCCTGCCTGCCTGCCTTGATTTGAACCCTGCTTCCATTGCTTCCTTGGGTGAATTACTTAACCTCTCTGTGCTCCATTTCCCTAAAGTGTAAGAAGAGGACAATAATGATAACTCCTCCTTGGGTTGTCATGAGGGTCACAAGAATTAATACTGTAAAGCACTGGAGTGGGGCATGCGCACTAAATGTTAACTCTTAGTATTATTACATGTGGTAACACTTACTCTGAAATTCACCATAGTAAAGTAAGAATTTTTACAGCATGGCTGGTAACATCTCCTTGTCCTTAACTTATATTGCTGCCGCCGTTGACACATTATTACAGATAAGATCATTTGTCTTATTGTTAGATTAAAGTTAAAGACTAAACCAATCATAATTAAAAAAAAAAAAAAGCATCGATTTTGATACAAGGGATTCCAGTTAGCATTCAGCAACTTAAAAAGTGGAAATCCTTCCTGAACTGATGGAAAATGGGTCTTATTTCAAACCCCAAACAAAAATCCTGTTGTTCTGGTCTTCCCCTAAAAGATAGAACCTGATGATTCCTCAGTGTATATAAAACAAATTTAAAATCCATATATAGCACAGTGTTTACTACCCAACCTTGTCTGTGGCCATGAATATCACAAATTCTTTAAATTTCCCAAACAGGAGATAAATGTCAGACCATTCTATAAATTGACTTTATGCAGCATTTCTGAGCTGAGCCTTCTGACATTCACACCAGTGTTTCCATAGTAACTAATGTGTTCAGAAGGGGAAAAGCAGGAAGGGATGAAAAACAAAGGAGATGATCCAAATAAAAGAGATGCACGAGTAAGGGAGAGTGGAAGAGCCCGTAAACTTTGAACCATGGTTTCTTACAGGAGACATGCAATCTTGTTGGCAAGGGAGCGCTCCTCTCTGCTGAGGGCTCCCGCCATTCCCACTGGAATGACCCCAGAGCACTAGCTGATGGCAGCCAATCACACCTGGACAATGCTGATGCCAATAACAAGGCCAATTTGGATTATTCCCCTTTCCTTTTATTTTAATCTTAATTTTTTTTCTCTATTTTGAGGTCTCTGAGTTACCATGGTAACAGTGAATTAATTTGTGTCTGTCACTGAACTGTCAAAAAAATGCAGCATCAAGTCAACTTAAAGAACAGCTAGAAACCTGTTCTCTAAGTAGGGGGACATGGGTGTTAGTGAGGGTCACAGTTGTTAAATACTGATTGGTGTGAGGAATGCTAGAACAGTATTAAAATGTAGGTCCTATGTTCAAATCTTAGAAAGTGGTGCTGTGTCTGTTGCATTTAGAAGAAGGTTTTAATGATCAATTTTCTCAGGATGTCTGGAGCATAGCAACTTTTGCTCACTGAAACTTCAACAAACCATGAAAATGTGCTTAATCCTCAAGTGCTTTGTGGGCTGGGTCAGGTAAATAGCTGGAGATGAGTACTCCTGTGGGGGGAAATATACTCACAGGCAGCTGGCTCCCCCAGAGGCAGAAAAAGGCCCCTCTCCAAAGACACATGCCCTGATCCTTGAAACTGAGGATCATACCTTACATGGCAAAAGGGACTTTGCACATGTGATTAAGTTAAGGCTCTTGGGCCGGGAAGATGACCTGGTTTTCCAGTGGGCCCAACATAACCACAAGAGTCTTTAGGGGTGCGGGCAGGGGTGTCTGAGTCAGAGGAAGTGATGGGATGACAGAAGTGGAGGTCAGAGAGATGCAGGGCCACAAACCCAGCACAGCGCAGGCACCTCTAGAAGCCTCTAGAACTCAGAAAATGCAAGGAAATGGTTCTCCCCCAGGGCTTCCAGAAGAAATGCAGCCCTGCCCATATCTTGATTTTCGCCCAGTGAACTGATTTCGGTCTTCTGTTTTCCAGAACCATAAGATAATGAATCTGTGTGGTTTTTAAGCCACTAAGTTCATGGTACTTTGTTATAGCAGCAATAGAAAACTCATACATCACGGTTGGCCAACTCTGGTCCCGCCTCTAAGCCAGGCTGGTGTGAGATTCATCCTTACCTGGCAGAGCACTGATACCATCCCCTGACATGAACATGCTGCGTGGCACTGACTGACGGTCCTATCGGCAGGCCTCTCTCTTCGTAATGCCTCAAGGGGCTTTCATTCTGGTCACCATGAGGGTTCTGGTCGTGGTGACATCGCCAAGGGCCAGCTGCTGAGGCGAAGGAGGTCCCCGGAGCCCTGGTGAAGCGGGGTTGCTTGTAGGTCCTGGGGACACAATCTTTCTTAAGAAACAGAACCCCTGTGTTCACAATCCATTTTCCCTAGGAAAGTGAAACTGTTTGCTGAGTAAGTTAGCTTGTCTTTCCAATGAGATCGTACATGCCTCATGGGCATCTGTGAGCTCTACAGTTCCCTCCCCATGCTGGGGGCCCAGTAGAGGCTGGGAGAAAAGCTAACTCCTTTTCCTAGCTGCTCCTCAGTGGGTTCCCCCCCCCCACTCCTACTACACAGGTGCTGTGCTAAGCACTTGATGTGTAGTATATCATCAACGGTTATAGCGATCCTGAGGGAAATCTTATTATTTTCATTTTACAGATGCACAAGCAGGGATTCAGCTAGACTGAGGGCTACACAGGGAGTAGGCAGAGCTGAGTCCTGACCTCAGGCTTGTCACCTGATAGCTCTGCACTTGGCCATTGGCTTGCTGGCGTGTTCAAGGTGTGGTGAGGTGGGCATCCACAGCCTTTCCTCCCCACAACCTCGGTAAATGCTCTCTATTCTCTGAGCTCCAGTGGTGGCTCTTACAGTGAAAGAGAACAAGAAGGCTGGAGAGGGCTCAGGACTCAAGACCATTATAAACAGGAGTCTTTGGGGGTCTTGGAGTGACCCCTGACCTTTTGACATTAGATAGTTTTAGAAAGAAATCTGACCCCTGTAGATGAGCACATTCCCATAGCTTTCGACTTTTTTGGTGCTTCTGTTGTTGCTTGCTTATTTTCTTCTTTAGAAGGTAGAATTCAAAGATGGCTTGCAAGATCCCCATTCCCTGGTATGTGTGCCTGGATAATGCCTCCCCATGTGAATGTGATGGGATGCCATTCCCTTGAATAGATCCCTAATAGTTGAGTTCTAGTTAAAGAAGCAGCAGATTATCTAGGTGGGCCTGACCTAATTAGGTGAGACCTTAAAAAAAAAAAAAAAAAAGAGAGAAAGAGATTGGAAGGGTGCAACAGTCTATGGGGGAGGGGGGACCGTGAGAAAATCCTGAGTGGCCTCTAGGATCTGAGAATGGTCCTTGGCCAACACCTAACAAGATAAGATAATGGGGACCTTAGTTCTATAACTTCAAGGAAATGAATTGTCAGTAATCTGAGGCAATTTGTAAGTGGCTATTTCCCAGGTGGAGCTTCTAGGCGAGGGTACAGATGGCTGACACCTGGAGGGCAGCCTGATGAGCCCTTGAGACAAGGCCCCAGTTAATCTGCACCCCAACACCTGGCCCATGGAAACAAATAAGTGGTTATTGTTTCAAACTGCTGTATCTGTGGTAATTTGTTACACACATGTTCCTAAGATTCATTTAAAGGAAAAAAACCCATCTCAGCTGACCTAGGCAGGTAAAGGAAACTGACTTTGCCTGCAGTTTGAGGAGGTACAAATGAAAACACAAAAAAGCAATAATTCTTAAAATGATGTTGAGAAGAGTGTTCACATTTGTGCAGGATTTATTTTTACAAAGGTGTGGTTCCTTTCAGTAATGCAGGTTATCAACTCTGATTAGCTCCTTTGAGGGGGATGTCCAAGAGTTCAGAGAAGTTAAGCGGCTCGTCCCTTGTGGCCGAAGCCCGGTTCCCTGCCCCAAGGGGCCGCCCTGCCGTCCGAAGGACCACCCCAGCCCCCCGCGGGGACCAGGGCACCAGACCTAGTGGAGAGAGGCGGTGGGACGCAGGGCTGTCGCTCAGTATCGGGGCGCCGAGGGCAGCCCTCACGAGTACCCGGAAATCCCCCGGGGGTTTCAGGGGAACATTCTCAAGACTTTGTGCTCCTCCAGAGACCTCGGGGCCTCTTTAAGGAGCCAGGGGCGCGGGACACGGGTGCAGAGCAGGTGCAGGGTGCGGGAGGGGCACAGGAGAACTTGAGCTGAGAGTTGCCTCAATGAAGTTGCTTTCGCACCCACAGCCAGAACCCGTTAAGCAGGCGTGGCCCCAATTAACTGGAAACAAGACCTGCTTTGGTTCTTTTTTCTTTTTTTTTTCCTCTGATCCAGTGTGGCACCCACGGAGCACCAAGGAACCTCCGTGCTTAAGAGAATCCCATCCCACCAGTATCTGGGTTCATTCTCCTGCACTCCTACGATAGTAATCATACTCTCTCTCCACCATCAACCTTAATTCCTTTGGTTTCCTCCTCACTTCTTTTCAGAAAGACACAACATACACCCACGTTCAAGGCAAACTTACAATCACAAAGATGTCTTCATTCCCTCTTTAAAAGCTCTAGCTTTGTTCTGGTTTTAATAGCAAGTAAGGTCTACTTTTAGGATTTTCTGCCCCCTTCTCGCTCCCCCTCCCCCATAATTATATCCTATATTCATCAGTTTTTTTGCCTATCGAAATTCCAAACACACACAGCCAACTTTATTAATTTCTATCTCAAACTCTGACAAGAAACACTAATTATCTCTACTTCTCCTATCCTGCAATAATAGATTGTCTAGATGGGGAAACTGACTCCATTTATTAGGAACCAAGTATCAAGAGACAGGTAAGCAAAATAAGGGGTGTGTGTATGTGTGTGTTATGAATCATTCCATAATTTAGGACAAATGCATTTCCTAGCCTAAATGATTCGGCTGTCTCTGGGAGTGCTGGAGAGTCTGATAGAAAGGGCTTAGGCAATCTGCTCGCAGGCCTCTCACCAAAGGGGTTTTGACGATATTTGATTTGAACCCACCATTCTTTCTTTTGATAATATTCAGCTTGTTCCTAATCATTGTATTCCAGATATTGAACGCAAGCTTTTAATCCCTTCTACCAAAATGTTTTGCATCCATTTGAACACTTCTAAATTGAAAGTTTAAATTAGTATTCATTGAAAACTGGTTGGACACAAAGAAAGGAACATGAATGAAACCTCCTGAGCCTTCTTTGCATTTCCAAGTGCGTGTTCAATTCTTCTGGAAAGTCATTGTTACCGGTTTAGAGAAGATTTATTCAATTCCCAAGTGCCACCTCCAGAGGGCACAGCTGTCTCAATTTTTTTTTCAATTCCTTCAGTTTTGCCCAAGTCCTTGTTTTTATTTAGTAAGGGGCTGACAGTCTGTGATGGTAATCGGAACCGAATATCTTTTATTTTATTTATTTTTTGTATGCTGTGTGGTGGGGGTCACATTTCATTCTTTTTCCATGTGACGGTCCCATTCGTGCAGCACCATTTGTTACTTTTTTTTTTTTTTTTTTGCATTTGTTGAATTTTGGGGGGTTGGCACATGGAACAGGAATCAAACCTGGGTCTCCTGCATGGCAAGTGAAAATTCTCCCACTGAACTACCAGTGTATCCCCTAACCTAAGGTATTTTAATGTGTAGTCCATTGTGTTCATGATTTGTTTTTACAGTTATACTATTTTGTCTTTAAAAAATGAAGAATTAAACCCAATGTTGTTAAATTGCCCTGATATAAAAATCTCCAGTTCTCACCAGTTTTAAGAAATAACTGCAAATAGATTCAAGCAGTACCTTTTGATTTTCTAAACTCCTTTAAAAGTTTTGCTTTGTTTTTAGCCTTGACTGTCTGTTACTAAGGCACTGCTTTCAAGGACCTGGTTCTCCTAGAAAACGTGACATGGACCGCATCTTCTGTTTAACAGTGTTCTGGGTTTAGTGCTCAGTGGAGTCTCACAGGGCGTGGTGTTATGTCTGGAGTAAATACTTTGGAAGCTTTTACTCCTTCAACTATACAAAACATCTGGGGGATTTATTTTTGCAACATCAAAATTTATGGTGACTTTTTACTTAAAAATGCTATTATTCATCTGCAGAGGAGGGGAAGTTGACGTGAATTTGCTCAGGAAAGATTGCCGTTATTTTCTTCTAGAATGTACGTTAAACAATTCACTTTCTGCTTCCTTTGTCTCAGCCATCTCTGCTATGTTTAGTGGGAAATTGAATCCTGTAAAGCTAAAGCCTAAGAAGATGGGGAACTAAAGATTGATGCAAATGATTTACATTTACTTCTTTCCTGTGTTTTCTTTCAAGCTTTCACTTGCTGCTCACTTTGGGCTATTTTTTTTTTTTTTTTGCTGTTATTAATTTTTTTTTTACCAGTTAACATTGCACAATAAAGAAACTGACAGTAGGGTGTGAAAAGGGGCTGTTTGTAAGTATTTAAAACTGCTTAACATCAATTTATTTTTAAAAAAAACAGCAAGATTTTTATATTTTAGAAGCTTATTCCCAGGCTGGCACAGAAAATTTTGTAAACTAAAAAAGATAGTTATTGAAAGTATTTACCTTTCATGTTTGCTTTTTATAAAAATGGGAGCGATATAGAGCAGCCACTCAAATAGAGCGTGTCCTGTAAGAAATCATGCTTAGGAAATTGTGTCAGCTGACCATGTGGCAGAATTGAGAGGCCTCAATAAAATATCCCTGAAGTCAAATTAAGCCATGGATGAGCCATTGAGGGCTGATGTGTATGGCACAGGAGTATGATTAGCAAATCCATGAATTATCCCTCTTCTATTTCAACTCCAAAAGCTAAATGTTAGTTTAATGATTTATTTCTTAGCCTTGTGCGTCTGTCTGGTCTCTCCAGTGAGACGGTGGACCATCATCTATGGCCAAGGACCACATCTGATATATTTTTTTCTCTGTTCCATCGTAGTGATTAGCCTAGTCCTAGTGTTAGGCTAAAAAGGCCTTCAACCAACAGGTTGTTGATTAATTGTCTATGAAATTGTTGAGCAATATCCACCTCCTGGTAGAGAATGTGGGACTTGCAAGTTTAGAGCACTTCTGAACTCAGCGTGCCTTTCTCCATTGTGTTTCCAAAAGGCTTATGACACAGCATCTCGTTAGGTGAATGGATGGGCAACTGGGATCTGAAAGGAAATATATCATATGTCATTCCTGTGAAGTCAATAATAGTCTGAGGATAAATAGTGTGGTGGAAATGACTCAAATGAGGGTACAGTGTTGAGAACATTCTAAATGGAATGGTGAGGAAACCAAATGCTCCCACAGAACAGAAATGACTAAAATAAAAAATGCTCTCCCCTTTCCCCCCTTGTCCCCATTCATGTATTGTAGAGCACTGCTCATCTGTAAATGTTACCTGTTCCATATGCAATCCTGTACTGCTGAAGTGAGGGGCACATGGAAGCCTTGAAAGGTAGTCATCTCCTGTTTGGGAATGGGCTTCAGCAGAGGCATCTGGATGTCTGCAGGTCCTCCTGACCATGCAGCAAGGTTTTATTAAGGGACCTTTAAGGTCACCTGCCAGGGAAAATGCTATGTGATTCTGCATTGAACTCACCTTACACTCATTTTTGTTAGACTAAAAGACAGTTTTGCAAATGCTGGGGCATTGTAAGGAAACGTGAAGTGAAGACCAACAAGATAAAAGCACAGAGTTGTTGACTGAGGATGTGTAATCCTGACACCGAGTCATTTTCCTCCACCAGGACTGCCTGTTAGCCTAGGGGCCAGGGATAATCACATGCCATAGTTCAGATTTTCTGTCTCTGACAGCTGAGTCGAGTTTGGAATGTTTATAATTTGAATCCAATTAGAAATGCATTCAAAGAACTAATGTTATTTGCAAGAATTTGGAAGTAAATCCCTTAGTGAAATAAAGGGCCTTTGGTAAATTGTGTCATAATCTAATTTTTCTGGTCCAAATTTAGTATAGCTACCTCAACTCTCTTTTGGTTACTATTTGCATGGATTATCTTTTTCCATCCT
The DNA here is from genome assembly GCF_023851605.1 of Tamandua tetradactyla. NCBI lineage: Eukaryota > Metazoa > Chordata > Mammalia > Pilosa > Myrmecophagidae > Tamandua > Tamandua tetradactyla. Next base: position 167,038,807 of record NC_135333.1, read on the forward strand.
TTCTCTTTCAACCTATTTGTGTCTTTGGGTTTAAAGGGGGTCCATTGTAAACAATACATGGTTGGGTCATGCTGTTTTTATCTATTCTGCCAATGTGTCATCTGACTGCAGAGTTTAATTCATTCATATTCAGTGTTATTACCGTAAAGGCAGTACTTGCTTCAGCCATTTTGTTCTTTGGTTTTTATGTCATATTTTTTTGTCTCTCTTTTCCTTTACTGCAGCCCCCTTGTCTGTACAGTTGCTCTTTTATGATGTTTCTGACTGATCCCTTTCTCACTTCTGTTTCTATAAATATTTTAAATCCTTTGCCATTACCCTGGGATTTGTATTATACAACCTATGTCTGTAACCTACTGATATGAAAATGTACCAACGTAGCTTCAAGAGCATATGTATTCTCTGCTCCCACATTCCTCTGTCTCACCTCTTTATGTTGTTTTTGTCCCACATTGCCTCTTTATATTTTGCATACCCATTATCAAGAAATATGATTATTTCTTATTCAATTGCATTCTAACGCTTATCAGAATTAAAGAGTAGATTTATGTATTGAGGATACAATACTATTGTGTGTAGGTGTTGAGGTTACAACACTACTTTTACCCATTTAGTTACCTTTATTGAAGATCTTCACTTCTTCACACTGCTCCAAGATGCTTTTTCCTGTCTGTTCTAGTTTGCTAGCTGCCAAAATGCAATATACCAGAAATGGAATGGCTTTTAAAAAGGGAAATTTAATGAGTTGCTAGTTTGCAGTTCTAAGGCCGAGAAAATGTCCCAACTACAAGTCTATAGAACTGTCCAATCAAAGGCATCCAGGGAAAGATATCTTGGTTCAAGAAAGCCGATGAAGTTCAGGGTTCCTCTCTCAAGTGAGAAGGCATGTGGCTAACACAGTCAGGGCTTCTCTCTTGGCTGGAAGGGCACATGGCAAACATGGCATCATCTGCTGGCTTTCTCGTGGCTCTACCAAAAGGGACTCTCTCCAAAATGTTTCCTCTTTTAAAGGATTCCAGCAAGCAACTCCACCTTCAGTGGGTGGAAACACACCTCCATGGAAATCATCTAATCAAAAGTTACCACCGACAGTTGGGTGGGCTACATCTTCATGGAAACAACCAAAATGCTCCCACCCAGCAATATTGAATGAGGATCAAAGGGCATGGCTTTTCCGGGGTCCATCACAGATTCAGACCAGCACGCTGTCCTTTCCTTTCAATCTGAGGGACTCTCTTTTACGGTTCTTATAGAACAGGTCTTTTGATGGCAAGCTTTCAGTTACTGTTTATCTGTGAATGTTCAAACCCCTCCTCATTTTTGAAATATACTTTTGCCAGGTAATTCTAGGATGACAGTCTTTCTTTTCCTTTACCTTAAATATATTATACCAGTGCCTTCTTGCCTTCATGGTTTCTGATGATAAATTGCTCCTTAGTGTTATTGAGGATCCCTTATATGTGATAAATTGCTTTTCTCTTGCTGCTTTCAGAATTCTCTTTTTCTGTTTTCCATTTTGACATTCTGAGAAGGTCTCTTAGGGTTTGTTCTGTTTGGAGTACGCTGCATTTCTTAGACATGTATATTTATGACTTTCATAAGAGTTAGGGAATTTTCAGCCATTATTTCCTCAAATATTCTTTCTGTCCCTTTCTCTTGTTTTCTCTTTCTGGGACACATATGATGCATACATTGGTATGCTTCATGCTATCACTCAAATCCCTTAAACACTGCCCATTTTTTCCTGTTCTTTTCTCCACCTGTTCTTCTGTCTGTATAATTTCAGTTGTCCTGTCTTCTAGTTTGCTGATTCTTTTTCCTGCCTGTTCAAATATGTGGTTGTATGCCTCTAGGTATTTTAAATCTCCATTATTGTGTTTTTCCTCCCCATAATTTGTTATGTTTCTTTTTAAACTTTCTCATTCTTTTTTTTTTTGCTTACATATAATTTTAGTATGTTTAGCTCTGTACCCACCATTAGTTTATTTATTTAGTTAGTTTATTCTTCATCTCCTTGAATTAGTTTAGGAGATTTGTTTGAACTTCTTCGATTAGTTTTTCCAAAGTCTGTGTCTCTCCTGAAGTTTTAATTTGTTCCGTTGACTGAGACATATATTTCTGTTTCTTAGTATAGCTTGTAATTTTTTTTTTTTTTTTTTTTTTTTTTTTTTTTGCTGTCTGGGCATCTGATTACTTTGATGTGCTAACTCTGAAGGTCAGGTTCTCCCTCTTGCCTAGGGTTTTACTGTAGATTGGCTACATGCCAAGGCTCTTCTTTGAAGACCCTTGGTCCAACTTATACTGGACCTTTAGAGTAGCCAGTATTCAACTGTTCAGATTCTCTCAGCTCTTCTTCATCTAATTCTTGCCTTGGATGTGTGATTCAACTTTTAAGCTCATCATTTTATGTGCGATTGTTTCACCTTCAGTAGAAAGCTTACTTTGCTCTGTTTCTTCTCTGGGAATCCTGATCTACTCTGTTTGGTTTTGTGCAGAATTTTCTCTCCAGTTTCTATGATTTGTTAACTTCTTTCTCTCACTCAATGCCCTTTTTCGTTATCCTTTTTAGTTCTGGGACCCATCCTGCCTTACAGCAGTTCAGTTTCCTCCCTTTTCTTCTTTTGAGGATTTTCGCCTCTGGTTACTTCCCCGTTAGGGTATCCCACACTGGGGAGCCAGATGGGTTCAATCCAAAACAGTCTGTTTTGTCATTTAGGTGATGCAGCAATCAGACCTACTGCTCTTGCACACGGTTCTGCTGCGGTCTCTTATTTCCTGGCAGCCTTGTTGCACGCCTGTGCTTGTCACACACTAGTGTTCCACCCTGGATTTCTACGGACTTGGGTCCCGTGCCTGGATACATGTGGGGTTCTACCATGCTGTGGTGAGTGGCTGTAAGGTCTGCACCCCTGGCAGGAGAACCCGGCTGTGCTGCTTCTGTAGGGCTGTGTGGGGGAGCAAGTGAGGGGCGTGGGGCTGGCTGGTTGGGCCCAGGTTGTAGGTCTCCTACATCTTCATTTTGCTTTTTCTCCCTCTTCAATTTAGCATTTGCGGAGTCCTCCAGTCTCTTTCATCCTCCAGAGTTCCAAGCAAGTGGGATTTATCCTTTTATCAGTTGTTTCCGAGGGGAGATTTTCTAGGGGGTGTTACGTTGCTGTGTTGATGATGTCACTCTCCACAGCCTAATTTTAAAAGCCTGAATGTTCTTCTGTCAGCTTTGCTTGAAGTCAAGCATGTGTTTTACCAGAATTCTGCTGTAGATGCAGGACTAATGTGCTCTCATTAGATAGCTTAGCTCAGGATCTATCTTAAAGTTTTTCTTCTCCCAGCTACACCCCACAGACCATTTTATAAATGGTGCATTTATAAGAAAGGCCAGTAATTTAAACAGTTCCTGTTTTCCCCTTCTTGTTGTCAAGGCATCCCTGGTTGCCTATAAAGCTATGTAGATTATTGAATTTTTATTCAGGGCACGGCCCAATTCTGCATTGCAGATGGAGTGTAGTACATTGCTGGTCCCAGTAAATGGTGCTCCCCTCCCCTCCGGGACATCAGAGCTATCGAGTTGGCCTGGTTGTGGGCTGACTGCCTGCGGTCAGGGCCGGAGGCCAGGACGCGACTGTGGCGTTTGGCGTAAGTGGCCTCCTGATGGCCACAGGACAGCACCTGCTCTGCACAGGAAGGCCACACATTTAGCAGACAGAAAAGACACAGGGACACTGTCCTCCCTCCGCATTGGGCCTTTCCAAAGCCTATTTGATTCCACGCCGTGCTGCGGGAGGGGCTGTCACTGCTCACCGCCAGCCCATGGAGTGCTTTGGGGCTGGACGCACCTTGTGGTGTCTGTTAATTCCACAGGTGACGGTGCAAAGTCCCAATGTCTGCTGGTCCACAGTCCCAGAAAGAATGGTTTTTGATTCTTCGATCCTATACGAAAAATCCACTTGTTTTCTATCTTGCGGTTCGTGCTGATGGCTTTTGTTCACCCATCGTTTAGCAGATGTTTTCTTTTTCAAGGAAGCTAGAGCCGTGGGCTGGGGAGGGCTCCATCGGGATATTGGAATAATAGAAATAAGTTGGTGGACTCACACGTATAGCAGAATGATTGTGAAGAGGTCAGAGCCAAAACTGGTTACGGTTATCAAGCTGCAAGACTGTTTTCCATGGTCCAGAGAGTTTCTTTAATGTCATGTCTGTTGACTTCCTTACATTGAAAATCTCTGCTTGTTACGAAGAGAAAACACAGGCTAAGGAATAAAATACTTTGGACACGTTTCACTTTGTTACGTGCCGCCGCCCTCCACTCGTTGGGACCCTCAGTGGTTTTTCTGACCTGTCCAATTCTCTAATAGTGTTACTTAGAGAATGAAAGACAACCTGCAAAAGCGAAACAATAGACAGGAAGGGCCGTGACAGTAACAATGAACTGACCTCTCCAGACTCTTCAAAGCATGGCAGCGAAGACAAAGAACTTTTTTTCTTCTTTACAGAAGCTGCTCTTACCTTTTCTTCCCTTTCAGACCTTTTCTTCCTGTTTCTGATTTGCTTGCAGCTTTCAGCCTTATCATGGCTATTTTAACTTCTATTTTTATTAACAAACAAGATGACATTGCTGGTCCTAATGTACGATTGGAGAGGAGAGGCTTTAAGGTGGCACTCACGAAGGTTTTAGAGTAATCACAATTAAGATTTTTTTTTTAATGGTTGAATCTGATTTTTCTCTTAGCCAGAGTGATTTGCCTATTCTTTGCCGCTGCTTTTTAAAAAGGATAATAGACCTTTGTTCTACAAGTATAGCTTAAACAATTTCTTGCTTTTTCAGCGATAAACAACGACCATGGAAGGAAGGCTAACGGAAATCACACCAGCTCAGGCTCCCAAGGCGAAGCTGACATACTGGGGGGAAAAGGGGAGATGTGAATGCTCCCAAGTTATCAGTTTGGGCCATTTCAGGCGAAATGACAGGATCAAGAAGAAAAATTTTGAAATTGATTTTTAAGGCTGTCTGAAAAAGGAGACTGAAATGAATATTAAGTGATTTCTTTGGGGCTGTCAGAAATAATAACGGAAGAAGAGATGTGTCCCGTCTTGCTGCTGATGGTAGGATCAGGGAATTTAGAGTCTTCATGCAGATTGGAGATGAAATTCTGAGCCCCAATTTTTAAGGAATGCTGATGAAGAGAAGGGAAAGGAGGCAGTTAAGGGAGACGAAATGAGGTGGGGAGAGGAGAGGGGTGCGCCGTGGCGAGCATGTGGGAGCGTCGGGAGGAGCGCCGCGCTGTGTGCGGTGGACAGCCTACTGCGCGTGAGGCTGGGGTGCATGGGGTGTTGGAGCAGTGGGGATGGATTGTGGGGACACAGCCACGCTCTGTCCTCCCCCCTGCCCACCGCCAGCAGCCGCATACGTGTGTCGGTGGGCTGACTCAGGTGGGGCTCTCCCCTGGCTGTTGAAGAAGTCCATATGGCTTGTGGATTGGATTCATGTCTTTGGCCTCATTAGCACCATGTTGGAACCAGCCGAGGTAGCTGGCTCATTAATCTGGAGATGCCTTGGGCCTTCTCTGGGACTTGGAATTGGTTTTCTTTAAATTAGCCACGTCAATTACCACCAGTCCAGAGATAGCAAACATTGGAAAAAGATCTGGCAGGATTTAGGTATAGATATGGAAATATGGAGAATCTGAGTAAAAACAGAAAAGAATACCTACCTTACAAGGATTATGCTTTTCCAATACACAAATGCTGACTACAGTGGCACTGAGAAGGTCTGATGTGGCATTCTGATGAGTTATTTTGTCTACAGTCTGCTTAAATTCTATTTTTTTTCCCTGCATGCGTGGGCCTGAGAACTTAACCTTTTCAGCTTTTTGCTTCCGCATGTTGAATTGACTAGCAGGGATCTATTTCCATATCCTTTGGAAATCGAATCCTAACTTTCCTTCTGGAGATTTATCACCTTCCCTTTGTCTTATAGGATTATAATATCAAGTTACCTGACCTTCCCTAAAGTATGAGGAGGGCAGTTTTATGATTCCATTTAAGCCAGTGATTCTCAACTGGGAAAGATTTTGCTCCTAGGGATTTCGGCGATGTCTGGAGATGCTTTTGGTTGTCACAGCTAGAGGGGGTGCTACTGGTATCTAGTGGATAGAGGCCAGGGGTGCTGCTAAATGTCCTACAGTGCACAGGACAGCTCCCCCATCCCCGCCCCCTGTCCCCCAACAAAGGATTATCTGGTCTAAAACGTCAGTAATGCTGGGGTCAAGAAAACTTGATCTAAGCCAATTAGATCTTCTCTTCTGGAACTCGAAGACATTAGTGATGTGATAGAAACAACCAACCCCCAAAATGATGGCACTTCATTCATTCCAGTAACTAGGTTAAGACTTTCGAGTAATTCCTGCTGGCTCGACCTCCTCAAACCTTCTCTGATTCTTATCCTTGTCTATGCTGGGATCTTCAACCTCTTTATTTATTCTGTGAGCTTCACTACAGCATTTTGATATAATCTGCTCTAGTTTGCTAGCTGCTGGAATGTGATATGCCAGAACTGGAAAGGCCTTTAAAAAGGGGGATTTAATGAGTTTAAAGTTTACATGTTCTAAGATCGTGAAAATGTCCCAATTAAAACAAGTCTAAAGAACTGTCCAATCTAAGGCATCCAGGCTGGTGATGTTTAGGGTTTCTCGCTCAACTGAAAAGGTGCATGGTGGACATGATGTCATCTGCTGTCTTATCTCCAGGCTTTTTCTTGTTTCATGAAGCTCCCCCAGGGGCATTCATTTCCAAAGGTCTCTGGCTATGAGGGTTCTTGACCTTGTGACTCTGCTCATTCTCGTGTTCTACCTTGTTGTTCTCCAAACTCTTTCCTCTTTAAAGAATGTCAGTAAACTAATCAAGGCCCCTGTGGAATAGGTGGAGTCAAATTTCCATCTAATCAAGGTAAGTACCCACAACTGGATGAGTCAAATCTCCAGGAAGATAGCTCGTCAAAAGATTCTAACCTACATTGTTCAACAGGGAATAAAAGAAAGAGTTGCTCCCATAAGATTGGATCAGGATTAAAACATGGCTTTTCTAGGACATAAATCCTTTCAAACCAACACACTACTTTTCTGATTATATTAATCAGAGTAATTTTCTGTTGCTTGCAATCAAAGAATTCTAAACTGATGTGGAGCAGTTAGAAGTTTGTAAACAAATATATGTTAAATGATACCTTGTAAATAATACCTAATACATTAATACATGTTTACTAAAATAGCTTCCACAAGTGACAGCTAGAGAAGCAGTACAATGGAGAACCCCATACATCTGGGGAGTTTTGTTCTGACCTCCATTAACAGAGGCCAACAGATTGCTTGAGAATACACACCCAAACAGGGAAATACCAAGTTCTCTAGGATGGCTGGGCATCGGTGGCCACAGATCCAGTGCAAACTCTGGAGGGTGAGCCTATAAAAATATGTGTGACCTACGATCTTCTTAAAAGATGTCTGCCTTTGGCTGCTGCAGCCTGGGCTGCCCAGTGTCTGAGCCAGCGCTGTGGATGAATGCTTCCTGTTCTTTCAGGAAAGTCATTCTCATTTTGAGCTTCATTTTAAAATAATGAAAGCATAGATGCCGGTACTTTACTCACAGGCATATAAGTTTTCTTTAAAGATTTTATAAATTGAGCTGGTGCTGATCCTGCTGCTTTCCACCATTACACAGGAGAAACTTTTTTTTTGTCAAATTAAGATGATCCAGTGAAAAGAGTTTCTTGATTGTTGAGGCTGTAAGAGGCAAGTGTGGGTGGTTGCTGGAACCCTTTTACCTGCCTAGGGCCTTAGGGGCTGCCTCATAAAAAGACCTTTCTTTTGTTGGAAGCTTCCTTCACGGAGTACATGGGGTGAAATGTGCTAGACCGTTCTTTAGTGAACAAAATCATAAAAAATACGCGAACTTACAAATAGAGGATTTGTGTTGGCGATCTCATGAGGTTCATTGTGCTTCTCAGAGAGGGATTCTTTTTTTAAGATGCTAGCAAAATGTCATGGTATTTTATTTTTGTCTCCGCTAAATTGCTCTGGAAACTTAAACGAATTAAACATCCTGTTTTTGCGTTTCTGAGACTCACTGGGGAAACTCGGTCTCTCTAGCTTGATGTTTCAGGTGGGAAGACCTTCAGCGAAGAGACTGTTGGTCGTAATCACCTTTTTGAAATGGTTATGTGTCTGCTGGGGGGTAGCATGGGCCTTGCTGTCACCTGGAATTGCAAAGCAGTTATGTTCATTATTTAAAGACGAGAACAAAGGTGAAGTTTTTTTGAAATGTGTGTGTGCGCGCGTGTGTGTTTTGTTATGCTGTGAACTGAGAAATATTTTCTGTTGCTTTTCATATTTTAGAGGCTGATTCCTAATATGGTATTTTAGTGCTATTCAATTAGAAGCCATGGTTGAAGCCATTGTGAGACAAATTTAAAATGAATCGAAATAAAAATAGTAATTAATGTTCATCATTGAAGTGGAAGGCAAAGTGACAGAAATTAGCAACTAAAACTTAGAGCTTGTCTTTGAAATTTAATGCGGCCCTATTTTGTTTGAATTCCCAATCACCAAAAAGCATTTTCTTTCCTTTCCACTGTCAGTAAAATGAAAACAGCACTGAGATAACTCCCCTTGTCCCCCAGTGGATTTTTTTGTCTGGAATCACAGGCTTATATTCCTTTGATACCTTCTTGCTTGTACGAATGCAACAGCCGGGAAGGCCTGGGCTTGGCTTGTCCCTCAGCCTGAGTAAAATGCTGCCACCCTGGCTAATTCTAGTGTTTTCCATCTTCAGCAGGTCTCCTTGACAAGAGAAACCGTCTGGCTTGGTTACTTTACATGAAAGCATCTCACCCCTCCCCCAGCTAGAACTCTCAGTTGAAATATTACATTTAAAGGCCAAACAGAACCCAAATGAATGGATGATTGCAGCACCCTCCAAATGTCACTGATAGAACAAAATATCTGTGCAGTCCTTTGGGAGGGAGCAGAGATGAACTGTCACTTCCCTCTTCCTTTTGCTTCCACATGACTCTCCCTCCCTTGCTCTCTTCCCATTCCCTCCTCCCCGTCCCACCCGCCTCAGCCTCCCCACTGGCACCTCAGCAGACACACCTGAGCTGTAAGAAACTCCGGTTTGGGTGTCTGCCCTGGAGGCTGAACTGTGCAAGGAGTGTCATCTGTGGAGATGTTCTCTTTCGGGATGTCACTGTTTGACTGCAGGGTCCCGTTATGCTTGTGTGAAGGAAATGTCAGAAAGGAATTTCAGCGTGTACCTTCCCGGGCGTTGACAGGCCTTTGCCAGCTGTCATGGGGCCGCGTTCTACCTTTGGTTTCCTGCCATGTCTGGGGGTTAGACCTGTCCCTTAGGCCTAGTCATCTTCCCTCTTCATATTGCCTGGCAAGGCAGCCTCTGCTCCCAGGGGTGCCCTGGGTGACGTACGCTATCGGGTGATTTCTTTCACAGGCTTTTTACTATTTTTAAAACCTCAGATATCCTAGATCCTGTTACCTGAACAGTGCTGATTTTCCATTATTCCCGTTATCTATTTTGGTCCTGAGTCTTTGCTGATGAGAAGGGGGCCACGTTATACAAAACAAAAGTCTCAGCAGCGCTTTTTAAACTTTAGGACTGAGTTTTGGTTGTTGAAAGAGGCATTTTAGGAGAGGAGAATGAGAGTAGGAAGAGAAAAAAAATGTAACAGTTTCTATAAAGAACCCAACTTTAATTGGGAAAAGGAAACTGAAGTTTTTTATTCTCTACATAGTGAAGATTTAAAAAAAAAAATCCTACTGCTCTGAAGGCAGAAGGTGGATTTTGTAAAGTACAAGCAGATTGTTTTTGAACTGAATTTTAAAGCTCTCCTGTCAGAGTTAACAAGTTCCTGAATTCAATTTTCAAACTAAAACTTAGAAAACTGAGGAAGACACTGTGTCTCCTCAGTAGCTTATCAGAAGAAATGTGGTAGCAGGCTCTGGTTGCGGTCCTCCTGCCGGGGAACTGGAGAGAGGCAGATGCACCCCCATCAGATCATCTCTGCTCACTTTCATGGATGATGTTTTCTTGGGATGGGCTGCGATGCTAGATTACAGCAGCTCAAGCTTGCTGAAAGTGGAGGACCAGGACTGGCTGTCCAGCTCTTCTCCCTGCTCACGGGGAGAGCTTTACCATTTTCAGTTGAGCTTTAAGCACCAGTGATTCTTGCGCAAGACTTATTGGTTTTCATGGCTGGTGGAACCAGGATCATGAAGCACAGATATTCGCCCACCAATTCTTGCTTTGTAAGAACATTGTTTACCTGTATAGAATTCCAGGCACAGCCATCACTGACCTTCTCGCTTCTCTCAGGGGATAAAAGTTAGGGATGCTGAGAGCCAGTTTTGAAACACAGTGATGGCTCCTAAGTTCTCAAGATCTTCCTCGTGTATGTAGACAATAACTGGTTCTCCTAAAAAAAGAAGATATACTACAGCTAACTACTATATTAATATAAGCAAGTATTAAATATTTACAACCTGCCATATGCTGCCTTAAAGCCCACTAAATCTCAGAACAACCCAATGAAGTTGGTAATATCATCACTGCTGTGCAGATGAGGAGAGTGAAGCTTAGAGAGTTTACTTAGGATTTCCCGGCTGGCAAATAGAAGAGCTGGGATTTAGATCCAGCATTGGCTGACTCCTGACCTTGCCCTCTTAACATTACACCATCAAACCATCTCTAAAGTAGTGACAATGATGAGTTCAGTGGTAGAATTTCTTCCTACAGATTTTTTTTAAAGTAAATAAATATCATGACCTTTCGAATACTCTTCAGGTTGTATGATTCTGTTAAGGCTCTACATTTTCACAGGCTTTTATTTTGTATCCATTTGATCTTTGAACATTCAGATTTATTAGTTGCTGTATTTCATTTTTATTTCTGTAGCTGCTATAAAACCTTCTTAAATTGAAATCAAATTACCTGGAACTCTCAGTTAGCCAGATTCCAACCCCACCCCTTCAGCTCCCACCCCACACTCCACTTTTAGAAAGAAAAAGGAAAACCATAGACAAAGAAGCTCATAACACAACTTTCTTTTAAAGGTCCAATATGCCCTATATCTTTTAGATAGATGATAAAGTATGGGCGGGTTTCTTTATGATTTGGAGATACTTAATTAACCGCAAAGTTCTCTAAAACTATTAACGTGGTTGTATTAGTAAGATCAGGCTAATGGCTGTAATAAGCAGTTCCTGCATCTCAATAGTTCAACACAATAAAAGCTGATTTTTTCAGCCAAGGGTCAGTGATGGTTGTGGATGGTCGCTCAGCTTCACACACTCATTTGGGTACCGTGACTCTTTCTATATTGAGGCCCTAAAAGTCCTGTAGGATCTCATAGTTCTCTATGGAATATAAGGAACTAACTGACAAGTGAAGGCATTCAACCTAGATGATCCTGAGGGAAGGTTTTTAGAGGCTAGGGTTGAAAGTGGTGCACGGGTTTTTTGTCCATCTTCCAATGGTCAGAATCTAACTACATGGCCCCACCTAACTGCAAGGGAGTCTGGGAAATGTAGTCCAGTTGTATGCCCAGGAAGAAAAGGAAATAAGGCTTAATATCACCTAGCAGTTTGGTGTTTGGAAATCACTGATCTAGATAATGTGCCTGCTATGTCAGGAACATGGATGACCGTATTTTAAGAAGATTTTCAGCCAAAAGAACTAGGAGAAAAAAGAGTGATCTTTAGTTACTTAGTAAAGGATATTAACCAAAAACCTTATCTATACCCAACTATTCTAATTAATTGAGTTTTCAAACGTATTTTGTGATCAACCATTTTGAAAATCCATGAAGTTGGCTTGTCTTAAATAAAAGCACCTCATTTCCCAGTGAAATACATCATACAGGAGGTGAGCCAGCCTGGGTATTGTGGGTGATATCTGGCTGTCAGATATTATTATCAGAAAATTCTCCCTGTCTCATTTCAACTTTTTTTCACTCTTCCACGAGCACAGTTACATATTCCTAGTCACCCCGTCTACCCCAGTAGATGCGAAGGAGGTTGCAGTAGTGTTTCGGTTGCTAAAGCTGCCCAAATGCAATACACCAGAAATGGATTGGCTTTTATAGAGGGTATTTATTAAGTTACAATTCTAAGGTCATGAAGATGTCCAAATTAAGGCACAAACAAGAGGATACTTTCACCCATGAAAGACTGATCACATCCAGAGTTTCACTGTCACATGGGAAGGCACGTGCATGGCGACGTCTGCTGGCCCTTTGCTCAAAATTTCCTTGCTTTCAGCTCCTAGTCCAGTGGCCTCTTCTCCGAGCTTCTGTCTGTCTCAGCATCTCTAAACATCTGTGTCCAGTTCCATCTCGCTGTTCTCTCTGTTGACTCTCTTAAGGGCTCCAGTAAACTAATTAAGACTCACTTTGAATGGGCGGGGTCACAGCTCCATGGAAATAATCTAATCAGATGGTCCCACCCAACAATAGGTTTGTCCCCACAAGATTGGATCAAAAGAACATGGCTTTTCTGGGGTACATAACAATTTCAAACCAGCACAAGTAGTAAACCTGTTTTCTAAAGCAAACAAGCCACTGAGGTTTTTTTTTTTGGGGGGGGGTGCGGGGGGAATTGTTGCGTGGTCCAGAAATTGAAAAAATCAAATTGCATGTTTCCTATTTCGGTTTTAAGTATATGGAGTTGCCAGTTGTTTGTATTTAATCCATGGTTCTTTGATGAAACACATTTTACTCCATGTAAATTTTTAATAGTAAAAACACATTTTACCCCATGTAAATGTTTAATAGAAGGGTTTTTGAGGGGTAACTGCAACTCTTGTAATACATAAGAGTTGCAGTGATAAAATTGGTCCCATCAGTTCTTCAGGACATCGTTAACCCCTCAAGTAAATGTGAGACTACGTGGGGAAATAGTTCATCTTTACTTGTTTGTGTCGGTATCGTGTTGGATTTGGGAACGGTAGTGGAAAAATGCATCACCATTCCATTGCTCCCAAACCATAATTTTCTAGTCTCTTGGTTGCTGGTGAATATTTCTTACAAAATGTGTAGCCTTCTGAACCTTACTAACATGAATTTGTTTAAAGGCCTTAAATTATATATTGCTTTGATCTAAGCAAAGGATGACAAAGCTCAGACTGCTGCATTTGCAAACTAAGGGCAGCCTTGTATACTGTGCTGCAAGTAGCTCAAACTGCCTTACCCTCACGATTCTGTGCTCTGCACTGCCCCCTAAGATCTCCCAATTTCCTTAGCTTCTCCTTCAAGCTCCCCCATCGTCTGATCTCTGCTTAAAAACACTGTTGGACTTTCCAGCATTTTAGCCTACAGGACCCGTCCTTGAGCTCTCGACCGAAGCCTTAGCTGATGCTCCGTCCTGAATGCCATCTCCCAGAACATCCTTCTGCTTCATCTTTGCACTCAGTATTTCCAACCCCATCCCTTCTGGACTGAAACCTAATTCATTTTTTAAGATACAGTTGAAATGACACAGAGTCTGAAATAGTTCCTGTTCAACACAGTTATGGCAATTTTTGTCTGCATCACTGACCGTACGTACTGCTTACCGTGATATATTTTAGTTTGGGGTGTACTTGTTAGATTTTCTACCTGAGTTCAAGCTCCTGGAGAGCAAAGGTCACCTTTTGTTCCCTATAATGCTTTACTCATAGTGAACGTTTAGTAAATCACTTAATGGTAAATGGTGTTCAGTTGAAGTTTGTGATGCGAAGTGAAAACTCAATCTTGGACAATTCATGTAGAGCAGGGTTAACTTGGAGGGGAAATCCGGTTTCATGTATATAGGTTGCTTCACTGCAGGACTTTTCAGGGCCTTTAATATGCTATATTATAGAATGTAATATGCTAATGTGAATCTTTAAGAGAGGATGCATTATGCATCATATTTCTTGTTCTTTTGGCCACAGAACTTTTTTTTGGGTGTATAAAGCATGTTTTTGGAGCAATGCTTTTAGTAACTCATCTTGGGAAACACTGACAGCAAAGTAATATTCTGTACTTTTATAGTGCCTTTTGGTCTCAAAAGTGTTTTCACAATTAAAAGCAACCTCATTTTCTCTAAATATCATAGACTGTTCATGAGAAAACAAAAAATAGTGTTTTCTAGTTTGCATTCCTAGGCATAATTATGTTGGGTGTTGCGTGTATGTGTGTTTTTAAAATTCCCAAATCCATCAAATATACCACTTGCTCTCTCTAAGAGATGGTCGTTTCATTCAGGAAAATTCCTAGTGATCTAAATGAAACCTATACTAATGGAGACGTGTAGCTGAGAGCCATTCCTTGTCAAACATCTTTGAAGAGGTAAACAAAGGCCCTTGTCTTAATAGCAGCTTCCTGAGTGTCACCGACCATTCAAGCTATTTATATAAATCTCCATTAATGTAAGTTTTATCTAACGATTTGCTGGATAGAAAGTAAATGATGAGTGCTTTGTTTATTTGTTTATTTTTTACCAGTATTGATATTTCTTTTTCACATCTTCTTTTTGTGGACACACAGATTTAAAAAAAATAGGGTCTTTGAGTGTTTGGATTTCTCTCCTGTAAATGAGTCCTATTATCATCAGCCATCATTTGTCAGGGTGGTAATTGCAGGTACAATATCGAATTTTAGAGCAAGAGGAGTGAAAGGATCTTTCAAGTTGAAGTAAAACCTATGATTTTGATGAACTTTGGGGTGCCTCATTAAGCGATTAGTAACAAGCAAGAGTTTACAAATGTCAAGTGTATAGTTATGAAATAAACAAGAGCTGGTCTTTCCAATAAATGTGTGTGCTGTGTCCTTGCACTGCTGAAACCTGTTGATGGGTCCCAAAGTCGTTTAGTGAAGGGTACAAAATTTGGATGGGCTTTCACAGCCAGTGGCAAGAGATCTTGTCTTCTAGAACACAGCAACTATTCAAAGAGGAAGCACAAATTTGAACCCGGTAAATCTGTGGATAAGGATTAGTTTTAACTCTCAAAGCATATAAGGAAATTCCCTGTCATTTCTTCTTATTTCTTTATTTTGCTCCCTTCAGCCTCTCTTACTGTTGAGGAAACCTCACCACCAACATTTTTCTCATTTTAGAATTCAAAATAGTAATGCATATAGCTTTAACCTGAGAGTGAATTAAATTTGGTGGGGCATGGGGGCAGAGTTAAGGTGCTAAAAGACAAATCAAACATATGGATTCTTAATTGAGTGCAAACCCTTCTTCTGTATTAAGGCTGATAATGGAAAGTAAACAAGATTTCAGACTATAAAATACTATACTGTTATTGAGGATGAGGGATCTTATTTATTAACATTCCATTGCTAGCTCATCATTTACCCCTGGTGTTTCTGTACACGTAGTCAGTGTTTAACAAATTCCTGTAGATTTTAGCCAATCAAATATTAAGCCCTGTTGTATGCTGGGGAGAACGGCAGGCACAAAGAGAATAAAAGTTTGAAAGATTATTCAGGACAGGACATATACACGGTAGAAATAATTAGCCATTTTTATGATGAAAAATCTTGTCCTATATTATTATACAAGTAATACATGAACTCATTCTCTTAAAAAGATATCTAATATGGTTTTTTATATATGTCAGTTTTTGTTTTTTTTTTACTTAAAAATATAATGTTTAGGGCGGGCCACAGTGGCTCAGCAGGCAGAGTTCTCGCCTGCTATGCTGGAGACCCCAGTTTGCTTCCCGGTGCCTGCCCATGCCAAAAAATATATTTAAAGTGTATATGTATAAAATTAAATTATTTAATATATGTAATATATATGTATTTATATATATATAAAATGTACATATAACATTATTTTCCTCTCAAGTATGTAGGCAGTTGGGTAGCTAGATCTAGCTATTTTATTTTAATGACTTTCATATCAATACACTTTATTTTTTTATGCATTCTTCTATTGATGGGCATTCATTGCATGTAACAGTTTGCATGCATTAAACAGAGAAGCCCAAGTAAGAATGGTTCAAGTAAGACAAAAGTTCATTTCTCTCTCAAAAAAAAGTCCTGAAGCAGGCAGAATGGGGATGCTTCTTGATGCTGAGAGTTCCCTAGACTCTTTCCAGCTCACTGCCCCATCATGACCTGGTCCTCATGATCTGTGGTGGCTGCCAGAGTTCCAGCATCACATCTGAGTTCCAGGCATGGGGACTGAAGATAAAGAGGAAAAGTTGTGCCTCTGAGGAAACATTCCAGGTGTGGCATGCAACACTTCCACCTATACCTTGTTGACCAAAATGTAGTCTTATGGCCATAATTATCTGCAAGGAAGCTGGAACATTTGGTCTTTTAGCTGGGTGGCAATGGGCCCAGCCAAAGATCAGAGTATTTAAAATAAAGAAGGATAGAAGGGATATTGGAAGATAACTGGTTGTCTCTGCCATAGGCTCTTACTTATATTTTGCTATTAAGCATTGTGAAAATGAACATTCTTCAACACGGATAACTGTGTTGGTTCATGCTACCAGGTGACATGTGTCAGGTGAGCTACAGGGATAGAACATCTTTGAGGAAGGGCTTAAAGGTGAGATCGCATCTGTCTGGTGTGGCTGGAGAATATGTTGCAGTTGAGGTGGCTTTGAACTAGGTCCTGATGCCTGGATAAAGTGGAGTTAAACTGTGGGTATATCCAGGCCAGGGTCATGGCATTGCACCAATTCATTCAGTCATTCATTTCACAGCTACTGTGTGCCACACACTGGTCACACAAGTTGGGACAGACATGACCCCTGCGCTCATGGAACCCACAGACATGCAACTGATATAACTTTGCCAAGCAGACCAGTTTGTCTTTAGGAGAGGCAGTGAGGGAAGCTGGGGCTGGATTAGATTAGAACCAAGCAAAAGAGAAATTGGAGCCCCATTTAAAGAGATTCATCTGCTAGCCAATGGAGAAACCACTGGAAGCTCTTTTTTTGAGGGGTGGGGTGGGGTGGGGATGCATGGTCCAGGAATTGAACCCGCGCTGCCAGCCTGGAGAGTGAGCATTCTACCACCGGACCACCCAGGCACCCCTCCTGAAAGCTTTTGATAGGAGGAATGATCAGATCCGAGTGGTGTTTGAGGAAACTGCATCTGACACCCATGGGTTAACTGGAGGAGAGTACGGAAGACTTGAAGCATGGGGGTTAGACTGATACTAAGAAGCTGGTTCTGAGTTTCCCTGAGAGGTGATGGGGGGCTGAGCTTGGGAACTGGGCCAGTGGGTGCTCTGAGTGCAGTGGCCTACGGCACGCTTTCTGGACAGGGACGGTCGTGGGTTTGGATCCAGCTCTCCACTTAGCAGTGGGCTGTACATGGACCTGTGAACTCCGTTTTCTCGTGTGCAGAATGGGGAGAATTTCACTGGCCTCTTCATAGGGTGGTTGTGGAGGGTAAGCGAGGAGAGGGTTGTAAAGTACTGGGCACAGTGTCTGGCACATGGGAAGTGTTCAAAAGCTAGAAGCTAGAAGGACAGATAGGTCAATAATTTCAATGGAAAAGTTTTTAGGACTTGGGGCACAGAGATGACGCCGAGAAACTAAGCCTGGGTGACAGGGAGAAGGATGTCAATTGACAGAAATAGGAGAGTCTGGGAAGGAGCCAGTTTTGGGGGAGAGATTGATGAGTTTGATTTTAGGTGTGTTGTGTTTGGCAAGATGGCTGGATATGCAAGTGGAAATTTCCAGCAGACAGTTGGGGTTTATTTACTAGAGAGGATGTACGGCTGTGAACAGCAGCTGCTGGGGGACACAAAATTGGTAGGCGCTGAAATTCAAGAAGAAAGAAACAGAGAATTCAAATGAACCTGCACAGACCCAATAAACTGGAGGCTTCAGCCTTAAAAAAAAAGCAGTAGGAATTTAGTTTTATGAAGTTTTGCAGTTCTCTGCTTTACGTGATGTAGAAACAAGGAGAAATAGTTCAGGGTGCAAAGCCAAACAAACCAGCAAAAAAAAAAAAAAAGGTTACATCTCCAGCACTCGAGCTGTGGATTTCATGAGACAAGTGGCTTTCTCAGTGGTAGGACAAAGTAGCTGGGAAATTTCAGCACTAGGATATTGTCTCTAAACCCTGTAGTGTCTCGGGCATTCTGAAAGGCCCTTAGCACTTCAGGATCCAATTAAAAAGGAATTATTTTCCCATTCCTTGGCTAAGGATATGGATCGACAAAGAGGCTGCAGGACTGTTTGAAAACCTGACAGATGTACCACGACAGACAAGGGACTGGGATTTAGAAGGATCCCCCTTTCTGAGATGCTAAGTTATTTTCTTCTTGGTGTTGGTCTGTCAGTTCTCCCGGCAATGAGTCAGATGAAAGCAACCTTTGATAGACTCATGCCAGCAAATAAAAAATATCCCACCTTTATCCAGTTGTAGGCAATGGAAAAGAGCAAGTATTTAAAGTCGATCATATTATTAGCTTTTCTTTTTCCATCTTTTATACTTCACCCACGCAATCCTTCCTACCCCTCCAGATGAAAGTAAATACTGTTTTCCTCACTTCAATATATATTCACTTGCTCTATTCTGCTCAAATAGTTCTCCTAGCAGAGCCAATTTCCTTTAATCACCAACCCCCCTGGACACTTTTTTAGCCCCTCTCTGGACCTTTCTGCTCGCTGACACAGTGCTTCATCAAAGTCTCTGCTCCCTTGGCTTCCAGGACATTCTTGGGGTTATGGCTCCATACAGAATATTCCTTCCTAGTTTTCCTCGGAGGACCCTCTACCGTGGACTTACCACTTAAATTCTGACCTTCTTTTCTTCCTAAGCAGACTGTTTTTCTCATTCTGCTCACTTTGCCACCTGATTGCTCTAATTCACTCTTGTTATATCAATTACCCTCAATATTCCATCGACTCCTGCATCTTCCCTCTGGCCTATATACTTCTCTCAAACTTAAAACTTACATATCTGAATGGACAGCTTTACTAAGACAAGCCCGTCAAGGTAAAAATATCTGAAACCAAGAGGATATTTTCTCCTCAAGTCCATCTTTCCTCTCTCACCCTCTGTGCTGGTTGGAATCTGTTATGTACCCCAGAAAAGTCATGTTCTTTTAATCCAATCTTGTGGGGGCAGACCTATCATGGGTAGAATCTTCTGATTTGGTTGTTACCAAGGAGATGTGACCCCACCTATTCTAGGTGAGTTTAATCCCCTTGCTGGAGTCCTCTAAGGAAGAGACATTTTAGAGCGAGCTCAGAGCCGAGAGAAGCTAAGAGAGATAGAAATTCCCCAGGGGTAACAAGCAAGGACTCACAGACACCCAGAGACATTTTGGAGAGAAGGGCCAGCAGACATTGCCACATGCCTTCCCATGTGACGGAGGAGCCCTGGATGCCACTGGCCTTTCTTTGGGGTTGAGGTATCTTTCTTTGCACACCTTAGTTTGGAGATTTTCATAAACTGTAAATTTGTAACCTAATAAATCCCCTTTAAAAAAAGCCAACGTATTTCCGATATATTGCATTCTTGCAGCTTTAGCAAACCAAAAACACCCTCCCATCTATGAAATTTGAAACCTGGGGACCAATATTTAACATTAAATATTAAAATCCCTTTCTCCGTCAGCACCCATAGCCCCCTCCCAGTAGTGAAGCGTCCACCAGATACGGCCACCATTACTTACATTTCTCAAGTCTGGCATTTAGGGTAGATAGATGCGACATGATTAATAGGAAGGGGAAAGAGACGAAAGTTAAGACCTATTAGTCTTCAGTACACAGATGATGTGGTTAAACTATGATTGTTCCCACTTTCAATTTCAGGGTAGACTCTTACCTCAAAATGCTCCATGCATTTTGATGAGAAAAATGTATGAGAATGCTCCATGCATTTTGATGAGGAAAAAGAGTAAATATGAGCAATTTAAAAAAGCCAGAATTTTGTATCAGGAAGTGCATCCTCTTTACTTCTTTGCCCATTTCCAGATGAAAAATATAATTTAAACACATTTTTTTTTTCGTTTCTGGGCTTGTTGCAGTGGGAAATGATGCCTTGAGGAAGTTCAGCAACCATTTAACAGGCATCCAGCCCCCCCATCGAGCAACCCTAGGTCCACAGGTGATTATTAAGTAGACCACCTGAGTTTTAATAGCCCTTGTCTTTCCTGGGTTGGCTTTCTTATCACCCTTGACAAACCTTGCTGAGGAGTCACTTCTCACTTTGAACTTCTGTCCATTCATCCATTCTACCCATGCATCTGAAGTGCGAAGTCTGTGTTAAAGTCTGTGCTGGGGTCTGGAATTGTTTTCTGGGAAAGCTAGGCAAGACTGAAGTATTTTCCATTTATAGATGGAAAAAGTGAGGCACCAAAAAAGGAAATATGTAGGCATAAGACAGAAAGTCAATAATGGACTTTGAGTCCCTGGACTTCCCAGGCTTCAATATCAACATAATGTACCTTCTTAACACTTACCACATGGCAGTTCCTAAAATATTTCTCAGCTTTAGTGCAGAATTCTTTCTTTCTTCATGTTAACTTTTTGGAATTATAAGAAAGATGATATTTCTGAATTGATAGAGTCTCCGAGACTCAAAAACAGTAGTGCCAGATGGCTAGAGCAGCAGGAAACATATCCCGGCAGGAGTTGAAAGGTAATTGTGAGGGAATGGAGAGAAGGTGGGAGGGACCATGAAAATGACAATAAGGGAATAGAGAGAGACTAAGCTATTGTGATAATTTTACAAAGATATTCCTGTTGGAATTCATGACATTAATTAATTGGTCATAGGTAATCATTGTATGATTACTTTATTTCTAATATTGTCCTAGGTATCTTGAAAAATATAAATAAGGTTTGTTGTTTCACCAGGGTGATAAATAGTTATGAAAGGATTAGAGAAAAATGTAGAGCTGCCCTTCCATCAACTTTACCTCTCTGGAATTGGGATCTTGCCCGTCTGACTTCTTTGGTCTGGAAGGGCAGTGCTTATAGTCTCATACATTGGCACACCATAGCAGCTCTCTCTCAACTTTATTTTCATCTTCTTGGTGATTAGACACCCAGGATTGGGTCTTATTTGTTCTTTCTTCCTCAGCCCCTAACACCATTCCAGGCATACAAAAGACACTTGAATTATTAAATTTCGCTCTCACTCTGCTTTGGTTCTTAAAGCTCTTCCATCTAATTCAATCATTTGGTAAACTCAAATTCACCCATTTCTGACATTGCACCTGAATTATTGTACTGTTTTCTACGTTTACACTCCTGCCAGACCAGAACTTATGGGTGTTCCTTATTGTCCATGGCCACAAGTCTATACTTTTCTGCTTAGCTGTTAAGACTTTGCCATTGTCTTCATCCATCTCATCTATTCATGTGTATCCATCATTATCCTCAGGGAAAAAACCCTGGGCTTCATTAAGGTCAATCTTCTTGGTTCCTGTTCACAATTCTGCTAAATCCAGCCACTGAGCATACGGACCTCCATTCTGCTTGCCATGCATAGTCTTTACTTTGCTTTTCTATCATCTACCTGTCAAGCCCCATGTTTTTCAACAAGTCTTCTCTCATTCATTTAGTAGGTCAATTGACAAGCATTTATGGACTCATATCATGGAAATGAAGATGAGTAATGTCTAATTCCTGCCCTGAAGAATCTCACACTAATCCAGTACTTCAAGCCTTGTGCTCAGCACGGTGCTCTGTATGTTTCTATTGAATTGAAAAATATGGTGGTCTCTCCATTACAAGAACTTGCACAAACTATCCAACCCAACCATTTTATGACTCAAGTTCCTAATCTATAAAATGAGAAAAATATTATTATGATAGAATAGATAGAAATTTAGAACAGTACCTGCCATGTAAACACTCATTAAACTTTAGCACTTATTATCATTATTTAGATTTTGTAACTCATAACACACACACGGTCCTATAATAGTTTCATATGTGTGTGGTCTTCTCTCTCCTCTAGTCTGGAAGCTTCAGTCAGGCTGGGTCCTTGTCCTAGCTGCCACAGAGTCCTCACAGTTTGCAGGGCTAGATGTGGAGTCTGTTCTCAGTAGGCTCTTGTTGACAAAGTGTCAGTTCACGTGAGAGCTTGCACATCTATTGCCATTGCCAGCATAAAAAGAACCTGGGAAATTGACCACATTGATCTTCTCAAGAAGTAGACCAAGTAGTGCAAGGAAGAGAGTGAGTGGTTATGTTGTATGGAGAAGAGAAAAACATGAACATTTATGGGTATTCAAGTTTACATAAAATGGGTTTTAAATAAGAAACCAGTGATAAGGTTGAATGAAGAGCATTGGTGGAAGTTTCTACTGGGTGCAGGTCCTGGACCCCCTGCCTTCGCAGGAACCATCTCATGGAATCCTCCCAACAACCCTGGATGGCCAGCCTTGTAGTTTCTGGATATGGATGTGGGAGATTGAGGTTCAGGTGGGTTTTGCCATTTGCTTTGCACATGGGTAGCAAGTGTCAGGGTTTTTCTTTTTCTTTATTTTTTCCTGCTATAGTATGTGTGACATATGTGCTGTGTGACAATTTCTGTGAAAATCTGGCAAAAGATGTACCACTTAGTTGAATTTAATGGGGCACATTCAGGGCAAATAATTTTTAGCAGTCAACATCCAGTTGCCTTTCTTTAGACCCTGAGCCTCAAGGAATTGCAACAGTGAGTCAGAAAATAGATTTGGTCTGGGTGCATTTGAAGAGGGGAGCAAGGTGCCATTGGCTGGGCTTCCCTTCCTTATAGAGTACCAGGGGCCCCTCCTAGTTACGATCTGAGCAACATCATTAGATGCCCTTTCCCCCACCCCCTCAAACACATCATGCTTGATCATCTGCAATTTCTGTGCTACTTATTTCTTTTGCTAAAGATATTAGAGGCCCCATTAAAAACTACAGGCCCTTGAAAAAGGACCCATGTGGAGTGACTCTCCCATCAGTACCCTGGCTCAGTGAGGAAACTGTCACCCACAGCCCAGATGGAGTGAGAAGAGCAAGCAACTTTCCTTACACAGAGAGAAATGATTCAAGGTGAACACCAAAAAGTGATCTGGGTAGTGAAGGAGAGCAGGCGGGTGCCACCCAGAGAGGTGGGGTATGATTGAAAATGGACAAGATGGCACGGATGAAGTTTAAAGACTTAATATTTGTGGTAGATTGAATCATACGCTCCCTCAAAAGACACATTCTTAATCTTAACCCACGTTCCTGTAGGTGTTAGCCCATTTAAATATGGCCTTTTGAGAAGGCTTTATCAGTTAAGGTGTGTACTCACTTGTGAGTAGAATCTTTCAAGATCCCAATTAGGTATGCTCAAACTGAATCAAGTGGCTTTAATCCATTTTATTGGAAATCTTATAAAAAAATGTCAGAAGTCAGAGAAAGACGCAGGAGGAGCCAGAAGCCTAGAAGTTGATGGAAACCAAAAGAGTACACCCAGGAGAGAGAGAGATGACTGTGGGACAAGAGACAGAACTGCAAACCAGGGGACCCTGGGATTGGGTCAAGCCAGCCCTACGGCACTACAGACTTAGGGGAGAAAGTATGACCTTGTTGACACCTTGACTTTGGACTCCCTGCCCCCAAGCCACAGACCAATGAGTTCCTGTTGTTGAGCCAATCTATTGTGTGATATTTGTCCCAGCATCTCTGGCAAACCAAGAAAATGTTCATGAACTTACCATGGACCCTGAGCACTGCAGGGGCAGCAGGCACTCTCAGCAGCTACCATCCTTGTTGGCTGCAGTTTGCTGTGCATCATCTGACTTGTCTTCCTTGGAGGAATCTTTTCCTTAGGACAATTTTATTTTTCATGAGAGCTGTGCTGTTCTGCATTTGCATTAGGGTAAAAGCATCTTCTTTAATCTGGAACAGCCTGCTGTGTTTGTCCTCTGGAGATGAGACTCATAAATGTGGTAGTAAAGGGATTCTGGAGTGCCTCTTCTGCAGGTCAGAAGGTCCTCCTGGCCCAAAATCTCTTTATGGAGGGGACGAAGGTTGAGAACAGTGTGGTACAAAATCACATTCTCTCAGTGAGACCTTGTTCCTTTTCCTCCTACACCAAAATCCACCCCCTCATCACACTTTGGTATTAAGACAATAAACAAACTTTGCAATCATTAGGTTAAATCAAACCTAGAAACTTCGATTTCTACCCTCTTTAAACCTGCGTTGGAGTGAAAAAAGAAGAGAACATAAAAGAAATCCTTTGGAACCTACTAGCTGCAATGATAATGCACACAATTATCAGCCTTGTTGCTACTCTCAATTATTCCTGTAATTTAGATGCAGATTATGAGGCGGGAGTGCAGTGAATAAAACCTAATGTGTGATGTCCTACATAACTCTACAGCCAATTATTTAAAAATCTGACCTTGTTAAGCTTTGCAGCTGAACAAAACTGTAAATTATTATATAAAATCCTTTGCGGTGGCATTGAGCTGTTTGTAAATCTTGCCCATCCCGTCTTCTGGATGGAGAGGAAGAGTGAGCATAATGCTGCCCTTTTCAAATACTGGCCACTAATGAAGTGCACAGTTTAGGTGTAGCTCTAAGGGTTTTCTATGAAAGTATATCATGTAGGCTCTAGAAGGATGAACGTAGCCCTGCTGAGCTGAATAAGGAAAATTAGGGGCCAGAGAACACAATTGTTCTAGGACTCTAGGTAGATTAAAAATGGGTGGCAGGAGATTATTGTCAAAATATGAGTCAGTATTTATGGTGAAAATTCAGTGCCAAGTATATGAGAATTTCAAGTAAACAGTTTTCTCTTTAGCATGTATATACCTACTGTGAATTTCATTCCACTCAGTGTATAATTCATGTTAATGGGAGGTTCTTTGTTTTATGTGTGGCTTAATTTTATAAATAGTCTCATTGCCTCAAGAGAATAAAATAAGACCCCAAACAGTTTCTTTGGAAATTCCCAAAGGGGCAAGGAATAGTTTAGTCAAGGAGGGCTGAGCCGTCTTCTCTGGGGCAGAAGTAGAAGGCATAGGCAAAGGTCAGCCTTGCTAAGAAAAGGTTAGGTCATCTTTATGAGAAACTCTACCCTCCTTCCAAAACTATTAAAATTAGAAAGCAGGGGAAAACTTTGTTATTAGTTATTCTTTTACATTCAAAATCACAGCATCATTCATTAGTTGTTGGAATAAGAGCTTTGTTTTTTTTTCCTCTTCCAGGTTTCTTTTTGTTTATATTTATAATTACTACAAGTTCTTCGGAGGCTTCTATATAAGCTGTCCCTAGTGAAAGAGTATTGGGTTATGGAATAGGTTATGTTTTTGTTGTTGTTTTTTAGGTTTCTAAGTGGAGATTCCAGCCAAATGCAGTTCAGTAACACACATTAATGGTTATCTGTGCCCCTTTTTTGAATATAGTTCTGTCACAAGAAAATACTTTAGAACAGAGCTGCCCCCAGGACCTGCTGTGATGATAGAGCCATTGTATCTCTGCACGGTCTAAGACAGTAGCCACCAGCCTCGTGTAGTCATTAGGTACTTGAAGTGTGTCCACAGCAACTGAGAGCTAGTGAAGTTTTAGTTTACGTTAATTTAAATTGAAATAGCCACATGTAGCTAGTAGCTACTGTATTAGAGGGTGCAGCTCTAGAATCTAGAGGCATAGCATTGAATCCTAGCCCCACCATTGTCTAGTGGTGTGACCTTAGGCAAGTTAATTCAGTGCTCTCTGCTTCAGTTTAGCAGGCATTGATTAAACCCACAATGCTTTAACATAACTTTTAAATAATTCTATGTTCTGTACCTAATATGAATTTTTTAGACTTATCATTTATTACTTTCCTACGTGCTTCCTAGTTTCACATGAATTAGACTGTTGTTTGAAAATAACTATTTTCAACCAAATTAATCAGGCCGCTTGATTGCAAATTGAGAAAACCCAACTCAAATTTATTTAAGGAAAAAGGGAAATTATTTCTTTTGATACTAGGCTTGACTGGATCCAGGAAGCTATTTCATACCATCTTTCTCTCTTTTTCCCTTGTTGCTTTCTTCTATGTGATTTTTATGGGTAGGAAGGGATAATAGATAACCATGGGGAGTTCCGAATGTATCCCTCCAGCCTAGCAACACTAGTGAAAGAAAAGAACTCCTATAACTTTCTTGATAACTCCTGAAATATTCTCGGGCTTGAATCTCATTGGCCTGACTGGTTCCATGCCCACCCCCGAATCAAGCAAGATGGTCGGTGGTGAAATGTATGGATAGGCCACTCCTGGATCACCAGCTTTGGCTTCAACCCTACCAAATCACACAGACTGGGAAGAGTGAATGTTACTTCCCTAAAGGAAAATAAAAACTAAAATGTAGACAAAAACAACAAACAGCAGCTACACTTTTTATTACGTCTACCAATCCCTAAGTAGCAGGCATGGCTGTCTGGCCCCTTAATTTCTCCCTTTATCACTGTGTTAGCAATAGTACAAGAAAGGTGTTGAAGAAAAATTAAACACAGTAAGGTGGGAAGATAGAAAACTTTTGCAGAGGTCTAGAACAGAGAGTGTTTTTCCTGAATGTTCTTTTCTATTCCTTCTCATCTTCCCAACTCCAGGAACAATTGACTATGTAAAGATGCCCTCTGGGATTTATGATTATTTTCTTGGCCTGATTGGGTTGAGGCATGTATATGTGCATTATGTTTTCCAAAGAAAAGTCACAACGGAGCATTAATTGTTAACACACATACACCCTAATACCTTCTATGTGCTAGACACTACATTGGGATAGAGAGATGAACAAGACAGGGTGTCTGGAGCTCACAGAAAGTTGGGGATAAAAAGACTTAAATAAGTACATTCAGTATGAACTATGACAAAGGTATGGAACTGATAATCTGGAGCACACAGGAGGCTCATTTCTTATAATTATTCTCAATTTAGATGCATTTAGAATCTCCCTAGTGAGCTATTAAAATATATAAATGTCCTGTATACTAAGAAGGCTGATAAATAACAGAATTTCTGAAAGGGGAGCCTGGATATCATCTTTTTTTTAAAAGTTGCATTTGGAACAGACTTCTAGTGACAGTAGTGTGAAAGGGTTGATGAATCTTCATCACAAGAAATAGTATAAAACTGGGCAAAATAGTTGAAAGCAATCATTTCAGGGCTCTGGAAATCAGCCAAAGTAAAATAAAATAACTGAGAAGTATTTATTTTTTAAATACCCTTTCTATTTTAGAATAGTTACAGATTTATGAAAAAAGTTACAAAGACGTAACTTTTTTTTATATAGTGTTTCTGTATACCCATTATCCAGTTTCCTTTATTTTTATGTTTTGGTTTTGTATGGTACATTTGTCACAATTAATGAACCAAGTTTAGTACATTATTATTAATTAATGTCCATACTTTATTCAGATTTCCTTAGAATTTACCTAATGTCCTTTTCCTGTTCTTGGGATCCCATCAGGATATTACAACATTCAGTTTCCATGTCTCCTTAAGTTCCTCTTGTCTGTGAAAGTTTCTTAGACTTTCCTTGTTTTTGATGACTTTGAAGTTTTGAGGAGTACTGGTTAGGTATTTTGTAGAAAGTTCTCACTTGGTGTTTGAGTACAACTTCTTTCCAAATCAGTGGCTAACCACTAAGTTATTGAGACATGGCAGGGTGGGCCCTTGGAAGTCAGGCTAAAATATAAAAATAAGAAAGAAAATACTGGGCAGAGATATTTGAAGCTGCATACTGCAGGGAAGAAAGTTTGTAGAGTTTAGATATAGTTAACTTGATCTTAAAAAAGGGCCTTAGAGGCATAAGACAGAGTGGTTATAGTATGTTATTTAAAATATTCAATCAACAACAGCAAAAATATTAAGTTAAGCAAAGAAACGAAAGTGTGGTGCATACACATAAGAAAAAGACTGCCAATAGATACTAATTCTGAGTGTGCTCAGATGTTGGATTTATATATATAAAGACTTCAAAACAGCTATTATAAATATGATCAAAGAATGAAAAGAAAATATGAGGACAATGATTCAAGAAATAAGGATATTAATAGAGAATTAGCAAATATATATATATTTAAAACAGCAAGTAGAAATTTTAAAGTTAACGTGAAAAAATGAAAAAAAAAAAGACACTGGAAAGGCTTAGCAAATATAGATTCAAAATAGCAGAAGAAAGAATCTGTGAACTTGAAGATACATCAATAAAAATTATCTAGACCCAAACAAACAAACGAAAACTCCACACAAACTAACAACAAAAAACAAAGAGAAAACAATCTGATGAAAAATGAGCAGAGGATTCGAAATCTTTGGGACATCAAGAACACAAGCATATAAGTAATTAAAGCCACAGAAGGGGAGGAATAAGAGAAAGAGTAAGAAAAAATATTCAATGAAATTGTCAAAAACTTCCCAAATTTGATGAAAAGCATTAATCCATAAGTGGAGGAAACTCAATACACTCCAAATAAGAAAAATGCAATGTGTTCCTCATAGAGGTGCATTACAATCAAACGGCTATAAACCAAAAAGCAAAGAAAATTTTGAAGGAAGTAAGAGAAAAATGACATCTTAAATAAGGACATGATAATATAATCAATGGCTAACTTCTTGTCAGAAACGTTGAAGGCTAGAAGACAGTGGAATGACATATTTAAATTATTAAAAGAAGGAAAAACTGTCAACCAAGAATTCTATAGTCAGTGAAACTATTCTTTAGAATTAAAACAAAATGAAGCTATTTCCATTTAAACAAAAACAGAAAATTAGTTGCTTGCAGAACTGTCTTACAGAAGTACTAAAGGACGTCCTTCAAGTTGAAAGGTTGGATTGTAGTGCAGGGCCACTTGATGGAATGAAGAATGCCAGAAATGGTAAATATGTGCGTAAATTCAGCATTCATATATTTACTTTTCTCTTTGATTTTCCTAATTTATTTAAAAACATAAATTTGTTTAAATAAATAATTATGGCACTGTACTGTTGGGTTTATAACATATATAAATATAACATATAACAATATTAGCACAAAGTAAGAGGAAGAAATGAAACTCTATGGGAACAAATTTGCTATATTTTCCTAGAATTAAATCACTATTAACCCAAAGTAGATTGGGATAAATTAGAAGTGGCTACTGTAAACCCTGAATCAGCCACTAAGAGAATAAATTAGAAACTTTTAGTACTGGGTATGGTGATGGTAGCTCAACATTGTGAAGGTAATTAACATTACTAAATCATATGCTTGTAAGTGCTTCAAACGGGGAATATTATGTTAAATATATGTTACCAGACAAAAATTACAACCTCTCCCCCGCAGAACTGTAAAAAAACAGAACACAGCAAAACAAACTATCCAGCCAAAAGGTAGCTAAAAAGTCAACAGGCAAATTAAAATAGCATATTAAAAATTGTTTAACAGTGGAAAAGGCATTAAAGGAAGAATAAAGGTACAAGGAATAGTGAGGCATAAAGAAAACAAATAAATCCATCCATATCTGTAATTACACTAAAATTTAGAGACAAGAAATCTAAAGGCAAATTACTCCATTATAGTAAGTGGATAAACAATGAAATCCATATCAATCATTCAATTATATGTGAATGGATTAAACACAAATCAAAAGGCAAGGATTTTCAGGTTTAATGAAAAAGCAAGTTCAAAATAAGTGGTGTCTTGAAGCAACACACTTTAGATTCAAAGAAAAAATAGATTAAACATAAAGAGAGGAAAAAATAGATACCATGCTCGCATTAATGATAAGAGAGCTGGAAGAGCTATATTTAGATCATAAGTTACCCAAATGGTTCTAGGATACAGGGAGGAGTGAGAGTCCCTCTGACTTTACCCAGAATGGGGCTCCAGAGCCTCAGAGGCAGCATCTAGGAGGAGGAAATCCTTGAGAGGTAAGTTGATATCAATCACATAAAGAAGTGATGGGAGTGAAGTTCATTTTACCCAAAGGAAAGGATGACGTGTGGGTCAGCATTCAGCCTTCAGGTATTATAGCTTGGTATTGATCCAGGGTGAAATGAGAGGTGGGAAATGGTGGGAGGTGAGGTGGATTCAGAGATGCTCAAGGCCTGATAATGAATAACCTTACGTGTCATACATATAAAGCAAAAATGTTTTATGTTAGCATATTAAGCTTCTAGTATAATCACCATGAGAGGAGCAGGTGGGAAAAGGTCAGCCATGTAATCACATAACGGTGGGAGTCATGCCGGTGCAGGGGGCCCAGGAGAAGCAGGAGACAATGAGCATTACTTTAGGGCCAGGATGCCTCTTAGTTTTGAACTTGTGTTGGTTGGTTGGCCTGTGATGAGAACGCGTCTGGCTTAATTTAGTTTACCATTCAGCAATAACAAACTTGAAGATAATTTTCCCGCAAAAATAATTTGCAGAGAGAAAATCGTGTTTGCATAGAGAAAGTCTAGGACCTCAGTAAATGGGAATATCCCTCTCTGGAACTCTCGGAATATAAAAACTTTCACAGTTTGGGTCTTTCTTTTTTTATTTTTATTTTATTTATTTGTTTTCACTGTTTGGGTCTTTATAGTTGCATTGTCTATACTAGTGATTCCCGAAATTTTGTGTTTGAAATGTTCCTCAAACTAGACCAGTATGCGTGGAGTGGGGTGGGAATCTGCATTTTAAGGTGCCCCTTGGAGTGAGTCTGATCCAGGATTTGCTAGGGCCAACTTTGGGGCTAACTCTATCATATTAGAGTCTCCATCCTTGGCCTTTTACTCTAAGATGGTAGTGC
This sequence comes from Tamandua tetradactyla, assembly GCF_023851605.1. Classification (NCBI taxonomy): domain Eukaryota; kingdom Metazoa; phylum Chordata; class Mammalia; order Pilosa; family Myrmecophagidae; genus Tamandua; species Tamandua tetradactyla. The sequence continues at coordinate 167,069,548 of NC_135333.1, forward strand.
TCTTGCATATGGCAGGAACCCTCCTTTGTGATTATGACTCTGCCTTGAAATTCAGCGACCTAAAATTGTCAGAAGGAAAGACATGCAAAAATTTAAATGTCAGCAGATCAACAAAATCTTCCATGTGCCTAAATATTGGAGCTGTTATCAAACAGAAATGAACTTTACGCAACAACATACAAATCCGTTAACTTGTGGAGCTGCCAAAACTATTTTCAGAGATAGGAGTTGGGTGATGCTAGTCAATGCCAAATCCAGTTTCTTCAGCTTGTGAAGAAATGTCTATCTCTCCAGACTCTACAGTACTGTAGAAAGAACAGGGGCTTTGGAATCAGACCTAAATTTGAATCCCAGACCAATTTTTTACAAGTATGTTCCCCTGCACAAGTGTGTTATTTGTCCGTCTTTAGTTTTGGGTGTCTCATACATAACAGATGAGTAGGAATACCACCTGGCAGAGGTGCAGAGGGGATTGAATAAGAAAATGCATAAAAAGCACCAGGTGCAAGAACAGTCTTGATAAACACCAGTTCCATTGTGCACATATCCATAAATATCCATTTAGGAGATTACAGTTGTAGTTGATAATGAAAAGGAGACATTCTAATAGCCCAGAGAATTTTTCAGCAGATGCTGAAATAACATTGGCAGTGTAAGGATGCAATTCGGGATGCTGACACCCTCTCTGTGTTTTCCAGGAGAACAGTCTTTCCTCCGTGGCCAGCATCCTGGCCTCTTTGGGGTGGGTGCTAAAGGGGCTCCTGTCTCTCAGGGGCCCTCAGTCCTGTGCTGGCTCCTATCACTTCCGTCCTCTCTCCCTCAACCCTAACTTGCCTACACCCCCCCGTTCCCTCAACCTCTGTCCCTCCAAGCACCACAGCAGGTTTTGCCAAGAAAGATTTTGTTAATTACCACATTCAAGCACATAGAAGAATTTACAAAAGGTAATGAATCATAAGGCTGACATTTAAAATATGGAAACAGCAGACATTCTAATATTCTTGTCCCTAAGTAATATAAATTTTCCCCACCCTATTTCCAAAAAGTTTTCAAGCATCCTAAGAAAATGCAATAGACTAAAAATGTAATTATTTAGGTGTCCATTTTGAGAAGAATGTGTAGATTGCATTTAAACTTTTGGGCGAAAAGATTTGATAACCATGTTTAGCGTAGACTGTCCTATACCTTTTAATAAATTCAGATATCAAGGCAAAAACAAGTGTTTTCTTTGCTGAACAAAACAAATAACCAACTTGATTGTGGCTGTTGGGTAGCTTTTGAGGACAGAAAGATGAGTAAAGGTGATTCATAAGATCAAATAAACCGGTAGAGGATAATGAATCATTTGATTCTCACAAGCTTTGTATATATTTTTTTGTTTTAAAATTGATGTAATATATGAATTTATTACTGATTTTTGCATACTGAAAATTTAAAACTCTGAGGCCTTCCTATTGTAAAGAGGAAAGCAATTATTTATACCCCCTTTGATTTTCCTAGGCAATATTTGCTAATTTGTCAGTCTCAAGGTTCAATTCAGAATTGTTACCCAATCATTTTCTGTTTGCAAGATTACAAAAGAAAACATGTTTTTAGGCCTTCTTCTCTTCCCTTTTATCTGATCCTGAGAAATGGGGACGACTTTAGGCAAAGAATTTTAGAAAGAGTCCTAGTTGGAATAGAGAATATAACCTATGAAGCCAGACTAGATGGACAATGAATACTTTTAGAAAATTTTAGTTTCAAAATTCTACCTACCTCCTGTCATGTCTCATTATTATGTGATGTGAAATGAGCATGTAGGAGGAGGAATGTATGTGAATACATCTATTTGTGTTTGGGGTCAACAGAAATGTTTGTGGTAAGTTATAATTCTTTGCAGTGAGTATTTATCAAATGCAATTTTGGTTGAAATGATACTTATGAAGAAATTACCATTTTTATATAAAATAAAATTGTAAGAAAATTCTGTACATAGATATGGAACTTGAAACTCCAGCAAAAACCAGTAAAGAGAAATTAATAATACCCTTTTCATTTAACAGAGAAATTAAAGGTGAGAGAAAGAGAGAAGGCCTATGAACATGCTTTCTTCTGTAATCTTGTATACAGAAAATGATTGGGCTACAATTTAGAATTTGAGTCTTGAGACCAACATATTAGAAAACGTTGCCTAGCACAATCAAAGGGGGCATAGTTACTTGTATTTTTTTAAAAAAAATAACTCTGATGACTTACTAATCAAAAAACCTGCAATATTTTTCATATCAAGATGACACAGCACCAATCCAGGAAGGAGCCAGGTGGACTGGGGGCAAGAGAGGGAAGTGAGGGAGAGAACATACCGATGTGTATGTTATGGCAATGTCTTGAAAAATATAAGCAGCTTTTTCAGATTGCCATTTTGGAGAGGTACACATTCCAGATACTTGTTTTACACATAGAGTTAGTATTAAACATAACAATTTTAAATTGAAATAAAATGCCCATTTCAGTTTTTATGTGTTGACCCCCTCCTCTCTATCCTAGCAAGGAGAATATCATCTTTCCTTCCTAAAACAAAGGAGCAGGTAGGAGTAAAAGGGTACAGCTTTTATAGTTTTTTCCCTAAGAAATTGGAAGCTGCTTACTTGGCCTTTTTTTTTTTTTTTTTTTTTTTTGAGTTCTGCTCAAGTTAAGTATACTTTGGATGATTTTGAAGATGCTGAATCATAAATAATAGACACAGTTACAAGGCTGTTGGAAATTTTATAAAATTGCTAGTTTAGCTTTCATAAGCTACCAGGTCAGAAGCAAGTTTCCATTGCTCCATTCTCTGAGGCAAGCAACTGTATACTGATTCTCTCTAACACCAAAGCTGAGTAAATGTGTTTTTCTCTATATTCATAACTGACATTAACACCCAAAACTGTGATAAAGTGTTTTTTTCTCTATACTCATAACCAAGATAAAATCCCATTGTGTTCTTTCCAGGTTTAGGAAAACGTACTTGTCAATTTTCATGATAAAATTAATAACATGGATACATAACCTTAAAATTAAGGGTGAGGGAAAGATGGCAGAGAACAAATCAGTCCCTCCACCAGAACAACTATTAAACATGCAGGAACTGTCTAAATCAACTATTTTTAAACTCCAGAGTCTAGCAGAACGCTATGCAGCATCAAGGAAAGAGTGAGAGGAAGAGACTGATAAATATGAAAGAATTACCCTTGCTGGGCAGCAGCTGCTGCCATCCATCCTCCAGCATCATGACAGGCAGCAGTAAGGTATTCAGCCCCAGCCCCTGCTGCCAGGTTGGAAAATAAAGACCTAGTTCTTCTAGATCTGGGAGTGTGCTGTTGGATCAGCAATTACCGATTCTGACCAGCGACTTCAGATTTCTGGGGCCCAGGCTCTGAGGGTGACCTGATACCTTGCGGGCCCCTCTCTTATCACCTCCCCAGGCCAGTGTTGAACTGGCCTCACTCCTTTCGTGGGTTCCTGGCCTTGTTCCAGCTGGGGAAAAAACGACCTAGGGGACTCCTCTCCTGTTTGTCCCTCCTCCCAGAATTTGTCCTGTAAGCAAAAGAAGTTTCAGACCAAGAAAGAAGGTTAAGGAACAAGGTGGCCTGGGGCAAAGGCTTACCTACATTAAGACCTATGGTGGTGGGGGTGCAATGGTGGTTAAGTGGTAGAGTTCTTGCCTGCCATGCTGGAGACCCAGCTTCAATTCCTGGCCTATTCACTTCCACAACAAAGTTCAACAAATTGTGCTATAATAACAGAATATTCACATGGAAAAAGAATGAAATATGACCCCATCATACGGCATACCAAAAAAACAAAAAACAAAAAACAAAAGGCCCATGGTGGAAAACCTGGGAGAGGGAGAAGGTCTGTTTCCAAAGGAAGAGAGGGGCCATGCAAATTCCTATAAACAAGGAAACTCCTAAGGCCACTAGCAAGCTCTAGCACAGGCTCAGAAAAGACACGGATAACCTTGCACTTTGCAGTCACCTTGGACTGGCCTTCTTGATAAGAGGGCTGAACTCTGAATGAGAGCACCATCTAATGAAAATTATTTTTTACAAAGACTGTGGAAAGTGCTTTTAGTATTGGTTTGTTTAGATTTGTTAGCTTCTGACACTCAGGAAAATCTCTGCCACATCACTTGGTGGATACAAACTCAAGAAACAGACAGCTAAATCTTAGAGTTAACATTTTAAATATTAAAATGTACAGTGTGCAAAAAAAAAGATTATAAGACAAATGAAGAAATAAGAAATGATGGCCTATCCAAATGAAAAAGAAAAAAATCCAGAAGACACCAATGAAGAAGAGTCAGTGGTCATTCCACACAAAGAACTAAAAAAACAAAAGCCAAAAACTTCAATATGCTCAAGAAGATGAAGGAAAATACAGAAGAAGAACTAAAGGATATCAGAAAAACAGTGAATGAACAACATGAGATTCTCAATAAAGAGATGCAGATTTTAAAAGGGAACCAAACAGAACGATTTGGAGTTGAAGAGCATAATAACTGAAGTGAAAAATTCCTAGAAGTTTACAAGAGCAGATTGGCACTGGCAGGAGGAAGAATCAGTGAACTCAAAGATAAGACAATTGAAATGAATCAGACTAAGGACCAGAAAGAAAAGAATTCGAAAAAGCAAAAATACCCTAAAAAATTTGTGGGGCACTATCAAGCGTACCAAAGTACACACTATGGAAGTCCCAGAAGGAGGAGAGAAAGCAGAATGAGTACTCAAAGAAATAATGAAAGAAGACCTCCCAAACTTGGCAAGAGATGTGAATATGCATGCCCAAGAAGCCCACAGAACACCAAAACGGATAAAATTAAAGAGAAATATGTTTAGACACATGGTGGTCAAATTGTTGAATGTGAATGACAGAAGAAAGTTATGAGAACTGCAAGAGAAAGCAATGTATTATGTACATGGGAGTCCCAATTAGATTAAGTTCACATATCTCGTCAGAAACCATGGAGGTTGAAATATGGTGCTGAGAAAATATAATTACCAACTAAGAATTTTGTATCCAGAGAGACTTTCATTCAAAAGTAAAGGAGAGATTAAGACATTCCCAGATAAACAAAAACTGAAGTTCATTATCACAAGATATGTCCTACAAGCAATGCTAAAGGGAATTATTAAGATTGAAAGGAAAGGATACTGGACAGTGGATCAAAGCGGCAGAAAGAAACGAAGAAGTCCAGTGAAGGTAACCACTTGGGTAATTATAAATGCCAGTACTATTGTATTGTATTTTTTGTATGTAACTCCATTTCTTACTTCTTACCAGTGCTGAAATGAAAATATATAAAAATGAATGATTAATCTATGGTTTAGGACACCCACAATGGGGAATGGAGGAGTGTAGCAAGAATGTATGTGAATGCTATTGAATTTAAGTTGTTATCAAATCAAATGCATGTGTTATAGATTTAGAATGTTAACTTTTAACCTCATGGTAAACACACAGAGAATATATGAAAAAAAAAATCCAGACAGAAATGAGAAGGCACTCACTTTGATACAATATAAAAAAATCAAGCAAATATGAAAGTAGGCATTTATGGAAGAATTGAAGGGCATAAAAGGTATAACACAAAGACTAAATACCAAATGGCAGATGAAAGTCTGACATTATCAGGAGTTACTTTAAATGTAAATGAATTAAACTCTCCAGTCAAAAAAGCAGAGATTGGCAGAATGGATAAAAAGCATGACCCAACTATATGTTGTTGACAAGAAGCCCACCTTAAATTCAAAGACAAAAGCAAGTTGAAAGTAAAAGGATGGAAGAAATATACTATGAAAGCAGAAACCAAAAGAGAGCTATAATGAATATCAGATTAAATGGATCTTAAGTAAAAAACAGTTACAAGGTCAAATAAGGTCATTAAATACTGGAAAGGGAGATCAATTTCACAAGAAGGCATAACAATTATAAATATATATACATCTAACAGCAGAGCCCCAAAATATGTGATGCAAATACTGGCAGAATTGAAGGGAGAAATAGACAGTTCTACATTAATAGTAGGAAACTTCAATACACCATTTTCAATAATGGTTAGAACATCTAGACAGAAGATCACTAAAGGAATACAAGACTTAAATGATACTCTAAACCAACTAAACCTAACAGCAAATATAGAACACTTCACTCAACAACAGAATACACATTCTTCTCAAGTACTCATGGATCATTCTCAAGCATAGGCCATATGTTAGTTCACAAAAACAAGTCTCAATAAATTTAAAAATATTAAAATCATAAAATGTACCTTCTCCAACTACAGTAGAATGAAACTAGGAATAAAAAATAGAGAGAGAAATGGAAATTTCACAAATATGTGGAAATTAAACAGCATATTCTTAAATAGCCAAAGTATCAAGAAATTTCAAGGGAAATTAGTAAATATCTTAAGGCAGATGAAAATGAAAACACAACAAATAAAAACTTTTGGGATGCAGGAAAGCAATGCTGAGAAAGGAAATTTATACCTCTAAATGCTTATATTAAAAAAGAAGAAAGATTTCAAATCAGGGACCTAATCTTACACAACTGTTGGATCTAGACAAAGAAATGCAAACTAAACCCAAATTAACCAGAAGGAAGGAAATAACAAAGATAAGAGGAGAGAAAAATGAAATGGAGAATAAAAGCAATAGAGAGAATCAATAAAACCATTAGTTAGTTCTTTGTGAAGATCAATGAAATTGACAAACATTCAGGTAGACTGACAAAAAAAGAGGACACAAATGACTAAATTCAGAAATAAAAAGAACTAAAAGATCTGTGACGGTTAAATTCATGTGTCAATTTGGCCATGCTTTGGTGTCCAGTTGTTTGGTCAAACAAGAACTGGCTTGACTGTTAATGTGAGGACATTTTGTGGTCTTAAATCATCAGTAAGTTGATTGTCTCTTTGGCTGATTATATACATAATCAACGGAAGAGATTGCATTCAATAATGACAGAATTCTTGTCCAATCAATTGTAAGATTTAAAAGGAGAAGTGATGATTTCAGGAGTAAGGAGAGAGAATTTCCATCTCTACTTCAGCCAGCCAGCTTCTCCTGGGGAATTCATCGAAAACCTTCATCAGAGTTCCCAGCTTGCAGCCTGCCCTGTGGAATTTGGACTTGTGCATCCCCACAGTCACATGAGACAATTCTTATAACAATCTCATATTTATATAAACCTCTAGTGAGTTCTGTTTCCATCGAGAACTCTGACTAATACAAGCAGATGCTATGAACAATTTCATGCCAACAAATTTGATAACCTAGATGAAATGGATGAATTCCTAGAAATGCACAAATTAACTACACTGATTCAAGAAGAAATAGAAAATCTGAACAAACCAATAACTAGTAAAGAGACTGAATCAGTAACTGTAAACCTCACAACAAAGAAAATCCTAGTTCCAGTTGGCTTCACAGGGGAATTTTACCATCCCCAAAAGAATCAACACTAATCCTGTCAAACTCTTAAAAAACAAACAAACAAACAAAAAAACCAAATTGGAGTGGAAACCCTTCCCAGCTGATACTTTGTTGTCAGTGTCACTTTCATATCAAAGCCAGATAAAGATCCTGAAAGAATGAAAATCACAGACCAATAATGCTTATGAACAGAGATGCAAAAATTCTCAACAAAATACTAGCAAACGAAATCCAATAAAACATTAGAAGAATTATACACTATGTTGAAGTGGTATCTGTCCCAAGTATGCAATGTTGGTTTAATGTAAGAAAATCGATAAATATAGTACCCCACATGAACAGAATGAAGGAAAAAACAACACATGATCTTTTCAATTGATGCATAAAAGACGTCTGAAAATATACAGCACCCTTTCTTGTTAAAAGCACTTAGAAAACTAGGAACAGAAGGAAACGTCCTTGATACAATGAAGAGTATATATGAAAACCCACAGCTAACATCATACATAACAGTGAAAGACTGAAAGCTTTCCCTATAAGATCAAGAATAAGACAAGGATGCCCAGTGTCACCACTATTACTGAATAGTGTACTGGAATTTCCAGTCAGGGCATTTAGGCCATAAAAAGAAGAAAAAGGAATCCACATTGGAAAGGAAGAAGTAATACCTTCCCTATTTGCCCATGACATAATCCTGATAAATCCACAAGAAAACTGGGAGAATTAAAAATGAATTCAACAAAATGGCAGGGTACAAAACCACTGCCCTAAAATCAGAAGTGCTTCTAAACATGAATAATGAGCAATCTGGAGAAAAATTCAAGAAAAAATTCCATTCACAATAGCAATTAAAAGAAATAAGAAAGGTAGGAATAAGTCTGACCAATGATGTAAAGGTCTTATACACAGAAAACTAGAAAGCATTGCTAAAAGAAATCAAAGAGGTCCTGAATGGATGGAAGAACACTCCATGTTCATCGATTAGAAGACTAAATATCATTAAGATGCCAATTATACCCAAAGCAATTTTTAAGATTTAATGCAACCCCAATCAAAATTCCAATAGCCTTCTTTTCAGAAGTATAAAAACCAATCATCAAATTTATATGGAAGCATTAGGGCCCTGAATAGCCAAAGCCATTTTAAAAAGAACAAAGTTGTAGGACTCACACTTCCTGATTTTAAAACATATTACAAAGCTATAGTAATCAAAACAGCACAAGGATACAAGGACAGACATGTAGACTGACAATATCTAATTGTGACTTCAGAAATAAACCCTCACATTTGTGGGGCTTTTGACAAGTGTGCTGAAACCACTCAACTGGGAAAGAATAGTTTCTTTAGCAATGATGCTGGGAAAATTTGATGTTCTAATGCAAACAATGAAGCTAGGCCCCTCCCTCACACCATATACAAAAATTAACTTAAAATGGATCAAAGACCTAAATATAAGAATCCAGATCCATAAATGTCCAAATAAAAAAGAAACAAATGTAGGGAAGTCTTTTCAGGACCTTGGATTAGACATTGATTTCTTAGACTTTATACCCAATGCAGCTGCAGCCAAAGAGAAAATAGATAAATGGGGCTGTATCAAAATGGAAAAAACTTTTGTTCATCAAAGGACTTTATCATGAAAGAAAACAATAAGCTCCATAGTTGGAGTAAAGATTTAGAAGCCATGTATCTGATATGCGTTTAAGATTCAGAATGTATAATGTAATCCTACATCAGTAACAGAAAGACAAAAAAAAAAAAAAACCCAAACAATTAAATGGACAAAAGACTTGAATAGACATACCTCTAAAGAAATTATACAAACAGCCAAAAAGCACATGAAAAGATACTCACATAATTAGCCATTAGGGAAATTGAAATCAAAACCATAATGAGATATTTCACTCCCACTAGTTTGCTGCTATTGAAAAAAAAGGAAAACTACAAGTGTTGGAAAGATGGGGAATAGAGACAACCATTCATTGCTGCAGGGAATGTAAAATGGTGTAGCTGCTGTGGAAGACAGTTTGGAGGTTCCTCAGAAAGAAAAGTATTGAGTTATTTTGGGACCTGGCAATCCCACTCCTAGGTCTATATCCTAAAGAACTGAAAGCAGGGGATTCTAACGGATATGTGTACGCCCATGTTAACAGCAGTATTAGTCTCAATTACCAAAAGATGGAAGCAACCCAAGTCCCATGAACAGATGAATAGTTAAACAAAATGTAGTCTAAACATACAATGGAATAATATGCAGCCACAAAAAGGAATGGAGTCTGCTACATGCAGCAACATCAATGAACCTCAAAGGCAAGCTGTTAGTGACATAAGCCAGCCACAAAAGGAAAATTATATGATCTCATCGATATAATTAAAATAAACAAACTCATTGAGTCAGAAACTAGAATGGAGGTTTTCAGGGGCCAGGCTGGGGTTAGGGAATAGGAAGTCAATGCCTAATTTGTACGGAGTTTCTTTTGGGGATGATTGAAAGGTTGTGGTGATGGTAGCACAATATTGTGACCATAATTAACAGCACTGAAATAGATATTTAAATTGGTTAAAGGGGGAAATTTTAGGCTGTCTATATGTTACTAGAATGCAAATTTGGGAAGAAATCCATAGGCTAGTACGGCACAGACAGTGAACCCTTTGGTGGTTTGAAGCTGTATGGACCCCAGAAAAACAACTTCTTAAATCTAATCTGTTCCTGTGGGTGTGAATCCATTGTAAGCAGCACTTTTTGATGAGGTTCCTTCAGGACTGGAAATCCTTTATGAGCGAAGTGAAATTCAGACAGACAGACAAACAGAAAGCCACAGAGGAGCAGCCAGAAGCTGAAATTCAAGGGAACGGAGGGGGCAGGAGGGGTCGCCATGTGCTTTGTCACGTAACAGAGGAGCCCAGGAGAGAGGGTCACCGGCAGCCAGCCCCAGGGGGCCGGTCTTCAGAAGGAAGCCTTGTCTTGATGATGCCTTGACCTGAACTTTTTCCCAACCTCAGCTCATGAGTAAATACGTTCCCTTTGTTTAACCTGACCCATTGCATGGTATTTGCTTGAGCATCTCAGGAAACTGAAACAACCCCTAAAGCAAACCATGGACTATAATTAACAGTACAATTATAAAAATATTCTTTCATTAATTGCAAATGTGCCCTACTTACTGAAGGAATTAACAATGCATAGTTTTTCAGTAAACTAGCAACTTCTCTAAATTAAAAAAATCAAGGGTGAGTATTTACTTTCCCCCGTTACATCAAAATCCCTTCCTATACCATTTCCATGTGGAGGTACCTTTTCTAGAGAGCCTTTTACAAACTGAGCAAGTCTATTGAATCTATACAGGGGCAGATATAGAATCTATCTATATATCTATCTAGTTTAAAGTTTCCAGAGTAAAGGGCAGTCAGGGACCCGTTTTGCATACTTAACTAATATTTGTTTTTGCAGGCAATTTTGCCCACCCACTCCCGTTCCAAACATTTAACTGTAACTGTTTTTCATAAAAGGGAAACTTATGCCATCACAGTTATCACAGCTCTTTCCTACAGACAAAGAATTTTCTGGTTGCTACTCAGAGTTCTTAATGCAGGCTGACATTTAAATTAGGAAAGTAAAGGTAAAGAAGAGAGGCATTGTCTATACTCAGGAATGGAGAAGCTATGAACATTTTAGATATATTTTGATCATATTTATTAAGGATCAAAAAGCTTTTGAGAGTTAGTTTTCAAAAACCCTCCAAGATCTAAAATAACCATGGAAGACCTTTCCATTTTGAAAGAATAAACAGGATTATGAGAATAGGTAGTATTTTCCTTGAGGAGCTATAAATGCAAGTCATTAGCAAAGTTCACTTGCTCCATCAGAACTCATTTCTTATAAGGTCTGCTGGATAATTATTCTTTCTAAAGACGACAACAAAAACTGAACAGATGTTTAGGTATATAACAAGTTTGATGGATAAGATATAATGAATCTGTTCTTTTCATTGTTTCTAATAAAAAAAGAAATATCTAATGGTAAGATTTCTTCAGAGTTCTTAATAGGAATATGTTACCTAGATTAAAGGGGAAAGGGAAAAAAAAGGTGGTATGGAACTTGATGTGATACTAGAATAATGAAAAATGTATCACTTAACAAGGTTTGCATTATTCAGAGTTATGCCCATGCAAGTGGATGCTCTAATCCCCAGCCGATACGTTGCTTGGTAACCAGTTACCTGCACACCTGCTCCATAGCTCTAAGAGACCGGCACGTATGGTTATTGGTCGTATTTAGTACTGAAGAAAGAGATAAAAATATAGCAAATGTTAATATTTTATATGACAATATATCTTTTACCTTTATTATTCCAATCACTGTTTAGCCAAAGTTTTTATTATCATTTTTTTAATCAGAAGAGTCACTGCTTCCCATCATACTCTCACCACCTGAGTAACATGAGAAAGGACTTAAATTCCTTAATCAACTCTGTTTGCTGCAGACAACAGATGCTACCATCAGGAGGGATTTTGCACAAAGGTGAGAGGGAAGGCTGAATGGAGAATTTCAGTTTATAAAAGCTTCCAGCCAAGGAGGCAGAAATGTTCTAGAGTAGGTCTGACTGTAAGACGCTGTCTACGTGAAGGCTTGATTAGCACAGCCCCAGAAATATCAGTCATTGTGATTAGGCTGCGGTATAGCTGGATAGTTCCTGATTATTTCCCTCTCAAGTTACAGTTCAGATCAGTCTGACCATTGATTGTATGCCAGTGACCTGGTGGGGGCAGTGGTGGGGGGAGCCTAAGAGCAAGCTTTGGGACCGACCCACGGAGCACATGGAGTTGTTGATGAGAAGGTTGATTGCACACTCTGCATTCCAATCTCAGCACTGCAAGCCAGGCTCTCCCGAGAGCCTTCAAGCCACTTCCTTTAATGTCTGGTAGAATCACAGCCATTTATTTATTCGGTTTTGAAGAGTTGAAAGGTACCTTTAGAGATCACTGCATTCATCGGCCATCTCTGCCAACACAATAGAATCACCTGGAGAGCTTGAAACAAAAACGAAAACTGCCTGGACCCCACTCCCAGAAGATGCTGACACTGTGGGTGTAGGATGGGATTCAGGCCAAATGAGTAAAGGGGTACCACGAGGCCAGGTATGTCAAACCAATAGATGGTCCTTCCTGCACTTAGAGGGTGTCGTCAGGAGTGAGGAATGTGCCCTTTCTATTAGCTACCATACTTTTGTTCTCGTCTTAGCTTTAACCATTAGGTAAACTGAGGAGGGGCTGTCTCATCCAGGGGAGAAAGGAACAGAGTGTCACGTCCATGAGCCCTGCCCTCCTGTGACAACCATTGCTCCTTTGGGGATCATCTTGGAGTCACAGGTGGGCAGTGAAGATTTTGTTCCCTGAAGGTCCTAATGGGGATCAGACAAGTTCCATTAACTGAATTAAACTCCAAAGCCACGCAGTCCCCACGATGGCTACTCTTCACCCCTTGTTCTTTTTCCATTGCATATGATGATGGCACATTCCCTGTGCCCTGCCTTGAGATTAAATGACAGCATTAGGATACTTCAAAAAAACAAAATCCCAATGCTATAGAGATGCCGCCAAACTGAATAGCAATCCCCTATTAAATGCCTAGAGAGAAATTATAGTCAAAAGATTTAATAAAATCCAGAGGAATTCAAGTCTAAAATCAAATTCTCTTGCTTCTGTGGGTTAAAAGTCCAAGAGAATTAACCTCCATAATCCAGCCACAATTTTTAATTTTAATCAGTCTTTGGGAGAGGTGTTCTTTTTTTTTTTTTTTTTTTTTTTTTTTTATTTATTTTTATTTTTTTTATTAACGGAAAGAAAAAAAAAAAGAAATTAACACAACATTTAGAAATCATACCATTCTACATATGCACTCAGTAATTCTTAACATCATCACATAGATGCATGATCATTGTTTCTTAGTACATTTGCATCGGTTTAGAGGAACTAGCAACACAACAGAAAAAGATATAAAATGTTAATATAAAGAAAAGAAATAAAAATAGTAGTAATAGTAAAAAACAACAACAACAAACAAACCAACAAGCAAACAAAAACAAAAAAAACCCTATAGCTCAGATGCAGCTTCATTCAGTATTTTAACATGATTACTTTACAATTAGGTATTATTGTGCTGTCCATTTTTGAGTTTTTGTATCTAGTCCTGTTGCACAGTCTGTATCCCTTCAGCTTCAATTACCCATTGTCTTACCCTGTTTCTAACTCCTGCTGAACTCTGTTACCAATGACATATTTCAAGTTTATTCTCGAATGTCCGTTCACATCAGTGGGACCATACAGTATTTGTCCTTTAGTTTTTGGCTGGATTCACTCAGCATAATATTCTCTAGGTCCATCCATGTTATTACATGGTTCATAAGTTTATCTTGTCTTAAAGCTGCATAATATTCCATCGTATGTATATACCACAGTTTGTTTAGCCACTCTTCTGTTGATGGAGATTTTGGCTGTTTCCATCTCTTTGCAATTGTAAATAACGCTGCTATAAACATTGGTGTGCAAATGTCCGTTTGTGTCTTTGCCCTTAAGTCCTCTGAGTAGATACCTAGCAATGGTATTGCTGGGTCGTATGGCAATTCTATATTCAGCTTTTTGAGGAACCGCCAAACTGCCTTCCACAGTGGTTGCACCCTTTGACATTCCCACCAACAGTGGATAAGTGTGCCTCTTTCTCCGCATCCTCTCCAGCACTTGTCATTTTCTGTTTTGTTGATAATGGCCATTCTGGTGGGTGTGAGGTGATATCTCATTGTGGTTTTGATTTGCATTTCTCTAATGGCCAGGGACATTGAGCATCTCTTCATGTGCCTCTTGGCCATCCTTATTTCTTCTTCTGGTAGGTGTCTGTTTAAGTCTTTTTCCCATTTTGTAATTGGGTTGGCTATCTTTTGGGAGAGGTGTTCTTGATTCTGGTGGCTGTGGGGAGCTTTCAGGAGCTGTAGTCTTGGTAGAATCTGGCAGCAGTGGGCCATTCTCTCCTATCTCGGGCAAAATTGAGTTCCCAGAACATTGCACTCAGAGTTGCCTCAGCTTAGAGCAGAGATGCAGTGGTATCTAGTGGGAGGCCAAAAGGACAAAGCGTCTGGCTTCATCAGGCCAGTCTGAAACACCCAATCTGGGACTTTAAATGTGATTAGGTGAAACATCCCAGCAATAGTTTGGCTAATTTTGGTACCGGGAATTTGGCATACCTGGGGGAAAAGGCCACCTAAGCACACATCTTTTTCCTCTGACATGCTATTGGAGGAACTACTGCCCTCTGACAAAGTATAAAAAATGTGTAATGGAGGCAGCTTCTGTTATTAGATCTTTCTGGAGTTATTTTTCCCTTTCTTATCCCATATATTTGAAATCTACTTTATTTCTTTTTTCCCTTTTGTATTGCTTATCTATAATTGGCTCCAATAATTTAAACCCAGAACCTCCTGGGGCTCTTCTGTGTGCATGGAGCTCAACTGCTTAGCAGCTCCCTCCTGCCCCACCCCGCATGGGCAGGCACAGGGACACAAACCCAGGTCTCCAGCCTGGCAGGTGAGAACTCTGCCACGGAGTCACCGTGGCCTGCCCTGCTTAGCAGTTTTAAAAGGAACAAATATTTTTCTGCCCCACCAGCCCCTGCGGCCCACCCTCTCGTGGCCTGTCTCTGTGCTGAAGCTCTCCCCCCGCGTTGGTGGGGCATGGGCCCACCGTAGTCCTGGACGGTGTCCTGGATGGGCCACTCTGCCTCCAGGGAGAGCCACCTGCTGGTGAGCAGAGTCACCACAAGTTGCGATGATCAGCCAATGGAAAAGTTGCACACGGCCTCTTGTACAAGCCCAACGGTTTCCTAAGGCACAACTGTAAGCCGGCCTTGTGGACTGTCTGAGCAGCAACATGCCAAGATCAAATGGTCCCAAACCACAGGCCCTGCCAAAGGCTTGTGATCTGTGCATCCTCAGATGTCATTGTTTGTGCACCAGTTGTTGAGAGGTTGAGTTTGTTCCCTAAAACCACCAGCCTTTTGGCTCCATGGAATTGTGGAATAGAGCATGCACTTCCCATAGGCCACGAGTTCCCAAGAGAGAGGAAAGAGGAAGGGGCTACACGGGCCCTGTTTCTCTTCCAAATTTCGCCATCAGATAAAACAGATGAATCCTGGTAAAAGGGCAGAGAAAGGCTTGGAGGTATTTATTAGTTGGTGTCCTTTCACATGAAAGCAAAATATCAGGAGTGGGATAGAGGTGTTCCCTTCCTAAAACTCATTTCTTCTTATCCACCTTCACCAGCCCTGTTCCCAGTACCCATTAGCATTACCGAGTCTTCTCTTAGTCCACTTCCTAAAGATCTGTGTCTGTCCCTTCTCCATCATCCCTGATGCTGTCCATCTCAGGACCATGCTTTCTCTTTTACTAAAAATTGCATTCTCTTCATCGCTGGTCTCCTTCCCTTCCATAATGCCCCTGCCCTCTACAACAATCAAACAAAACTGAAAAAGCTATCTTTTTCAATGTCACTAGAAGGATCATTTTATTGCACAATGACATCTCTCCTATGCTCATATCCATCCGTGACTTCCCACTGCCTAAAAGATACTTTCTCAACTCCTGTGTTTGGTGTATGAGATCCTCCATAATTGGGCGGTGGTTGTGCTGGTCTGAAAGTATTTTGTATGCCAGGAAAGCCATGTTTTTGTCTTGATCCAATCTTGTGGGAGCAGCCGTTTCCTGAATCCTGATTCAACAGTGTAGGTTGGAATCTTTTGATTAGATGATCTCCATGGAGATATGACATGCCCAATTGTGGGTTTGACCTTTTGATTAAATGAAGATGTGACTTCACCTATTCCATATGGGTCTTGATTAGTTTACTGGAAGCTTTAAAAGAGGAAACATATTGGAGAGAGTCAGAAATGACATATCCAACAGAAACTTCAGAGCAGAGCTGACATAGATGCCAATACCTGGAGAACAGAGACACGGATATTTGGAGATGCTTGGAGCCCAAAAGAAGTGGCCATGAGATGTTACGCAAACCAGAGCCTGGAGAGAGCCAAGGGAAGCCAAGAGATGAAAGCCAGCCCTGGAGAAGCAAAGTGAGGAACCCCCATAGTAACAGAGGCTGAAAGCAATGGAGCCCAGGAGCAAGGGACCAGCAGGGGCCAGCCACATGACTACCCAGCTGACAGAGCTGTCCTGACCCATCAACTTTCCTTGAATTAAGGTATCTTTCCCTGGATGCCTGACTTTGGACATTTTTATAGCTTAGAACTGTAAACTTATAACTTATTAAATCCCCCTTTTTAAAAAACCCTTCCGGTTCTGGTATATTGCATTTGGTAGCTTTCAAACTAGCACTGTGGTTAAGCCTGCGAACTCTAGAGAAAGGATATCTGATTTCAAAGCCGTATGAGCTAGAACTTAACCTTGCTGTCCCTCACTCTCCTCATTTGTGAGGTTGGGATAATAATAGTTCTTACCTCATAAGATCGTTGCAAGGTTCAAATGAAATAATCTATGTGAAACACCTATTACTGTGCCTGGCAGGTGATAAGCACTCAATGATCAATCATTATTTTTATTTAGTTTCTGTTTACTTATCTAGCCTCATGTCCCCTTGAGTCTACTCGGCCTTCCTCCAGTCCTTCCAAACAGTGTGAGCTCCCCGTGCAGCTGCCTGCTATCCTCTGACCTGGCCACACTATTCTTGTAGGTCCTTGGGCCTTGGCCCATGCCAGTGCTTCTGGTGGAATGTCTTTGCCCATATAGACTGCCTGGCAATGCCTTAGTCACCCTCTGCAGTTCTCAGTCGAAGTGTCTCCTCCTTGGAGGGCAGACTTACATGGCCTTGCTCTTGGGTTCCCACCTCCTAGTGCCCTTACTGCTAGTAAAGTAAATACCCCATTCTCCTTAGACAGTGCATTTCCTATGGCTGGTATTAGGTCTTTCTCTCTTTCTTTCCTAGTACCTAAAACAAGACTGGGTATATGGACGGTGCTCAAGAATGTTTCTTGAGTGAGTGACCATGCAAATAAAGAAGGCTCTTTTCTAGGGAAAGTAAGGTCAAGTTTTTAAGTCTTTGCATGCTTGACATTTTGCGGAAAATCAGCCCTTCAGTGTATTTTCTGATTCGAAATGAAAAAGAGTCTTAGGATTTGGATAATTGCTATTTTCACTTCCAACTACTTTTTAAAGTCTAAATTCAGAGCAAATTGAGAATTGTTTTACCTGTACAAATATATTGTGAGTGTGGGAGGAAGGAGATAATAATTCACATCTAACCTTTCAGCTACCTTCTTTGTTGAAATAAGTTTTCTTAAACTAATGGTACAGTTGATAAACTCTCCTTTAAATTAACTGCAGTGCATTAATGTGTGGCCCTAAGTAAATTGGTTAGTCTCAAGACAAACAATTCTTGTACACTGATCATTTAAAGCTTTTTTTTAATTTTTAAAAGGTCAATTGCTTTATTTCCATGTATTTAGCAATAGTTTACAAAGCAATCTGTCATTGTATTAATTTGCATGGTTTTAGTCATTGTGAATTTTATATTTCCTTTGGAAGCAATCAATACATTTCGGAAACTCTCCTGGGCTTCATAAACATTTCCAATTAAAATGTATTGATTTGGCAGTGGCTTCTCCTTGGTACACGAGTACTAAGCCTTTGTTTAACCTGAATATGAACAAAAATGAGACAACTGAAGACGCCATCTCTTTTTCCTTTCGAAGTTAATTAGTTCTGTAGGTATTACTAGCCTGTAAGCACCTGGAGGGCAAGGATAATAACTTATTCACTATTATTTCTCTCTCAGGGTCAAGTTGAGTGTCTGCATGTATGAAGGGTGGAGGCTGGCACCCCCAGCAGGGGGGACTTGGCATAAGCAGAACTGCTTTGCCTCTGCAGCGTGGAGTCTCCAAGGAGCATCAGCAAAGAGCACGGAGTAAGTGTGGGAAACAGAGCAAACTGCAACCTCTCAGAGGCATCTGAGAATAAGTATGAAGAGGGGAGCAGAGCATAGGACCCTTTCGTAGGAGGCTCAGGAAGGGTTGGGGGGTGGCGTTTGGTTAGGGATGTCTGCATGTGGTACAATTCTGGAATATATTTCAAATTGGTGTTACCTGGAGGACTTGAGTGAATAGAAGTCTGCAGAAGTTTGAGGAAGATTCCAAACTCTGGGGGTAGATGATTGGTGAAGAGTATTTGTGACTTTTCTCTTATTCTCTCTACTATCTGTCTATATGTGAATGTGCATGTGCAGGGGGGAGGAGTTTGCACATGGTGTGAGTAAGTATGTATGTATGTGTGAAGGGGAGGCTCCATATAAAAAATTAGACCATTAATAGGGCAAATGATGGTTTTCCTTCAGATCTAATTCTTAATGCAGATCAACAGATCCTTATCACCATGTTCTATTGCTAGGCTAAGGTCATACAGAATACAAATGAAATATAAAATATAGACTGCTCATCAGTAGTTTATGATCTAATTAAATGTGTTCTGAAAAACATGTAAACATAGTACAGTGCATGAAAAATAATTCAAAGGATAAAAAATCATTCTGGACTGGCTTTATGAAGAGCTGAGGCATAATCTGAGCCTTGAGGAATGAATGGATGGAATTTCCACAAGTGTGGAAGAGATGACACATATATGACCCACAGAGGCTAATCCAGAGGTTGCGAATAAAAATGTTTGGCTGGAGTAAAGGATTCCTGGTGTGTGAGGAGTTGAGGTAGGTGAAGTTGGGGAGTACTTAAGACTCTTTACAGGCTGGGGCTTGAATGTCATGCGAAGGCATTAGAGCTTTATCCATTAAGTAATGGAGAGCCATGATCAATTTTTCACCTGGGATTGACAAGGTCAAAGTCATCCTTTAGAAGATTAGTCTACCAAAATTGTGCTGGATGGATTGAAAGGGGAGAGTCTGAAGGCAATAAGACCTGTTTGGGGGTTTCAAGTTCTTAAAACCCCTGGACCACTATTTCATCTCCATTCATCCAAATATTATTTGACCACTTTGTTGTCATTTTCAACACAGTGACATATTAAAAAAAAAAACATAAGAAAACCTAAGTTTTAACTATAAACTCTTTTTTTTTTTTTGGCTTTTCAAAAGGGGAATTTAATAAGTTGCTCGTTTACAGTTCTAAGGCTGAGAAAATGTCCCAATTAAAACAAGTCTATAGAAATGTCTAATCAAAGGCATCCAGGGAAAGATACCTTGGTTCAAGAAGGCCAATGAAATTCAGGGTCTCTCTGTCAAGTGAGAAGGCACATGGTGAACACAGTCAGGGCTTCTCTCTCGGCTGGACAGGCACATGGCGAATACGGTGTCATCTGCTAGCTTGGTCTCCTGGCTTCCTGTTTCATGAAGCTCCCCGGGAGGCGTTTTCCTTCTTCATCTCCAAAGGTCGCTGGCTGGTGGACTCTCTGCTTCATGGTGCTGCAGCATTCTCTGCTCTCTCTCTGAGTCTCTCTGAATCTCCAAAATGTTTCCTCTTTTATAGGACTTCAGAAACTAATCAAGACCCACTCAAATGAGTGGAGACATGTCATCCCCTAATCCAGCTTAACAACCATTCTTAACTAAATCACATCAACCAGGGAGATGATCTCATTACAGTTTCAAATATACAGTATTGAATAGGGATTATTCTACCTTTAAGAAATGAGATTTATATTAAAACATGGCTTTTCTTAGGGGGCATACTTCCTTTCAAACCAGCACATTCCACCCTCTGTCCCCTAAAAAAGACATGTTTTCAACATATACAAAATACATTAATTTCATAACAACATCAGAAATCCTTAAACCTATCAGTAGCAATACAATGAAGTACAAAATTAGAGACAGTATAAAATCTCATCAAGTCAGTTACAGACATGATCTGTCCTAAGGTAAAATTTTCTCCATTTGCTCTGGACCTTTGAAAACTCATAGCAAGTTATTTGCTGCCAACATATAAAGGAGGAACATTCATAGGATACATAGACACATTTCCATAGGGAGGAAGGAACACAGGGGTCACCGGACCCATACAGTTTCAAAAACCCACAGGGCAAAGTCCATTAGATTTCAAAGTCTGAGACTCATTTATCCTCAAGGCTTTAGAAAGTGGCAGTCCCACCCTTTCCAAATGCCTAGGCCTGCCTCTCTCTGAATGCAACCTTGGGAGATATTGGGGAGACCACCTTTCTCTTGGCTCCACCCTCTCTAAGCATTGGGGCCGCACCCAGGCTCTCTGCCATCTCCGGGGCACACGCTCAGCCACTCCATGTGGTGGCAGCCAGGCTCTCCCCCAACCCCAAGAAACATGCTTCACCCTCTCCAAGGCCTGAGGCGGCATGACTCTTCCACTGCAATGAGGTGGAAGACCCATTCTCTGCCTTTGGGGCAAACTCACCCTCTCCACGGGCTTGGGTGAGTCCACTCTCCTGGCCCGAGGCTTCCTGACTTCAGACCTCAGCCTCCACGGTTTTGCCTCTGAAGTTATTTTTCCTCCAATGTGTCCCTTCTCTGAACCCCTCAGTTCAGACTGGCAGCAGCTCTGTTTATACAGGTCCCACAGCACTCTCGTTGGCTTTCTATGCAGTAGCCTTGGATCATGCCCATCAGACATAAGGAGTTTCCACAAATCTTTCCTGGATAACGCCATGTCCGATCCTGACTTTCTCTGAAATGGCTGACTGGTTCCACATTTGGTTAAATCCACACCATACTCTGTAGTCTCCCTTTCTGTAGGCCCAGAATTTTACGGGACCTCAATTTCTGGTTTCTTTTTACTCAAGAGTTCAGTTTTCAACTTATCTCTTTCCTGTCGCATTTCACTGTAAGCTGCAAGGAGAAACCAGACTACACTTTCGACATTTAATTTGGAGATCTCTTCTGCTAAATATCCAAGTTCATGGCTTTTAAAATCTGCCTTCCAGCCAATACCATTAGTCAACTTTGCCAGATTATCTGCCATTTTAAAACAAGGATCACCTTCCTTCCAGTTTTCAATAACACGTGCCTCATTTCTTTCTAAGGCCTCATCAGAGGTATCTTTAGAGTCCACATTTCTACCAACAGTCTCTCCAAAGCATTCTAGGCCTTCTCTATCAAGCTTCTCACAACTCTTCCAAAATTTTCCCTTTATCCATTTAAAAAGCCGTTCCAACATGTTTGGTATTTGCAAACTGCAGCAGCAGCACCCCACTCTCTGGTACCAAAATCTGTTCTAGTGTGCTAGCTGCTGGAATGCAATATACCAGAAATGGAATGGCTTTTCAAAAGGGGAAGTTAATAAGTTGCTCGTTTACAGTTCTAAGGCTGAGAAAATGTCCCAATTAAAACAAGTCTATAGAAATGTCTAATCAAAGGCATCCAGGGAAAGATACCTTGGTTCAAGAAGGCCAGTGAAGTTCAGGGTTTCTCTCTCAAGTGAGAAGGCACATGGCGAACACAGTCAGGGCTTCTCTCTTGGCTGGAAGGGCACATGGCAGACACAGCGTCATCTGCTAGCTTACTCTCCTGGCTTCTGGTTTCATGAAGCTCCCCGGGAGGCATTTCCCTTCTTCATCTCCAAAGGTCGCTGGCTGGTGGACTCTCTGCTTCATGGTACTGCAGCATTCTCTGCTCTCTCCCTGAGTCTCAACTATAAACTCTTGATCATACTGCATAATGCATATAAAATATCTTTAAAATGATCAAATTTGCACATTTATTTCTGTTAAGGGATAATTTTCAAAAAAGATGAAATCATGATGCATGCAAATACAAAATGAATATGTGTTAATGATTATATTTAGCTGATTAATGAAGAAACCTGTACAATGTTACAACAGTTCAAAGGAGACTCCAAGACACATTTATAGATCAGAAATATTGAAATGAATGTGCAAATGGAGGCTAGACTTGATTTTTCCACAATTGAGAAGAGAAGCCAAATGAATTTCTATCTGACAGAATTTGTATGTCTATAGACAAGCAGTATTTGCATTGCTCTTGGTTATCTACACTTTACAGAGTTGTACAATAGCTTCATAGCAATGAAAGGTTAGAATCGGATGATCTAGAAGGATGTGCTTTAGACAATGAAGAGTTTTCCTTTGAGGAACAATTTTTTCCCTGCACTGCAAAGACGTTGTCTTCCTTCTCTTTATCTCAAACTTCATTTCCAAATGCTGCCTATCTCCTTCACCCTGACACTGACCTGTTTCCTCTACCTTCTGGATCAATTTTCCTTTTCAAAGAGCAGTTCCTAGCTTAAATTAATTGATCCTTTCTTGCTTCCCTCAATTTTCCTTCCTTCATATTAGATGAATTCATATATACTCAGGTTCATTCATCTCCTTAGAGAAGGCTTTAAACACATATAATTGGCATTTTCTCCATCACACCCATATCTTCAAGTTTTTGTAAAATTGTCTTAGACCAAAAATGTTTTGAGATTGTGATCCTGATTGACATTTTTTTCCTCAGTATAAATGACAAAAAGCGGGTAGGAAAATTCTCAGCTTTTCTTTCTTTATTTCACCATAAATCTCCTACTAAATGATCTGTTGCAAACTTACTTCCTAGCTGAAGCAGAGCTGAAGGCACTTAAGTTGCATGGCTTGCTCAGTTAGAGGCAGAACCGACAGTAGATATTGGATTCCTTGGTCTAAGAGTCAGTTATTCAACACAGATTCATTGAATATCTACTATGTGCCAGCTCCTTATGGAGCTTACAGGCAATAAATATGATAAATGAGCAAATTATACAGTGTATCATATATGTTATATGTTATATAGAATGAGAAAAAATGCTGTGAAGAAAAATACAGCAAGGAATTTTAAATAGGGTTGTAGGGAAAGCCTCCAGGAGAAGGTGGCATTTGCATAAAGATCTGAAGGTAACGGAGTAAGCCATGTGGATATATGAGGGAGAACATTCCAGGTAAGGGAACAGAAGTACCAAGGCTCATGGATGGGGAATGCCTGGCATGTTTAGGAAACAATAGGAGGCTAGTGCAGCTAGAGCGATGAGTAGAGGGGTAGGAGATGAGATCAGATAAATAGATAAGCATGTAGGAAGGGTGCAGGTAATATGGAATGTCATAGCCATTGTAGGGCCCTCCGATTGCAGTGGAAAACCATTGGAGGGTTTTGAGTGATGCAATCTGTTTTATTTTAATAGGAAATTCATGTTGCAAATAAAAAGTAAGGGGCAAGGATGAAAGAGGCAGCTACAATAATTCAGGAGAGAAATGAAAGTAGCATGGGCCATAGGTAACAGGGGAGAAGGGAAGGGGCTGTGAAGTGGTGAAAGTAGAGAAAAGTGATAAGATAATGATGGGTACATGTTAGCTCTTGGTCAGTTCACATCAATCACCAAATAATATGGGTCATTTATTATTTTCAAGACCTCCAGCTAGGGACTGGGGATTCATTATGTAAGATCCAGTTACTATTTCTGAGGAACTCAGTCTAGAAGAAGAGACACAACTATAAAAACCATAAAAATATAAATAAACATTACAATGTGTTGTGGCAAGCACAAGAGCAGAAATATATTCAAGGTACAGATGCAGACCCATGAAAGGAAAGCCAGGCAGGGAGGGCGTCTTGGAAGAGCTGTGTTTTGAAAAAGGCACAGGAGCTTCCCAGGGTGAGGGACAGGAGGCTGGAGGCGTTTCAGGAGGAAGGAACAGCAAGGTTGGTGGCAGTTGTTCTTGCCTGTATCATTCTTCATGATGTGGTAGATTCAGAGTATTGGAACAAGCACCCCATCCTGGCTCCCCGTGCTCCAGGAGCAGCTTGTCCAGCCTTATATTTTAAGATCTGCCTGGGAGGAAGAGTTCCAGACAGAACAAACAGTCAAGGGTAAAACATAAATTTGCTTTGCATGTGAAGGAACAACAGGAAGCTTCAGAACTGGACTGCAAGGGTGAGGGGAGACCAGCAGGAAAGCCAGCCAGATACTAGCTCATCCAGGGCCTTGTCGCCACGGCAAAGTCTTTGGAGCCATCAGTGAATTCACATGGAGTTTTTCCAAGAGGAGGGAGAGCAACCCTGGTACTTGAGTTGAAAAGAGCAGTAATCCAAGGGATGTGAGGCCAGTTTTTAGAACCTGGAAAGGAGATAGGGATATTGGGATTTCCTTAGGTATGGCACGTGAAGGCATCACATGTTGAGGAAGGGCTTGCATGGATGCTTGTGAGGAGCTGGGCAATGAGCCCAGAGGCATATGCGAAAAGACTGTAGTGCTCTGTGGCCAGTCCTGCAGGCAGTGGAGAGCTGCCCCATGAGAGGCTGTGGGGTGCAGTGGTTAAGTGGGAGGACTCTGGAGCAAAGCTGACCACATCAAATCCTAGTTCCACTCACCCTGGGAAGGTTATGGAAGCTCTGTTCTTGGCTTCCTCACCTGTAAAATGGGGCTAGCAGTAATAGAACCCACCTCGTAAAAGCTGCTTGGAGGAATATGTAAGCTAATATATGTAACTTGCTTAGAACAGTGCCTGGGACATAGAAAATGCTCTATATGTGTGCGCCATTATTATTTCTACCGTTTGGGGAAAGCCGTGCCCATGCCTGATGGACCGCCTTGGCAGGACGATAACTGTAACAGAGGATACAGTCCTAACAGAGACAGTCCTAACAGGACCAGGGCAGGGGCCTCTACCTCGTACAAGCCCCAGGATCCTTGTGTGACTCAGTGGACAGAGGGGCCGAGGGCCAGGAATCACTGGGTTGGGTTTTTCAGCAATCCTAGCAAAGAACGGCTGTGCCAGTTGTAATCTGGTCTGGAAAAATAAAGAAATGTGATGTTTTCTCAAGTGTGTCATGAAACAAATTCTTAGTGATAATGTGTGTTTGGGGAGCTATAAGAAGCTTTAAATTGCTGAAAGATGGATTTTGAGGTGGGGATAGGTGGCAAGTAATGGCAGGAAGGTAGCTTGGGCTCAAATCGAGGTGGACCTTAAATGCCCTTCTCATGACCTTGGCCTTTATTCTGTACATGCTGAGGAGCCAGAGAAGGATTTTTAAGCAGGGATGACTCAATCTGATTTTGATCTTTAGTAACTTTGTTGGCAGCATGAGCATAGATGTAAAAATGTCAAGACTAGAGAGAAAAAGATCAGTTAAATGGCTGTTGCGATAATCCTGGGAGAAAGGCTAGAGACCTTGGCAGCAGGGATATAGAAGAGAGAACAGATGTGAGGCATATTTAGCAGATTTGGAGACTGATGAGACCTGATATTTCAGACAGGGGTATCAGGCTCCTGGCTTTAGAGATGGGGAGTCCAGGAGGAAGAACAGGTTTGGGGGATGACAGCGAGATTTATTTGGGTCCAACTGTTAAGCTTGAGAGTACCTGTGAGAGATCTGGCAAACTTTAGGCCAGAGATATAAAGGTTAAGAGGTCATCAGATGGAGGTGGTTAGCGAGGGAGTGGCACTGCTTTCAATCAAGGTGGTGAAGTGAGAAGAGAAAAGGGCGAAAAAGGAACCCTGGACGTATCTGTAGTGAGTTGGATGGTGCCTCCCCAAAAGATATGTCCACCTCTTAACCCTGGAAACTATGAATTTGACCTTAGTTGGTAAAAGGGTCTTAACAGATGTAATTTAAAGGTCTCAAGATAAGATCATTCTGGATTACCCAACTGGGCCTTAAATTCAATGACAAGTGTCTTTACACAAGAAATAAAAAACAGAAAGGGGAATTGACAGCCATGTGAAGACAGAGGCAGAGATTGAAGTTAGGGAGCTTCAAGCCAAGGGATCCTGGAGCCGAGAGTCTAGAAAAGGCAAGAAACATTCCTCTACAGCCTTGGGGGAACTTGGCCCTGCCCATAGCTTGATTTCTCACAGCTCTCTCCAACCTCAAGAGCTGTGAGAGAATAAATTCCTGTTGTTTCAAGCTGCCCAGTTTGGGGTACTTTGATACAGCAGCCTAGGAATCTAATATGATACCAAAGGCTTTAGAGAGGATTGCTGGGAAGAAATGGTCAGACTGACAGACAATAGGGAGAGAGTTGTTGCTGACCGATGAGGAGAGGTGTTACCAGGAGGCCTCATAATTAAATTCAGAGAGCTTAAGAAGCAAGGGCTTTTCCTGGCAGAGAGGTCAAGAACCAAGGACTCTTTTTGGTGGGGAGAACAGAGGCCAGCAGCCTTCAGCAAGTCAAGGAAGGCACAAGAAGCGAGGGTGTGGAGAAGAGGGGAGCTGACCACGCTTGGAGGTCACTGAGGTAAGGAAAGGAGAGACTGGTCCCTGGAGGCAATGCTGGGCCAAGGAAGAGTCCTCTCCTACCCTTCTGGTTTCTAAGAGCCTCAATCTTATTTCAAAACAGGCCACGGAGAACATCTCAGCAGAGAGGGGACATTTGAGGATTCACATAGTCTATATGGCAGGAAAGTATAGCGGACTTTTGGAACTCTTTCTCTGTATGCAATTCTTAAAAAGTTATCTAATCAGCTGTCTGAAAAATTTCACAAATAAGATGGCATGCCTGAGGTGTTACATGAAAAATCCTTACAGTTAGTTGATATTTTCATCAAAGTTTTGACCCTTGTATTTTCTAAAAATGTTTTTATTCAAAATAGATAAGTGGCGCTCTGTCTTAGCTCCATCTCGTTGCACAGCTGGGCACACTTTGCCCCCAAAACTCCTTTTGAAACACTCATTTGGACATAATATGAAAGTGCATGTTTTAGTCTTCAGCACAAGTCAAAATTTAAAACTTTCAGTCAAATGCCGAGCATTGATGAAATCCAGTTTTAGGATTTAAAAGGGCCCGTGCTTCACTGGAGAAAGGAACTGGCTTTTTATTTTGGAGAAATGGTAAGAACATTGTGGGAGGTATATTTTGGGTAATTGTAAATATAGTTTTTCCTTGCATGACTGAATATCAGATTGTTAGTTAGGAATATCCTGAAACAATACAATTATCAGCAAGAAAACACTCCAGTGCCTCATTGGACTCAGTGGTTCCTTTTATGAACTGGAACACCTGGCGTTTCAGTCTGTACAGCTGTCTCTACTCACAAAGCAAAGGGGGGCCTACAACAAATATTGGGCTAATTTAGCCTCCAAATAATAAAATAACAGTCCAACTGTGTACTGCAGCTGCAGTCATCTAGATATGTACTTGGGGTCACAGTGCTTTCCTTTTTGTCAGAGTGATATGCATCTGATATGAACAATGGTTCATTTAGTAAATATTAGTGAAGTGGCTTTTATGTGCCTGGCAGTGTGCTAGGCTCTGGAGTTATGGTGGTGCCCACATGGCAGTTTTCCTGCCCTCATTTCATGAATGTTTCATTTAAAAGACAAAACAAAAAAATAATTGCAAGTATGAAGAATGAAAGGGAAAACACAGAGACCTGTGGTAATACACAGCAGGTGGTGTCTAGGCCCAAATAAATCAACTCTGTTTAGCCCTTTGCTTTCATGCGGCACAGGTCAGAACACTTGCTGTTCCTGATGCTTCCTCCACGTGGAGGCACACCCATCAAACAGCCCACGTGGCCTCGGCTGCCTCTCACCTGCTCCTCTTCACAGAGGTGGTGAGTTTGGAGAGGAGTTTGGCACACCTGGCTCAGCAGCCCTCCTTCCTCATAACGATTTGTCCTATTTCAGCACCAGATCTTCAAGTAGTGACTTCACACTGTTGAAGGGCAGCCAAGTTCCCTGTGCCTTCCAGAGTACTGGCATGCCAGGTAGCAGAGAGGGGCTGCCCTGGAGAATGACCCTTTTAACTTGGAGACCTTTTATATAAAGAGACTATTCCATAGTCTTTTGTTGCAGTAGATCCAGATGAAATTTTTGTAGCTCCAAAGGCCAGGAAGGCAATTCAAAAGCCTGTGTTTAGGAGACTCTGTCACTAGGAAACAGGCTTTGCAGAAAGTCAGGCAGGACCCGCAGAAATCTGGGGAAAAAATGCCTCGGTTACTGACAGAACAGGAGCAGGGAAGGAGGGAAAATCAAGACAGGCAGGCTTATTAACTAGAGGAAAAGGGATTCCTTACATCAAAAGCTGAGATATTTGTGGACAAACCAAACATATTGCATGAGAACAATAAGATATTCAAGGCTAGGGATAGAGGCAAAAGGAAAAATAAGACTCTACGTATTCCTAAAATGAATTAAAAAAAGGAGGCATCATTCAGTGATCCTTCATCAAATGTTTGAGTCTTTCCTGTGCATCAGGCACTGAGCTTAGATGCTAGAAAAATATCTGTGAACAAAAAAAGATAAGAAAAATTCTATCTCTGTAGATTTTACATTTTAGTGGGTGTTATAGTTTCCTTGGCTGCTCAAGCAAATACCATGTAATGGTTTAGCTTAAAGAATGAGAATTTATCTGCTTTACGGTTTTCAGGCTAAGAGAAAGTCCAAATCAAGGCATCACAGAGACGATGCTTTCTCCCTGAAGACTGTGGCATTCTGGGGCTGGCAGCTGGCGATCTCTGGTCCTTGGCTTGACACATGGCAGGGTGCATGGTGGCATCTCCCGGTCTCTCCTTCTCTTTCAGTTTCCATTGATGTTCAGCCTCTTGCTTCTTGCTACTTTCTCTCTCTCTCTGTCTGAAGAGAATTATTCCAGTAACAGGATTAAGACCCACCCTAACTCAGCTGGGTCACACCTTAACTGAAGTACCTTCCTCAGAAGTTCCTTCTTGCAATGGGTTTACATGCACAGGAATGGATTAAGTTCAAAAACTTGTTCTTCTGGGGGTACATAGAGCTTCAAACCACCATAGTAGGAAAATCAGATAATAACTAATAGACATGATAAATTATACAATATGTTATAAAATGATGAGTGTTATAGAAGGGAAGGGGCTATATCAAACAAAGGGAATTAGGAGTGGGAAGGTGGGAAGAGGTGGTGGTCAGTGAAGGTCCTCTATGAGACTTGAAGATGCTGAGGGAGTGAGCCACGGAGTGTCTGGTGAAGAACATTCCTGGCAGAGGGACCAGTCAAGGCAAACTCCCCATGGCAGGAATGTATCTAGTGTGTTTGAAGAGGACCCAGAAAGCCAGTGTAGACGGAGCAGAGTAAGCGAGGAGGAAAATGGTAGGAGATGACCTCAGAGAATCCTTAAGGGGCTGTGCTGTGTCGGCCCTTCAAAGACCTTGACTTGTAGTCTGTGTGAAACGGATATGCCATGGAAGGGTTTTGCATAGAAGAGTGACATCATCTGAGTCATGTTCTGATAGTATCTCCCCAGCAGCTACACTGGGAATGGACTGTGGGGGAGCGTGGGTAAAAGAGGAAGCAGGACGAGTGGCTGGAAGATGGTGGCTGCAGCCCCGGAGATGCCTGAAGGTGGTCTGGACCAGGGATGGCAGTGGAGACTGGTCAGCTTTTGTGCATCTCACGAAGAGCCAGGAGGAGTCCTTGACAGATTGGCTGTGTAATGTAAAAGAAGCAGAAGTCAGAGATGCTCCAAGGCTTGTGGCCTAAGCAACTAGAAAGATGGGATTTAGAGCTGTTTAATTTTATTGGACCATAAAAGGTGTCTGGGGGCCCAAGGAAATATGGCAAAGAGAGAGATCTCACAGAGTTGACTGGAATGACTCCAGCCAAGAGAGTCAGTATACAGGAAATCAAGTATTTTCTTTAAGTTGTAGTCAAAGAGGCCACCATAAGAGTAGTTAGGGAATTAGTACCACCTCCCCAAAGTATTTTTTTTTTTTTTTTTTCTGTTTGGAATCTCTCAGCCTTTGACAGTTTATTTTGTCTCATTTCTCTCTTCCCCCTTTTTTTTTTTTTAAATTTTTTTTATTAATCAAAAAAAAGAAAAGAAATTAACACAACATTTAGAAATCATTCCATTCTACAAATGCACTCAGTAATTCTTAGTATCATCACATAGATGTATGATCATCATTTCTTAGTACATTTGCATCGATTTAGGAAAAGAACTAGCAAAACAGCAGAAAAAGATATAGAATGTTAATATAGAGAAGAGAATTAAAATAATAATACTAATAATATATATATATAAAAAGGAAAAAGAAAAAAAACAAAAACAAAAAATACAAACACACAAACAAACAAACAAAAAATCATATTTCAGGTGCAGCTTCATTCAGTGTTCCAACCTAGTTACATTACACTTAGGTATTATTGTGCTGTCCATTTTTGAGTTTTTGTATCTAGTCCTGTTGCACAGTCTGTATCCCTTCAGCTCCAATTACCCATTATCTTACCCTGTTTCTAACTCCTGCTGGTCTCTGTTACCAATGATATATTCCAAGCTGATTCTCGAATGTTGGTTCACATCAGTGGGAACATACAGTATTTGTCCTTTAGTTTTTGGCTAGACTCACTCAGCATAATGTTCTCTAGGTCCATCCATGTTATTACATGCTTCATAAGTTTAGTCTGTCTTAAAGCTGCATAATATTCCATCGTAGGTATACGCCACAGTTTGTTTAGCCACTTGTCTGTTGATGAACATTTTGGCTGTTTCCATCTCTTTGCAATTGTAGATAATGCTGCTATAAACACTGGTGTGCAAATGTCCGTCTGTGTCTTTGCCCTTAAGTCCTTTGAGTAGATACCTAGCAGTGGTATTGCTGGGTCATAATCCATTCTGCCATTCTATGTCTTTTGATTGGGAAATTCAGTCCATTAACTTTTGGTATTATTACTGTTTGGATAATATTTTCCTCTACCATTTTGGCTTTTGTATTATATATATCATATCTGATTTTCCTTCTTTCTACACTTTACTCCATATCTCTCTCTTCTGTCTTTTCGTATCTGACTCTAGTGCTCCCTTTAGTATTTCTTGCAGAGCTGGTCTCTTGGTCACAAATTCTCTCAGTGACTTTTTGTCTATAAATGTTTTAATTTCTCCTTCATTTTTGAAGGACAATTTTGCTGGATATAGGAGTCTTGGTTGGCAGTTTCTCTCTTTTAGTAATTTAAATATATCATCCCACTGTCTTCTAGCTTCCATGGTTTCTGCTGAGAAATCTACACATAGTCTTATTGGGTTTCCCTTGTATGTGACAGATTGTTTTTCTCTTGCTGCTTTCAAGATCCTCTCTTTCTCTTTGACCTCTGACATTCTAACTAGTAAGTGTCTTGGAGAACGCCTATTTGGGTCTATTCTCTTTGGGGTGCGCTGCACCTCTTGGATCTGCAAATTTAGATCTTTCATAAGAGTTGGGAAATTTTCAGTGATAATTTCTTCCATTAGTTTTTCTCCTCCTTTTCCCTTCTCTTCTCCTTCTGGGACACCCACAACACGTATATTTGTGCGCTTCATATTGTCATTCAGTTCCCTGATCCCCTGCTCAAGTTTTTCCATTCTTTTCCCTATAGTTTCTGTTTCTTTTTGGAATTCAGATGTTCCATCCTCCAGTTCACTAATTGTAGCTTCTGTCTCTTTAGATCTACCATTGTAGGTATCCATTGTTTTTTTCATTTTTTCTTCTTTGTCCTTCACTCCCATAAGTTCTGTGATTTGTTTTTTCAGATTTTCTATTTCTTCTTTTTGTTCAGCCCATGTCTTCTTCATGTCCTCCCTCAATTTATTGATTTGGTTTTTGAAGAGTTTTTCCATTTCTGTTCGTATCTTCAGCATTAGTTGTCTCAGCTCCTGTATCTCATTTGAACTATTGGTTTGTTCCTTTGACTGGGCCATATCTTCAATTTTCCGAGCGTCATCCATTATTTTCTGCTGGTGTCTGGGCATTTGATCAGATTTCCCTGGGTGTGGGACCCAGCTGGTTGAAAGCTTTTTCTGTGAAATCTCTGGGCTCTGTTTTTCTTTTCCTGCCCAGTAGGTGGCGCTTGTGGCGCTCGTCTGTCTGCACGGCAGTCGGCCCGGGAAACCGCGCGTGGAGGCGGGGGTCGCTGGCTGCCGCGGCTTGGGAGAGTGCCGGTCCTAATTGCCCAGCTGGCCCGAAACGCCAAGCGTGACGGGAGGGCCCCGCTATCCAACGTTCCCAGACAGACCGGGGAGTCACGTGCGTGGAGGGGACCCCAGTCGCCAGCCACCCCAGCCGGGAAAACGCGCGCCCTTCGGGTATCTCACCGCAGCAGATTCTCCCTGCCCGTTCAGCTGTTCCAGAATGGGGTACGCTGTCTTTTTGGTCTCTGTTGTGACTCCGGGAGCTGTTTCGTATTGTTTCTGTTTCTTTAGTTGCTTTTCTGGAGGAGGAACTAAGACCCGCGCGTCTTACTAAGCCGCCATCTTTTCCGGTAGTCTCTCTCCCCAAAGTATTTTGACAACCATACAAGCTGGTTACAGAAAATCTGGATTTGAGGGGAGGCAACTAAATATTCAAGGAATTTCTGGGTGAAAGGAGGGGTTCATGTTCAAGAAATATATAGAATCGATTCTATACTAGTTCTAAGTGATGGGACAAGAAAGGGGAGACATTAAGAAGAGTCAGGCTGGATATTAATAGTTGGCGTCTAAGTCTGGGTTAAATGTCTGATAGGAAAATATTTCCTGGTTGGAATTTTTCCTTTTAGGAAAGCACAGATATGAGAGATAGACAGGACTTTTTGAACAAAATGAGGTTGGAGTGGGGGCATGTGGGAGGGAAATGGCGAGAGGTGGGATGAGTGAGGGAAGCAGGCCAGATGGGGACGGACCTCACACATTGCTGAGTTTTGACTTTATCTTGAAGGACACGTGGAGCTGTCATGAGTTTCAGGCAGGAGAGTCCTGGCACCTGATTTTGTTATAGGAATTCATTATGGTAGGAGTGTGGAGAGTGCACACAGGAGGGCTGAGCGGTGGCCAGCAGAGACCAGTAGGGAGGCCATTGAAATAAGATGTATGAGGCATGACTGGCCTTTACCCGTGATGGTGGCGTGTCAGTGATATACAAAGTGGACAACTGAGAGCGCTGGTCCAAGGAAGTGAGGCGAGAGGATGTTGTCAAGAGTTATCTACATGCTTTGGGGTTGGACAAGTGGACAGATGGTGATGACCTTCATGAGAGAATTAAAAAAAAAATAGACTAGAGGTAGGCAGTGGGAGTGGAAGGGAGGGTAATGGATGTGTTTTGAGCACTTAGTATGAGCCAGGCTCTGTGCTAAATGCTCTCCCTGGAATACCTCATTTCGTGCTTGCAACAAAACAAGGTGCTAGTTAAAATTAGTACCTGCATTTCTTACAGACAAACAGACCCAGGGTCAGAAAGATTCAGGAACTTGCCCAAGGTCACAGGTCCAGGAACTAGTGTAACAAAAGTCTGGAGTCAGGCAGATCAGAGTTCAGTCCTGGACCCAGCAGCTGCGGAACCTCAGGCACATCAGGTAACCGCTCTACATGGGAGTGTCACCTCCCACGTAAGTTTCAGTGAGACGATTTCTGTGGAGCATTCAGCACCATGCCTGGCACGGGCTAAGCACCGAGTGAAAATAGCTATCTGTGACAGTGTGTTAGGGATTAAAATATTAGACTTGCAAAGGGAAGCTTAGAAAGGATAGTCAATTTATCTATTTGTGCAGGGCCAGAAGGCTACACTGGTATTTCTGATGTCCAAGCATGTCTTTTTACTACACCAGACCTAAATACACCAGATGATTTCGTTTCCTTGTGGATACAAATCATCAGCAATGAGCTTTCTGGTGTCTTGCAAAGTTGTAAGTCTCCAGTGAAGGTGGAGACGAGGTGGTCTCCCTGGCGAATTTTCAGGTGTGGCTGGGTTGTAAACTGCATCTTTTTTGTTCCTCAAATAAATATTTCCTACTTACAATACTGTGGGTGCAGCAATTATTTATTTATTCATTTAATTAAGAAGTGGTAGGTTTACAGAAAAGTCATGTGGAAGAATACAGAGTTCCCGTATTTACCCTCCACACACTGTTTTCCCTGTCATTAATGCTTAGCGGTAGTGTGGTGCCATTATTACAGTTGATGAAACAATGTTGTCATAATTATGCTATTAACTGTTGCCCATAGTTTACATTAGGATTCACTGCCTGTGTTGTATAATCCTATGGTTTTTAAACAATTTTATTCCAGTAAGATATCAGCAACCCCAAATTTCCCCTCCTGACCGCATTCTAATACATAATTCAGCAGAGTTAATTACATTTATAATGTTGTGCTGCCATCACCACATCCATTGCTAAAACTTTCCCATTACCCTGAGCAGAAACTATGTACCATTTAAGCAGTAACATCTCCCCACTCTGCCCCCCTACTGGCCCCCTGATAGCCTGTATCCTTACTTCTGACTGTATGAATTTGCTTATTCTAATTATTTCCAGAGTGGGGTCTCCAGGGGCTTTTTTTGGCTTTTTTTTTTTTTTTTTTTTTTTTTTAGAAAACAAGATGCCCTGGTGTATGTCATGCGGCAGTCCATGCCTGGCCCACAGACCGGTGTTTGGCAACCGCTATTGTTAAGGAACTTCAGAGTTCTCCCAACGCTAGCATTTCCTGAGACCGTGTTTGCATTCCTCCTGTGTATAACACCTTCTGTTCCATTTGTTTACTTTTTTCCCCAGTCCTACAAAAACAACAGCTTCAAAGAACCAAAATATCAAAATGAAGTTGTCATCCTATTTTTATTTTCACCCCATGTACAAGAAATAGGGTTGTTATTCTGGGTTTTTTTGTCCCCACCCCCCACCTCTGAGCATTGTGTATAAAAATAGGCTCTTTGTTTTCCCGCAGTGCCTACTGCTATAGTTCCCACATGCTCTGGAAATCATGCCATTCAAGTTTGAATAGATACCGAAGGAGTCCAGGGAGTCATTTCCCCTTGCATCATTCGAGTGCCAAAAAATTT
Organism: Tamandua tetradactyla; assembly: GCF_023851605.1. Lineage (NCBI taxonomy): Eukaryota > Metazoa > Chordata > Mammalia > Pilosa > Myrmecophagidae > Tamandua > Tamandua tetradactyla. The sequence continues at coordinate 167,104,770 of NC_135333.1, forward strand.
TCTAAACTATGCTCTGACATTGACTTTGAATATTTCTCCTCCCTGTCTGCCCCCACCCCGGGAAAACCTACAAGCACGCTTGATTGAATAGCCCACTGGAGAGAGTCAAAGATAAGACCGGAAACACCTGCTTTTGAAATGGCGTCTGTGCTGAGTACCCCTTAATAAAGAAATATGAGTCTTAGAAGGGCCAGGGAAGGGCAGATGAAAGAATTAAGGGAATGTGTGAGCTGAGACGTAGGGTCAAACTAGGAAGATTAAGACTTTTGGCCCACAGAGATGAAGGCTGCACGGGGAGATGATCAAAGTGGATGAAGCTCTGAACAGTATCAATATATCTTGTGTTCACCAAATTCCAAAGATGAGAATGGGCAGGGAGGGCTCTTTGAAGTTTGAGGTGGGAAATTTAGGACAAATAGAAAAAAAAAAAAAAAAAGCCCAGTTTACAGAGTGAATCATAAACTTTTGGAACAAGTTAGTCCCAAGATATGGTCTTGGGTTGAAAATAATAAAGGTTCAAAGAAGGCGTAATATATTTATGAGTACAGAGCTGCAGTGGTTTGAGAGTGAAATTGTACTACTTGCTCTACCTCAGTCTGGCATATTGTGTTTGGATTGGTACCATGTCAGAGACAAATGCTAAGCTACGTTTGCAATGCAGGTGATCTAATATGTCCTAAAGGGACAAACATCTTATTCCATCAGGTGCCTTAAAATTTTTGAATAATGCAAGTAATTTTCTCAATATGTAGAGAGGTCTTACTTTTGGAAAACTGTTCATTCTCATCTTGACCTTGTTAGGTGCTGGGGGCTGGTTTTGCTCAGGCAGTGTGTGAAACAGCTGTAGTGGAGGATTCACTATGTAACCTCAAAACAGATTAGCGGGGCAAGAGAGAAAGGGACTTCTGCCACCGCCGCTTGTCTTGTGAGGCTCCTACCAGCAAGAAGGCTAGGTGGATGCTGCCTATGCCACACATGGCAGTTACCTTCTGAGGCAGGTGTGGTCTTTCTGACTTCTCATGCCTCGTCACTCATGCAGAGGGCAGGCAGCTGTGGTGGATAGAGAGGGGCCATTGCATCCTGGGATGTGAAGCCAGCTGCAGAAAGGGGTAGCGATAAGAAGGGCCATGAAAGCAGAGGTCATTATTTTTCCTTAAACTCCTTTTCAGACTCTAATGAGATACGTCCAGCAATAAGTTATTCTAGTAAGAGTCCATCAAACAGCAGGGCCCAGAGACAATTTCTCCTCAATACATCCAAATAGCACAGTTCAGATGACTGCTGCACATGAGAGCTGTGGTGGGAGGTCTGTGCTGGTTATCTATCACTGCGTAACAAAAGACTCCAAAACTGAGCAGCTGAAAGCAGCCACCACTGAGTTATGCTCATGGATTCCATGAGGAAGTAATTTGGATCATTAGTCTCTGATCCTCAATGACTCTTCCTGCAAATGGTGGGGACTTGGGACCCTCCAGAGGCTTCTTCATTCTCCTGTGTGTCACCTGGGCTGGGGCGAAGGCTGGGCTCACCTGTGCGTGCATCAGGGTACCTGCACATGGCCTCTCCAAGCACGGCGACTGGACAGCAGGAGGGAGAATCGGCAGGTCAAGCTGGTGAAAGCTACACAGCATTTTCTGACCTAGCCTAGTTTAAGAAATGTGAAGTGTTCATTTTTGCTGCATTCCCTCAATATAAGTGAATCACTAAGTTCAGCCTATATTCAAGGGAAGGAGAATTAGATTCTACTTCTCAATACAGAAGTCATAAGGTTACATTGCAAAAGAGCATGTGGGAGGGTAGATATTGTTGTAGCCATACTGGAAAATGAAAAGCAATCTATCACAGGGGTATATATATATTTGCATGTGTGTCTATAAATAATCACCTCATTCACCATGTTAAGATCTGAAAGGGGAATTCTATTAGCATCCCTCTGACATGGTACGTAGGGTATGTTTATGGGGAGGGGGTAGGAGGGATTTAAGGGGAATGTTTGTCATTTATTCATCAGACAAATGGACTTGGATAAAATTCTCTTCAGTAAAAGATGAGCAAACAAACAAAAAAATAAAAATCAAGCTGGGGCCTTTGGAAAGTTTCTGCAACTTGAAAAAAGATGCTGATTGCCTTGAAGATTCAGATGAGATGTATACTTTGAAAAATGACCTGCTAAAGGAAAGGAAGAATGTTTTTGAAATTTTCTTTGGAAAGAAGAAAGCACAGCACTGACACTGCAGAAATATGCATGTTAGCAAGAAGAGAAAGTTGAGAGGCTTCTTTAAAATGCAGAAGAAATGATCAAAGAGCTGAAAATGGTAAAAGCACAGTTGATCAATATGGAAGCCAGAGGATACATAGTAAACCATGAGTAACTGGGGTTTGTGAAAATAAAGGCAGCACAAACAGTATCAGAATAACAAAAGATACAAGGAAAAAAGGACTTCCCAAATGGAAGAAATATTTGAGTCAGCATTTGATAACACACAGTAATTCCCAGAGAAAATAAACAGGGCAAGACTCGCTTTCAGAAATATCCTAGCAAAAAATGTTTGAACCTTGTGGTTAGATTGAATTATGTACCCCAGAAAAGAACAGCTTCTTAAGTCTTAATCCCATTCCAGTGGGCTTGAACTCGTTGTAAATAGGACATTTGAAGATGTTATCTTTAGTCAAACTGTCGCTTACTGATTTAGGATGGGTGGTAATCCTATTCCTGAAGGCTTATAAAAGGGGGAAGCCACAGGGAGGAGCTCAAAGCTGTAAATCAGTGGAACCCAGAAGAGAAAGAAGAGGACATGGCCACGTGCACGGCCAGGTGACACAAAAGCCAAGAACCCAAGGACAGCTGGCAGCCTTCATGGATTTCTCCTGCCTCAAAACCATGCATCATTAAATTCCAGGGGTCCAATCAACCCATTGTAGGGTATTCGTTTTAGCAGCTCAGAAACTCAATAAAAATTTATAGATAGATGCAAAGCCCTAAGATCCTAAACATATTTTTTAATTAGAGAAGTTGTAGGTTTACAGAATAATCATGCACCAGGATACCCACATACTACCCCACCACCAGCAGCCTGCATTGGTGTAGAGCTGGAATTGCTACAATTGATGAGCACACTGTTTTATAATTGTGCTATTAATTAAAGTTCACGGTTCAGCTCACTATTGTGTATAATTCCACAAATTTATTTTTAATTTTAATTTTTTACCAAACATATAGTCTAACATTTTCCTCTTTAATCAATTCACATATGTATTTCAGTAATGTTAATTATATTCACAATGTTGCACTACCATCACCACCACCCTTTACTAAAACATTTTCATCATTCCAAAAAGGCGCCCTATACATTTTAAGCTTAACTTCCCATTCTCTGTCTCCAGCTTGTCCCCTGGTAACCAATGTCCTAGATTCCAATCTATCCGTTTGCTTATTCTAATTGCTTCAAAACAGTGAGATTATAATATTTGGTCTTTTATGTTTGCCTTGTTTCACTCAACATGATGTCTGCAAATTTCATCCACATTGTTACATGTATCAAGACTTTATTCCTTTTTACAGCTGAATAATATTCCATTGTAGGCATATACCATGTTTTATGAAACCGTTATTGGTTAATGGATACTTGGGCAGCTTCCATCTTTTGGCAATTGTGAATAATGCCACTATGAACATCAGTTTGCAATATCTGTTTGAGTCCCTGCTTTCAACTCTTTTGTGTATATACCTAGTGGGATTGCCAGGTCATATGGAAGTGGTATACTCAGATTTCTGAGGAAACACCAGACTGTCTTCCAGAGTGGAACTTTGATTGAGATTGCACTGAATCTATAAATAGCTTTAGGAATATTGGCATCAAACAATATTTACTCTTCAAATCCATGAACATGGAATATAATTCCATGTATTTAAGTGTTTTTTTTTTAGTAATGTTTTGTAGTTTTCTATGTATAAGTCCTTTACATCCTTGGTTAGATTTATTTCTAGATATTTGATTGTTTTAGTTGCTATCGTGAACCAATTTCTTCTTCTTCTTGATATCTTGATCTGATTGTTCATTGATTGTATTTAGAAACACTACACTGATTTTTGGGTATTGATCTTGTACCCTTCCATTTCTCAGATATTTATTCGCTGTAGGAGTTTTTTTGAGCATCTTTCAAGATTTTCTATACGTACGATCATACCATCTTCAAGTAGGGAAAGTTTTACTTCTTCCTTTCCAATTTGGATGCCTTTTATCTCTTCTTCTTGCCTAATTGATCTGGTAAGAACTTCCAGTATAATGTTGAGTAACAGTGGTGACAATTGGCATCCTCGAATGGTTCCTGATCTCAGAGGGAAAACTTTCAGTCTTTCACCATTATGTGGGCTTTACATATATACCCTGTATCATGTTGAGGAAGTTTCTTTTTATTCTTTGTATTCTAAATGTTTTTATCAAGAAAGGTTACTGTATTTTGTCAGATGCCTTTTCTGTTTCAATTGAGACATAATGTGTGTGTTTTTTTTTTCCTTCATGTTAATTCATGTGGTGTAATACATTAATTGGTTTTCTTATGTTGAGCCAACCTTGCATATCAGGGATAAAACCCACTTATTGTCGGGCATAATTCTTTCAATGTGATCTTGGATTTGGTTTGCTAATATTTTTGCTTCTATATTCATAAGAGATATTAGTCTATAATTTCCTTTCTTGTGGTATCTTTATGTGGCTTTGGCATAAGGGTGATGTTGGCCTCATAGAATGAGTTAAGAAGTATTCCCTGCTTTTCAGTTTTTTGGAAGAGTTTGAGCAGAATCGGAGTTATGTCTTCTTGGAATGTTTTGTAGAATTCCCCTGTAGAGCCATCTGGTCCTGACAGCTTCTATGTTGGGAATCCTCTTATAGTACTTTTTATATCAATGGAGTCAGTAGTAATTTCCCGCTTTTCATTTCTGATTTAGTTATTTTTAATCCTCTCTCTTTTTTTCTTTGTCAGTCTAACTAAATGTTTGCCAATTTTACTGATCATTTTAAAGAACCAACTTTTGATTTTGTTGATTCTATTGTTTTTAGTTTTTTATTTCATTTATTTCTGCTCTGATATTCATTATTTCCTTCTTTCTATTTGTTTTAAGCTTAGTTTATTCTTCTTTTTCTAGTTCTTCTAATTTTAGGTTAGGCTCTGATTTGAAGTCTTTCTTTCTTTCTTTTTTTTAATGTAAGCATTAAGACCTATAGATGTTCCTCTCATCACTGCCTTCATGACATCCCATAAGTTTTGGTATGCTGTATCTTCATTCACCTCAAGACATTTCCTACTGTTGCTTCTGAGTTCCTCTTTAACCCATTGGTTGTTTAATAGTATGTTGTTTAGTTTCCACATATTTTTGAATTTTCCATTTCTCCCTTTGTTATTGATTTTTAGTATCATTCAGTTGTGGTGGGTGAATATATATAGTATGATTTCAGTATTTTGAATTTATTGAAACTTGTGAGATTGGAGATTGATCCAGGTGCAGTCAAAAAGAATGTGTATTCTGTTTTCACTGGGTGTCGTGTTCTATGTATGTCTGTTAGGTTTAGTTGATTTAGTAAAGCATTCGATAATGTTCTATCCATTATTGATAGTGGGGTGTCAATGTTTCCTACTATTAGTGCAGAACCGGCAATTTCCCCCTTCAAATTGGTTAATATTTGCTTCACATATTTTGGTGCTCTAAGGTTAGGTGCATATATTTATAATTGTTACAGCTTACTGTTGAATTGTCCTCTTATTGGTATGTAATGACCATCTTTTTTTCCCCTTGTAACTGTTTTATACTTAAAGTCTATTATTTTATCCGATATTTGTATAACCATCTCAGTTCTCTTTTGGTTACTACTTCCATGACATACTTTTTTCCATCCTTTCGGCTTCAGCCTACCTATATCAGACATTAATGTGAGTGTCTTGTAGCCAGCATATAGTTGGGTCATGGTTTTTTAATCCATTCTGCCAGCATCTGCCTTTTGACTGGAGTGTTTAATCCATTTACATTTAAATTCTCTACTGATATTATAGGACTTTGTTCTGCCATTTTGCTATTTGACCTTTTTAAGCCTTGTACTTTTTTGTCTCTCATTTTCATTAAAGCCTAATTTTATATTTATTTGTTTTGTTTGTGTTGCAACTTACTGAGTGCCTTCTCATTCCTATCTGGATATATTTTTCATCTCTTTTCCTTGTGGTTACCATAGGTTAATATTTAACATCCTAAATCTATAGCAAGCATATTTGACTTGATAATTATAAACATCAATAGCATGCACATAGGGTTTTTCTATACACCTCTGTCCCCCACCATTTTTTTCTTGTACTTTTACCACTGATATCTTTGTACATTGTTATGTCCAAAAGCATAAATTTATTATTACTTTTCATACATTTGCCTGTTACCATCTGTAAGGAAATAAGTAGTGGAGTACCAAACAACACAATGCAATAATATTGGCATTTATAATTAACCAAATGGTTACCTTTGGTATTTTCCTTCATGTCCTTGAGCTTTACAAAAATCATTTGTTTTAAAAGAATTTGTTTGTCATGTCCACATTCTAGTCTTCTTCATTGGTGTTCTCTGTAACTTTATCCTCTTCCTTTGGATAGGCCACCATTTTCTGTTTCTTTGTTTTTCTGGCACTCTTTTCTTGCACAGTGTACATTTTAATATTTAGAAATGTTAACTCTGGGATTTACTTCCTGGCTTCCCTGTTTCTTGGTTTTGTAACCAGTTGGTGGAAGACAGAGATTTTCTTAAAGTTCAGCCATGCTATCAGGAACATCTGCGCAAAGTGAATGCAGCGTGCAGGGTTTTCCCTGACTTTCGAGGCCTCTGTCTTGTTTTGGGCTTTTGCTTTTAGTTGTTTTGGAGTTTGATTAGGTAATCACAGGAGTTTGGTTGTCCTTTCTGCTTCCCAGGAGATAGACCACCCTGTCCCATTTATCTGAAGCTTGCAGGCCTTTGTGCCAGACTGTCTATCCCTGTAGTTTTTACATTTATTTTAATGTCTCACACTGCTTTTCCTTGGAGGGAAAATCCTGGGGGAGGTCACCTCAGAGAGGACTTTCTCATGTTGGTCTTTCCCAGTCAACACAGAGCCAGGCACCCATAAGAGATGGGAGGTGGAGGAGCAGACTAATTCCATGGTGCCTGGGGGAGAGATCAGGAAGGGCAAAATTCTTCTTTGATCCATCTCCAAAGCTGAGCTTTCTTGGCTTGCCCAGCATATGTAACTCTTTAGCTAACGGTCTCTCACAGCCCTGAGGAAGCACTGTGTCTTTAAATCTCTATGATCTCTGCCCCTCTTTGGTGAGGGTTGAAACAATAGCAGTTACCACTTTTGTCTGGAGTGGATTGGAACAATAGCCACCCTCAGAGCTGGGACCCAGTGATCCAACTTCGCTAATCAAAAGCCACAATCAGTGATTGGCTGTGCACATTCCTGTTCTTGGGGAAGATGATTTTTATGTTCCTGTCTGTCATCAATGAGGGTCATCTGGGCCCTGCAGTGACCTGTCATGAGAGAAAGGCCTGGGCACCAGGGCTACTGCATGGAGAGAGAAGTTTAGTGTTCTTCACTGTAGTTCATCAGCTACTTCCTCCTGTTTTTCCCTGGATACTGTACAGTATTCCTCTGGCCTCTGAGATCTCAAAAACAGTTCAGACAGTTCCTACCTGTTGAATAGCTGTTTTGGTGAAAATACTGAGTCCGGGAACTCCCTACTCTACCATTTTTCCTGAAAGTCTCTCACATTTTTTTTTAAGGAACAAAAATTATTCTGCTACATTAAAAACCAGATAAAATAAGATAATCCCTATTATATGAAATACTAGATAATAATAGGTTTTGCAGAAAAAAATTGCTTGACTGAAGTAGACATCTAAGTTTTTATTAATGTGTGAAAGCAACAGAAAGGCATATTCAAATATACAAAGACTCAGAAAGACTAATCCACATTTGATTTCTGGGATAGTATTGAAAATATGCCAACTGATGGACTCTGAAATGATAAAATGCATATTACAATAATGATTGTGTGGATTTCAAATTTCGTATTATGTTGACAAAGACTGACAAGTGATTAGAAAAAGACAATGCTGATGTCTTCCACTTAATAGGGAAAATTACAAAAGTAGTGTTTCTGTTTCTATTAAGCAGACTGAAGATGGGTGGAGCTGATGGAAGAAAACCCTAGCCATAATATTTGCAGAGGGTGTTGCAGCTGAGGAAGGAGACAGCCTGCCTAGAATAATCCTAAAAATACTCCAGACTTCAAGCTCAGAAACAGCAGATGCCTAAGAAGTTGGGAGTGAGAGTATACTGAAAGCAGATAATTGAAGTAACTGCTGAAGAGAATTATATAAGGACCTGTTCATAGACATATAGTCTATTTTCTCCTTCAGAAAGTAGCAACCAAATATTTTCCCCCAAGCAAAATCAACAAGAACAATAAAACAGAGTGTTCTTTTTCTAAAGAAATTGAACAAACGTTTGGGGGAGAACATGATTTATTAGTACGGATATCGTCACCCTCGAGTAAAGTCCTTTACATTCTGTGTTTTAGATGCCCCCTAAATGAAACTGCTTTCACCCTCTTAGACTGTCACTCTAGCAGGTAGCTGTCAATTGACAAATTCTGCTCCTACTCAATTTTTTATCTGAGGAAGTTCAAAACATGGAAGAGAGAAAGATAATCATAAAAACTGACCTCTGAAGAAACAGAGGATTCAGGGAACAGAAGATAATTTGAAAATAATAACAACCACAACCCTACCATTCTCAGAGATTTTTGAGAAGATACTAGAAGATACTGCATGAATAAAAGGAGAACAAGATGCTATGAAAATGAAACATATAAAGAACAAGAAAGAATACCTGGAAATTAGGGGTATGATTGTTTTGAATGAAAACATTCACCAGAGTGAGTGGGGGAAGAAGTTGAAGGTAACTTCCATAAAGTAGCCCAATGAGAGAGGATAAAAAGAGAAAAGATAGCAGTGGCCAATTAAGGCGATGACTTAAAAGTACCCAGTAGATGGATTTAGTAAAAACAGGGACATTGATGATCCTGCCAAAAAAAAGCTTCAAGGGAGAAATAGAGTGAATACAGCATAAATATACAAACGTTGTGATTCTATTTGTCTGGATCAAAGAGACTGGTTCAATATTTCCACGCTGATGGAAGGGATCCTGTATCTCATCCCAAAAACGATGGTCCTAATTCATGCCTAGTTCAGTGGGTAGTGTGTTCACAGTCAGAACTTCATACTTAGAAACTACTATGTTACCTGTCATCTGGGATTGCAGGTGGGTGGCAGTGACTGCAGGCTAAGCTCTGCCGAGAGTGTCCAGGTTATTGACTTATTTTTCAAGGTCTGGGTTACATATCATTAGGGATCTTGGGGGGGGGGTGAGTATTGATTGCGTTTAGTTGTAAGTTGGCACTCTCTACCGAGAGAAGAGTATGCTGGAGTTTTGATTAGTTAACTATAGCATGATATATAATTTCTAATATGAACAGAGAATTTTCTGGGGTAAGCAATTTGTTTGTACATAAATAAATAAACTCAATTAATTATTGGTAGAAACAAATGAAGACAAAGTGGCAGGAAAAATGATCCTTAAACCACACTTTTCAAAGATTTCCATGAAGCATTTATTAACCCTAAAGTAGTACATCACCAGCATTAATATCCTAAGAAAAGCAGTAGCTTGCTATATCGATATTATTATTAGATTTTGAGGGGGAAAAAGGTTGCCTTCCAGGTAAGAACTATCCTGGGCCTCATTGTTTATGTACAATCGAAGGGTTCCCATCTCTTCAACTTTGTACCGCTGGCAGGAGGCAAAATGATAATGCATAAGAGCTAAAAAAAAAGTCACTTTTTATGTAGCAAGTGAGACTTTCAGTCCTGCAAATTAAGTTAGAATGAATGGCTTCTGAGCACCACATTGGGCGACAGGAAGTTTATAAATGTTATGTCTCCTGAGGTGTGCCCATAATAGTAAGTTCTGGCAGAATAAGATTTTTCTGTCACAGTCTCCTTGGAAAGACCAGCAGCCTCCAGAGACATTGGCTAATAAGTTAGTTACTTGGGTGTTGAAAATGAAATCCAAGAGGTAGGCGAATAAAAAAAGACCGAAGGAGAAAAATTTTAATGTAGCCAATTCTTGTCGTCTCCTACAGAGTGTTATCTGGTGCTGGTTTTCTGACGGCCAGTGATTTTACTCTGATTTCAATTTCCCTGACGGTTTATCTGGACCCAGGGTTTTGTTTAGGTCCTGCAGAGCTGCAATGGAGAGGATGGTGGGCGTGGGGCTTAGCCCTGGCGTTGGGCGCCAGGAGGAAATGGTGTTCGGAGGAATCCCAGGCAGGTCCTGGGATTGGGCAGCCCCGTATGCTGTTGCCATGAGCTACCCTCCTTCTGACGTTACTTATGCAGCTGTCAGTGAGTGCTGAGGTAATGGTAGCAGGTATATATCTGTGTGTGGACTTCTGATCACCATCTGAGCCAAGAGCATTTTAATTTTCTCACGGAAGGTGTCTCAGACGAAATGCAATTAATTGGCCTCTGAAATGCCTTGACACTTTGAGATCACTGGACAGACAGTGCCATATAAGTTCAACTGCAGAGTGTGCTTGTGTGTATACAAGCAAGAGTGTCTCCTTGCACCAGGCAGTGCTGTTTGCCTGAAGTTTTATTTTTTTCCTCATCTTTGGAATCAGGGTAAAGTTCTGAAGCAGCAGTAAGAGAGAGAAGATTGGGGTCTCTTCAGGTTTCTCAGGCCACCCACCCAGCAGGTCTTATGGTTTTGCTTTACACATGTAATCTTACATATGTTTACACATAGTTTCTCCTATTTCCTGGTAGGCCTAGAAGTTAATAGTGTTGTTGCTAAATAAATGAATGTATTAATTTTAATGTGAAATGGTTTTCGCAGAAGCGGTAATGTTTTCTCAGGAAAGCCTCATAAAGTATTCATTTTTCGATCATCACACTGTAAATCTATTTACCAGTTGTAATCATGGTAAGATTTAGTTTGTTTGCTCTTTGGTTATTATCTTGACCGAGGGGTTGGAGAGGGGGACAGGACATCCTTTCACGGTCTCTCTCCTCCCTCTGCCCTCTCTTCTCTGCTCCCCACGCTGTCGCCGGCCCCTTTGCCTAGACCATTGCAGTAGCCTGCTCCCAGCTGGGCGCCTGCCTCAAGCCTTGTCCCTCTGCAAATCACTCTCCATATAAAAGGGATGTTTCTGAAGTACATATCTGATCATGTCAATTCCTTCAATGCTTTTTATTGTCTAGAAGATAAAATCCAAACCCCAGGCAAAGCCATGCGTAAACTGAACCCGTTGTACCTCTCTAGCCCAGTCTGGAGACATTTTTGTTTGTCACCATTGTGGGGGCACAGGGGGAGATGGTAGTAGCATTTAGTGAGTAGAGGTCAGGGATGTTACTAAATACCCAATAATGTACAAGATGGCCCTGCAATGAAGAATTTTCATTCAGATTTCAATAATAGTGAGGTTTAGAAACACTGCTCTATTTAATCAGCTAATTTCACCCATGCAAACTGGACTCCAGGTGGAGAACTCCTTGTCCCTCCATGAACATGCCACTTGTTTTGCTTGCCCTTTGCCTTTGCACATGCTGTTCCTTCTGATGGGAATGTCTCCGCCCCCCTTTACCGTCTGGAATTACGTGTTTTCATCCCTGGGCTCTCATGGTACCGTGGATTTCCATCTAATTTGTGCTTATGTTGGGGCATACCATTTGTGGTCAGACATCATGTCTTGCATCTTTGTATTCTCACCATCTGGTACAAATCTTGGCACACGTAGCTGTTCAGCATATTTGTTGGATGCACGGATATGTAGCTGAATGAATAGAATCTGTATTTAGGTCATTATGAGAGTCAGGAATCCAGTATTGTTTGTAATCCAGGTCTACTATTATTCCAATATAGAAATAAATTCCTTTTGGTCCATTTCTTTCAATAACAGTTTCTTGGTTAATTTCTTTTGCTTACTACCTGACTGCTGGTGTAATTATTATTAAAGGCATAGTGGCCACGATGTCTGCATTTAAACAGATTGCAGCATTGTATAACCTTTGATTCCTTCTCTTTATAAGGGCAAGAAAGAGATTTACGCTTCCTCCAAAATAGATTTCCCAGGGCCACATCTTTCCTTCTCTGTTTCCGTCTACCCCAGTGGTACCTCCCTGGTCCCCACCTCCCCCACTGCAGCTCTGCAAATCCCAGCAGCGTGGATGCAGAACTGATGGCTCCTGGAGTGAGGAGGCCTGGAGGCTTCCCATAGACCCAGCTCCCTTAATTCAGCCTACCACACTCAAGGCTGGAGCATTAAATCCCATCCCTGCTGAGCTGCTAATGGCATAGATTGAGCTTTTCGTGCCACAGCCTCTTCTCTGGGTTCAGGCCTCTTCAGTTAGATGCATCTGCTGGTTAGTTTACCCTGCTTCTACCTTTACGTTTCAAGTTGAACTTTTTCTATCTTTAGCTTTCCTTTTGTCATCTGGAAGGGAAGTGTCTCTCCTATTTCTTCTGAATGTCCTTTTTTCCTCCAGCCCGAGACATGCATCATTAGGGGGAAGTAACTTTCTCTGGGTCTGTGCTAGGTGATTTCCCATTCACTCCTCTAGCTTCCCCTTTCCCATCTCTTCTCTTGGCATTGTTGGCTACTGATAGTCCCAAATTTTGGATTCATTTTCTTGTTCCTTAGCTCTTTTATCCTTCTTATAGATTCTGGCCCTCTTTCATCTGCACCATAATTATTTTCTTTCTTATCACTTCTTGGTTATTCTCTTGGACTCTTGTTCCTTGCCCTCATTTCTCCATAGGTACCAGTTAGCACTTAGCTCTCTTCCCTCTGGATTTACCATATCCTTTTTTGTAGTGTCATTTTTTTCACAAGTCCTTAACTTGAGACTTCTACCTATTGTCCTTTCTGAGTAGCAGACACTTGGAGGTCCTCAGCTAGTTTATTGTGTCTAGGAAATGGGGTTAGAGAGTGTGGGGAGAAAGGGAGTATTTAAGGAAAAAAGAGACAGGAGCTCTTCATTTCACTCTTATCAGTAAAGGGCAAGGATCATAGTGGCAGGGATTCTTTTCCATTGAACTCGGCTCTGAGTTTCGTAGAGACGTCTTTTCTTTCATCGAACCTTGATCTCTACTTCTCCCCATAAGCACAGTGCCTGTAATTTTTCTGTGGATTTCGAAAAGCAAACCCAATCTCAGAAAGGCTGTTATTGGAGCCTCCCTGTTACCGTGCATGGCGCGCTGAGAAACATACCCCTCCCCACAGCTGCAGCCAGAGGGGAGAGTGGGTGAATTCAAGATGAATGGCATTCGATCAGAAGCAAACCAAGGAGGGAAAAAGTCAGTTTTCAGCAAGGTCTCCAATCAAGGAGTTACTCTTCCCAGAAATAGAAAATAAAAACAAAAATAACTATAAACGACAAGCTAACAAAGCCCTCTCCCTCCTTTGCCACAAGCAGAGAGAAAATACAGAATGCAGCCCACCGAGAGCTCAGGGACTAGACTGGCAATAAGTCACAACACATCGTGAACTGAGTGACAAACAGTATATTCCAGGAGTTTGCACAGAAGGTAGGCGGCCAGCATGTGACCGAGGATATGGGAAGGAAGCAGAGTATACTCAGCAATACAATAGATAACGAAGGTGCATGGCGTGACCTCCGATCAGGTGCATTAAGAGAGATTTAACAAAAGGGTAATGATGAAAAATGCAGAGCTACGCTAGGACACACCAGTGTGGAATATAAATAGGCTGGTGAAGAAGTGCAGGGAAAGAGCAGTGCGAGGGATTTCAGAAGAGACGCTCTCCTGCCCTCAGTGGCTAAGGCTATTATTTCATAAGAAGGAGAAAGGTGTTTCTTTTAGAAACCTACTGTCTTTTCTTTATAATTGTGTTTGAATAAAGTTCTGTTCTTCTCAAAAGTCCTGGTCGTCTTAATGAAGTCTCAAGTTAATCTGACTTGTTTTGTTTTATTTTTACATACAGACAGCTGAACCCATTTCAGCCAAGAGTCTGGCACTGAGAAGCCGAAGAGTGGGTAAGTAGCAGACCTTCTAGAAGCTTATCTTAACCCAGCTTCCCCATCCCCTTGTGTTCTTTTATATATAGTAATCTCATATACCTAGAACTCAGCTAAGCAGAATGTTCTACGAGTCCCGGTTCCCACTCCTGCTTGCTGTGTTTGTGAATATTTAAAAAAAAAAACTTCATCAGCGAAAGGTCCAATATCAACAAAATAGATAGAGGCAATAGCTAGTACATGAAAGATTCTGAGAGCTGTGATTGATGACAGAGTATTCTGGGATTAGTGTCGATTCAGTTCAGTCTCCTCTGCCTGATTTAAATCAGTAGCTATGGAAACTTCTATGTGAAGTTTATCATAATAAGCCTGAAGTGATGACCTCAGGCATCAGAGAAAGACTCAGCTGTGTTCAGGATGCTGCGTGTACTGAGGTTGGAAAGGGAACTAAATATGCGTCCTGGAAGGATGTGCCACAAGGGCTGAAGCAAAAAGGGTTCAAGAACTTTCTAAATGCCCATTTTTTTGGTTAATTTTAATAGGAATTTTCAAACATACACAAACATACATCTAATCTAGCAGTCTGATGAGTCAAGTTCAGTCACTTGGGGGGGAGACTCTTCTTGTGCTCAGCACTTCCCGTTGCTTCATTTAAATGGCGCTCACTCTATGCATGGGTTCTGGTACCTCCTTAGCCCTCCATTGTAGAAGTTCCCTTCCTTAGATGATTGCTGTCTAGATCCATAATTTCACCCAGGGGTTTGCAGAAGGTGGTATTCAAGTTCTATGAGCCCTTCTGCATTACTTAGCGGAAGTTTTTCCATAAAGAAGAAATTTTCCTCATCAACTATTTCCCTACCCTGAAGTACAGGAAGTACCATCATAAAGTACAGGAATAGCAGGGCAAATATATGATCCAGTCCCTTCACTTATCAGCCTTCAGAGTCATATGTTGTTGCCCCAGCAGCTGGGTGTATAGTTGCCTTGCCAGTGTGACCAGGGCTCGGGGAGGGTGGGGTTGTTTCTTTATCTCTCTTTACTAAGGTCTTTGGTGAACTGCTTTTGTCCTCCCTTTCTCGAGTTGTTATTTTTCTTAGCTAAATGTAAACCTCTACCCACCTCCCACGCTGCCTTCCAACAAAAACTAGTAAAAATTTTCAAACAGAAGTTACAGCAGAGGCTTGAGTTGCACTTATTCTTCAAGTATTTTATGATTTGTGCTTAATACAAGCACCTCCCCAACCTGACACTGCAAGGGTAGGTCTAAATATAAATTCTAGATGTTGAGAGGTGATGTAGAGCCCTTCCCACCTGGTGGCAGGCTTATTGCAAGGATGTGCGTGCACTTGTGATGCGTGGACAGAGACCTGATCTAACAGTAGCATTTCTCTGCTCTGGGCCTCCTCCACCCCGAGAAGGCCTTTCTGGGGGTGCTAGCAGGCTCTGTCAGGGACTTCAGAAAGTGACAATGGCATGCTTCTGTAGGAGATATCCAGTGGAGAGGTAAAACTGTGTTTATAATAGTCCTATCCCAAGCAACTATTGGCAAAAGCTGTTGGCACTTTGTTTTGGGGGTGAATTGGCATGGGGAGGGGGAATGAATTATTTGAAAGAGAAACTAAATATATTTATTTATTTCCTCTTTTCCCTCTTTCTGTCATTCCTTGGCTCTTCTCCAAACTTAGAGTTTGGGGACAACAAAATGGCAGAAGTAAATGGCTTACAGAACTTGGATGAAAAACTTGGTGCAATTGAAGTCATAGAAGTTGTTTAGACTGAAACCTCTTAGGGAAGAGTATTGAAGCAATACCAAAGAGACTTTGAAGGATGGGTTTGCCAGATAAAATATAAGAAACCCAGATAAAGTTGAATTTCAGATAAGCAGTGGCTACCTTTTGTTAGTAGAAGTATGTCTCAAATATTGCATGGGATATACTTCCACTAAAAATTATTTGCTGTTTCTCTGAAATTCAAATTTAACCGGCTGTCCCATACTTCTATTTGCTAAATAGGGCAGCTCTGCTTGGAGACCTCAGTGGACACTTTGAGAGTTGTTTGTGGTGTTGGTGTGCTAAGCCCCTGCCCTGGCACCTCAGTTATTTCAGGAAAACTCAGTGGAGTGCTATAATGATCACAAAAATTCCTCTACAATGTGCTGATGTTTATCAGAGTAAAACTTGCTGTTACCTAATAGGTATACATTCTAATAGCCCTTTTACTGTATAAAAGTGAATATCAAGAGGCATATGGCAATTGGGTGGGGGTCTGAAGCTGAAGTAAACCCTCCTCCTTCCCCCCATTGATTAGTCTTTCTCAGTGAGCGTCTTGGTTATGTGAGGTCATAGCCAGGGAAAAATGAAATTCCAGCAGCGGGGGCAGTTGCCATTAGACTTAACTAGGTGAAGCGCCTGTTAAATTGTTTTAATTTATTTGGCCATCAGGTGAAGAGGTCAATGTGAAACCTGCATTTTTCACAACCTGGCTATAGAACTGGAGGAATTAAAGGAATTGCATCTGTGTGTGTGTTGTGCTGTTGCATGACATAGTTTACATTAAAGCCTATGGCTTTTGCATTCCCTGAGACATCTGTACCTGGGATCTTGGTATTTTCCATGTTAGGATTCTCAGGAATGCCTCGAGTGGGCATTTAAAGTACAGTGTTCTGCCACTGATCTTCGCAGCATATGGGAACTTGAAATGGAAATAGGGAAATGACTACCCAGCCATTTGTATATGATACTGGATAATTCTCAGAGTAGAGTCTTTCTTATAAGATAAATGACTGAAATATTACACAATTGAGCATGTAGGACTTTGTGGTTTTATGTTTTATATCCTTCTCCTTCTAAAAACTGCCTCTCCTGGATTTCAACTTTATCATTCCCTAGGAACTGTCAGTTTTTTTAAAAACATGTCCAGCTTCGGTTGATTGGTTCATGGATGGTACGTTAGTTTCCTCGAGCATTGTAACCAAGTCCCACAAACTGGGTGCCTTGAAACAACAGGAATTTATTGTCTCACAGTTCTGGAAGCTAGAAGTTCAAAATCAAGATTTCAGCAGGCCTGTGCTCCTTCTAAAAGTTCTAGGGAAGAATTCTTTCTTGCCTCTTCTAGCATCCAGTGTTTGCCAGCAATCCTTGGCTTCTAGACACATCATTACCATCTCTGCTTCCGTCTTCACACGCCCTTGCTCTTAGAAGGGCACCAGTCAGATGGGAGTGCGGCCCACCTTAATTCAATATGATCTCATCTTAACTCGAATATTTCTGCAAATCCTTTATTTCCGAATAGGGTCGCATTCACTGTATCCGGGGTCAGTACTGCAGTATTTGGTTTTGGGGGACACAGGTCAACCTATAAGAGGTGATTATTTGGTAAAAACTGAACCAATCATATTATGGTTCTGTCTTACCCTTCCTGTGACCACCTGATCTTCCAAAAACAATCACTGCATTCCTTTTTCTCCTAAGTCAAAAAAAATCGAGTTGGATCTGCAACCAAAGGAGTCCTGAGTAAATAAAGCCCAGTACTAATTTTTTTTACAAAATAGAATGCCTAAGCCTTTAGGTTACTTAAAAAAAAAAAGCAAGAAATTTAACTCTGACTTCCCCACAGCTTACTCTTAAAATGTTACTATTTACACTTATTTTAATGCTGCGTTCCCCGTGAAGCTTTTTCTGTTCATTTTTTTGAAATTCCCTTTTCTTCCTTCAGTGAACTCTCATATTTCATTATTTGCACCACTTCTTTTGCACTTAATTTGTTTTATATAATGTTAAAATTATTTTGGTTACCTTTTTCTCCTGTACTTGAGAACAGGGACCTATCTTTTATTGATTTGAGTAGCACTTGCAATATTTATATCATGTCAAAGTAATATTTGTTAAATAATGAAAAATGATGAAATCTTCTCTTGGCTATTTGTTCTTAATGGAGTATAACAAAGGTTTGGGTAGTTATGTATCCCAGAGAAGCTATTTACAATTACATTTTGGTTTTGATTTTTAGAGCTGTATACAAATGGCTGTGAATGGTGTATTTCACCCAGAATGGAGGATCCCAGCTTTGAAGTCTGATTTAAAAGGCAACGACTGGGAAAATGGGGCTGGCTTGCATTTGTCCATATTCTCTGAAAAGACCAAGCTCCTTGGCTGACAAATGTGTGAGGGGACTTCTTAATAGTCATGAACAATTGGAGATGTTGAACAAGATTTTCAGTAATATCTTGAGTTGTCTCTCAAGGAAACAAGAACCAGCTTGTTTTAGTTTCCTGGCTGTTAAAACAAATACTGTGCAATGGGTTGGCTTAAACCATGGGAGTACTGGCTTATGGTTTTGCAATTGGGAGAAGTCCAGAAATTGAGGTGTCAGCTAGGTGATGCTTTCTCTTGGAAGACTGTGGCTTGAAATCTACTGCTAAATTGCTTTATAGGAAGGAGGAACTGATTTATAATCCAGCCTATAGCAAATGATGGTTCCTCTCTCAGTGATCACATTATGAGCTCTGAGCGTTATCACTAAAATGCGAATATTAGCACAGGCAGAAAATGGGTATATTTTGAGTTTTTCATATGCTTTTTATTCTATTAATGTGATGTATTATATTAATAAAGTTCCTTTTATTGCACTCCCTAGATAAACCTATTTGGTCGTGGAAGAATTCTTTATAAAAATTGCAATTTGATTTCCTTTTTATAAAAGAAATATATTCAGGGTACAGGAGAGTACAGACAAGTGGAAAGAAGAAAATAAAGAAGAGAATAAAGAAAATACCTGTAATCTTACCTCCTGGAGATAACCATTATTGAATCATAGGTGCATATAAGTTGTCTTTTTTTTCTTCAGGTTGTCTTCTTTTAATGAGTGCACTTTTGAAAATAGTTTCAAATCTGCTGTACATCAGAATCATTTGTGGTGCTTTAAAAAATACAAATGACCAGACCTCTTCTTGGGAGATTTCACATCCAGTAGGCATTTCCTTAAAACGCTTTCTTCCATTATCTTAAATGATGCTGCACACAACATGCTTTAGAATTTTGTTTAATTACTCTGCTGCTTGGATCATCTCATCCACTGCCAAAACCTCAATGATCCATTGACTTCTGTCTTGTTAGTAAGCTCCTTCCCTTGCTGACTTTGAGGAAATAACTGCTGTGTTGTAGAGGCCCATGGGTAAAGGAACTGAGGCCTTCAGTCCAACTGCCTTCAAGGAAGTGAATCCTTCCAATAAACACCTGAGCAGTGAAGCAGATCCTTTTCCAATTGAGCCTTCAGATAAGACCTCAGCCGTGGCCGACATTTTGATTGCAACCTTGGGAGAGACCATGAAGCACAGGATTCCAGCTAATCTATGCCTGGATTCCTGACCCACAGAAACTGTGCGATGAAAAAATGTATCTGTGCTAAGTGGGTTGTAATTTATTAGGCAGAAATAGATAAATAATGCACAATCCTGAATCCTTTTGTTTCTATCGCCTTGATAACTCTCAAATTGAACTTATTTTCTATACCTGTAACCATCCATTTAGGTCAAGCATGATCATGAATACCCAAAATTGTTATCACTAGTTTTGTGGCTTCCACTCCCATAGTTTTTCTTTTGCAGAACTATCTTTGTAAAATTAAAACTGGAATATAGTTACTGCTTAAAATCCTCCAGCAAGCTTACATCATTTGGGGGTTGAAATCCAGGGTTTTAAATATGACTCACAGGATTCTCCATGGCCTGGCTCCATGCTTGCCTCTTTTCAAAGGTTGGAAAACCTTCTCCTCTCCCACTGCCTGAAGTACTCTCTCATGTACTTCCCCACCTCCCCCAACTCCAAACCTCTCACCCACTACAACTCATTCTTAACATACAAATAACAATTTCTTCTAGCAAGTCTTTCCCAAATGGCCAAGTCTGGGTTCCATGCCTCTGTGCTTGATCTGATATCTTCCTTCACTTTACCTATTAGAGCACATATCACCATTAGATGTTTACTTATCTCATGACTCCATAGACTGTGAGCTGTGGGGCACAAGGGTCATGCCTGTTTCATGCACTACTTGTTTGAAACTCAACAAAATATTTGTTGAATACACGAATGAATGAATAAATAAATAAATAAATATCAAAATAGGATTTTTTTCTCTGGGTTTGAAGAAAACTCTGGAGCAGAGATTAGCTCTCTATATGCACCTCTTCTGGAAACCTCCAGCTCAGGGATATCGATCAGGGGCTGCCAGGGTCTCCTTCACTTGTATCCTGGCTTTGCTCCTCTTTCATAGACTCAGGCTGTGCAAGTTGAACGCTTTCTGCACCTCCCCTCGATTTATCTTCAGTGGGTAAGAAAGGTTTAAAATTTATAGTTATTTAAGCTCAACTGTTTAACCATATGTAGTGTTCATCACAATCCGCTTACGTTATGTATATCTGTTTTGTCGGCTCCTATTTTTGATTCATCTTTGTTCATGAGGTTGCATCCTTGTGTGTATTTTTAGAATCGTTATATTTCTGAGAATGTCTTTATCTTGGCATCTTATATGAATAACAACTTGGTGGAGCAGAAAAAATTTAGATGGTAACTTTTCCTTTTAAACCTAGTACCTGTTGATGATTTGCCTGTTCACTGTAAAGAGGAAAAGTCTGAGTGCAGCCTGATTTTTCTTCCTTTGTGGATAACTTTTTTTTTCCAACCTGGAATATAATGTGATTCTTTTTTTTTTTTATCTTTATTATCCGATTTTTTATTAGCATGTAATCTTTTTCCTTGTATGCTGTATGGTAGGGTCACATTTCATTCTTTTTTCCATGAGAGTATCCCATTATTGCAACACCATTTGTTGAATTTTTGTTTCATTGTTTTTGTTGTTTGTGTTTTGGGGGGAAGTACATTAGCGTGCAATCTTAGTTCTTAATCTTCTCTAGAATGTAGTAAGTCCTTTAGATTTGTATACCCCAAGTCACATTTTCCACCTTTGAAAAGTAAATTTTAATCATGTCTGATTGCTGCTTCTGTTCACTTGTATATGTTTCTTTTCAGAAACTCTTATAATTCTTCAATGGGCTGTCCATGTCATTTGCAAATTTTTTTTTAATGCCTGAGGGCCACTTTTTTTTGTGGAGAAAACCTCTTCACAGTTATTTGGGGTTTTACATTAATATTCACTTTATTAAAGGTACATTTTTTAAAAACCTGTTTTTCTCAAGCCTTTAAGTTGACCTTACACACTTCGTTTGATTTATGAACCTAGTAAATTTTAACAATTGCTTTCAAGGGAGCCTTTGAATAATGTTTGATCAATTCGAGTTGAACAAATTCAACTCCCAAGCAGGTCCCTTTGCAACTTAGTTAATAAAATCCCCTGAAGTACTTAAGCTCCATTTATATATTTAATATATTTGTTTTTCTTTTTAAGCATTTCAAATGCTTAGCTGTTAACAACTCCTATAAATCTAATAAATTAAATCTAAATAATGAATCTCATGTTCTCTTAACCATTCCAATTCTTTGAAACTTGATTAAATTCTCTAAATCTTTCCACTTAAAGTTAAAAGTCTAAAATCATTACTCAATTACACCTTTTAAATTGGAATCCCAAAGCGAATCTGTCATTTTCGCCATATGCCATATGCTTTTAAATAGTAAACCTTTTACATACTAGATACATAAATATTGCCCCATTATTAGGAATCCTTTACTAACTTAACATGGTAGTATTAACTCTGTAGTTTGATTCTGTAGGGTCTCCATTTCTGTATTAAATGAAAACCTTCCTGGAGGGAAAAAACTTGCAAGATTCTATTATCTCAAATGAATTGCAACTGTCACACAAGTAGGAGTTACCATTCTGGTAGAATTGGGTTTTCTATCAATCTGTTGAGATGCATATTTCTACCAATGGATTGAGGATGATTTTTTTTACCAAGATGCATAAGGGTCTAGGGTGATAGCATAGTATTGTTGTTATGATAACAGTCCATTGCCTTTAGATGAGGTTGGTGCCTTTTGATTCAAATTATACAATTCTTCCTTTTCATGTGATTAGCATCTTGCACCCCAGTAAGTATTCCTGCAGCATTCCAAATCTGCCTGTTTGGAGTTTTCATTTCTTTAGATTCTGACGTTATTCAAATGTAAATCTCTTCATCTGCAGGGCCATGTATTTAATTCTTTCCTCTGATTTGAATAACAACTTTGATTAACTTCTTGAGCATTTTCTAACTCCTAGACTAAGCGTCACCTATAACGTGTCTTTTAATCCTCACAGCAGTCCAATGAGGGAAGTACTGTGATGATCTCCATTTTTAAATATAATTTAATAGCTGAGGTAATTAAAGTGAAGAGAAATAAGGTATCCTGACTAAAGTCACTGGGATCCCCTATCTAAGACTTGATCCTGGAGGTGGCTTTGTGCTTAGCAATATGAAATATGACTTCTGCATTGTAGCTGAGCTGAAAGGGGACTTTGAGAGGGGAGTAACCTCTCCTGCATCCAAGTTATACCCTTTTTAATAGTGTAATACTCCCACCGAGGTGCAATGACTTCCTTCCCAGCCTCTTGATGGCCTGTTGCAGTTCTGATCCATTGGCATGACAAGTGAAGGACCGCCGCTCAGTTGAGTGACTTTGCCTCTCTCTCTTGCCTTTGACTGGATCTGCGGTCACCAGCAAAGCTCACACCGTCAGGTTCTGTCATTGGTTCTTTGTGCCACTCTGACCTTTGGCTCCTTCTCTGGCATTCATAGAGAACCACAGCCCTCGTGTTTTCCTCCATCCCTTGTCTCATTTGATTTTCTGCAATGTGAATCCTACTATTTACCATCTTTAATGTGCGTTTTAATTTTGCTAAAGCAAATTTAGTTTTCTTGAAGTTCTTCCTCATTCCAGCCAGCTCCTTCTGAACTCAGTTTATTGTTTTCAAAACTCTTCCTATTTTGAAGATCCTTTTATTCCTGTCCCCTTCTCTTCCAATGGCTTCCTCTTTTTGTATCATAGAGGGCATGTCCTCTTGGACTGTATTCAGCTAAAGCTGCCAAACTAATTAGAATTTCTTTTGATTCCTCTAAGTAAAAGATTTTCAGGAATGTGTTCTTCCTCTGAGATGCTGGATGTTTCCCCTTTTTCTTTATCCAGTTTCTTTTCAATCAATCTTGGGAAAGAGAGGAATTCTTCCAATAGTCTTTAGCTACAATTCTCTATGGAATAGGTCTCATATCTGATAGGACTTATTTCTTGGATTTTAAAGTGGGTTTGGATTATCCTGTCTTTCCTTTTTTCATCTGAAAGATAATTTCAAAGTCTTATTTCTAAATAATCTGAACTGAGTATTATTTCCTTTGATGGGTGGAATCATGAATGTGGCTTAAAAAGTGAAATAATAAACATTAGCTTCCCTACTTTTATAATAGAGACTAGGATAAAGAATATATTTTATTCTGTAAATACAACAAATAACAAGAGAAACAGTGACCAGTATGGGAGGGTGCAAAGGAGGGGATTCTCATAGATAAATCTTAAAAATCCCATCACATAAACTCATTTGCTTTTCCATGGTGGACTGTAGAGTCTGAATTCTTTTTCCTGCCTACAATTTGGATGCCACCTGCTGATGAAACCTTGTCTCTTACCACCTCCTGTTTGAACCCTGCCCTAAAGACAGAGCAGTCTACTGGGCTGAACTTTGTGGCTAACTCAGCTCTCCTACCCTCTATCTTTGCTTGCAGTATCTGCCAACCCAGAATGTTCTTTCCTCCTACCAGAGTCTACTCATCCCCCAAGGCTCAACTCTGGTGCTACTGCTACTGATCCTAGGAGCTAACAGTGATCTCTACATACTCGGAAACATTCCTGCATTTATGGTCTGGATGTCTCCGCTTTCTGAACATGGTGATGTAGTGCAGCTCTCTGGGTTCTCATCTCTTGCACTTGATTGTACTTTCCAGTCTGAAAGTGTCCCCTATTGTACTTAATATTTGTTCTAAGGCCTGGCAGCTTAACTTGCCCAGAGAGGTCATTTGATCGAAAGGAGAGTTATAGTAAGAAATGAAAAATGAAAGGGTGAAAAAGGAGATGGGACAGACAAAGAAATCAGAGATGACAGAAGAAAGAAGGAAAAGGCAGGCAGGGAATAAGGAGACAGAGAGATATCCCTTTCTTTAATTCAGAGAGATACAATGTTTTTTCATTGAAATGCTCGTTATCATGCCAGGGTCTTCAAGCACTGGGGAAAAGGGCTTGTCTGCTTTTATTTACAAATTTCAAAGCTTATATTTGAATAAACATTTATCTTCCCATGAAATGCTGCTGATTTCACATTGTGTCGGAGAATGATTTCAAAAAGCATTGTGGAAACTCCAGAGCATCTCTCAATTTTCCAGTTATTCCAGTGAGTCTCCTTGACATTCACATTCTATGGGTTTTGCCTAATCTTTGTTGTTTGAGAGATTAGGGCTGTCTCCTTTCACAATACCTGAATGATTATGTCTGAAACCAGTAGTTATTTCACTATGTGTACATTATTTCAAATAGGATCCATCATTTTATCAAATCTGAACATTTTTGTGTTTGTTCTAATTGTTTCTTGGTGAGGATTATGTATAGAAGGAAGCAAAAGTAAGAGTGAATAATCTCATCTGGAAGAAATAAGTTGCTCTGAGACTGCAGCTTTTTAAGCCTCTTGTTAAACCTCCAGAGACTAAATTCTGAGCTCACTCATCTGGAATGCTCACTGCAGCCAGCTTAGATTGTGGATTGCCATGTTGCTGCCAGTTCAACACCACCTCATAACAGCTTTTCTTGGGCCAGATGAAATGAAGCCTAAATGTGATTTCTAGGTCATTTTCCACTTTTTCTCACTCCGAAGTTCTGGTCAGTAAGAGGTTTAAATATCCTGAATCCTTTGCAATGCATGCCCTTATAGAAATATGGTTGAGTTGACTTGACAGAGCTTCTTGAATTTACATCATTCCATAGTGGGAATGAGTTTCCAAACTTCATCTGAGTCCAGTACGTGGTAGCCAATATTAAGGTGGTTGACTCTAAAAATTGGCTTGGAGACATTTTTCTTCTCTCACTACCCTGAGAGTGAATTTCTAGTGGAGATGGAGATGTGTCTGGAAATTTTAGGGGAGCTATTGGGAAAGGTGTACCGCAGAAGAAGTTTCCAGTGTTATATTCAGCTTGGAATTAAAGTTTACAAAAATCTCCTGCATTTACTGATAATTTTGGAATTGGAAAGCCAAATTAGAAACTGAGACTGCAAAAATGGAGAGGGCGGAAAGGTATTTCAGGTAAGAGGGATTAGCATATGCAAAGGCATAGTGGTAAGAAAGAATTTGGTTCTGAGAATTGTGTTTAGGTAGAACATGGTATTTGAATTGAGAAAGTGGAAAGAGATGACAGAGGAGAGGTAAGGCTAGGGCCTTGTATGCCATAATATGAAATTTGGATTTTGACCTTCAGAGAATAAAGGAGGACTGGTGATACCACAAGCATGGCTCTTTCCAATAGAAGGTCCAGCCTGATCTGACACTACAAAGGAGAAACATGTCTCAGTGAGAAGGTGATTTTATTGCAAGTGCATTGTCAGGGAACTGGAGGAATCTTCCCCAAACCAGTTTGAAGTGGGGATGTGAGTTAGGGTTTTTATAGGTAAAGAACAAGGTGGTAATGATCAAAAACTAAGTAATGGCTGTATGACACGTTCTTGTCAGATCAGTGATGATGGCGGATCTTTGTGAGGAGGGAATGAGCAATTTCTTAATCTTGTGTTATCTAAAGCATGTCTTGTTGTAGTTTTGGTGATCAGATTTAGATATTAATGTACAAGCTTGTATATACAGGGTCTTTATGACTCTTTTTTTAACTGACCACTCAGGAATGTCAAACTTTTATCTTTTGAGAAGGAAGACACTGATTCACTGGGCCATAGCATATTTTTTATGCTATTCTGTTATCTATATTTCTATAAGCAGAACTGAGAAGGTCTGGTTAATATCCATCTGGGTACTAAGTACAAAGAATAGACTGCTAAGCTCAGCTAGGGCAAGCATATTTTCCAGCTATGAATACCCCTCTTTGTATTTATACTCTTTTTATTCTTAAGAAGACATATTTTGTGAGCATTCCTCATATAAGGGAAATGGGCAAGATTTCATCTTCTGTAGTTACTTCCTGCTGATCATGGGTGAAGAAAACGTTCATATCATTTTGGAGGATGCTGTAGACATAAATCAGAGAAAATATAGAGAAGCATATTGCAAGCAAAATAAAGACAGTATTTAAGAGTGCTATTCTCCATCTCATAAGAAAGTTCATCAACTACTTAGAAAATGAGTCCAGTCTGCCAAGATCCTTAACATATTCAATATCTCTTTACATATGACCTAGTATGGAGGAAATATCATATCTGCCAGGTATGTAAATACAGCACTTAATATTAATTAAATCTCAAACTTCTTCCTTGAGTTACAGTGGGTATTAGATTTATAATACTGTACATGTTGTTTTTCCATAGGAGCAGACTTTAGTGCCAATTGTTTCTTTTTAGGTTTAACCACATCACTCTGGCATCATAGTTCTGGGAGGTGTATTCTTTGTACTGTTATAGCGTAGTAACATTGGTCCTCTGGAATACAGGATGGTGGGCTCCAGGACGGTGGGCTCCAGGGTTCTATTGGCCTGTTTCATTGTGCTCTCTGCACTATGCAATGAGCAGACTGACAAAGTGAAACTAAATACAGCACAGAAGAGAAAATATAACGCACTTAACTAGCACAGGGAAAGCCCTAACTTTAAAATTACCTTCTCCCAAATATACCTAGTGTCTGCCCATGGCAGAAGCCTCACTTAGAGCCTCCAGCCTCAGTCCTCTAGGGAAATCACAGGGCAGGTGCTAGGTATGGAGCTGAGGGAACCACAGATGCCCCACAGTCAACAGGACATGAATCAGTGCTGCATCTTAGAGCAGCATGGGGGTCCTTGCACAGTTACCAAATTGATAGTGCAAGCACACCTCCTTCTAATAGAAGGGCCCATTTGATCCGGCACTACAAAGGAGAAACATGTCTCTCAGTGAGAAGGTGATTTTATTGCAAGGACAGTATCAAGGAATTGGAGGAATCTTCCCCAAACCAGTTTGAAGTGGGGATGTGAGTTAGGGTTTTTATAGGTAAAGGAAAAGGGGGTAGGGATAAAAAACTAAGTAATGGCTGCATGATGCATTCTTGTTAGGTCAGTGATGATGTTGAATCTTTGTGAGGAGGGCACGAGTAATTTCTGAATCCTGTGTTGTCTCAAGCACATCGTGTTGTTCCAGAATCAGTGATTAGATTTAGATATTGATCTGTAAGCTCTTATGTGCAGAGTCTCCATGACTTTTCTCAGATGGCCACCCAGGAATGTCAGACTTTTGTCTTTTGGGGAGGAAGGCACTGATTCACTGGGCCCAGGGTGTTGTGATACTATTCTGCTATTGTATTTCTGTAAGCAGGTCTGAGAAGGTCTGGTTAAATCCTTCTGGGTATGCAGTACAAAGAGCAGACCACTAAGCTCAGCTAGGGTAAGCATATTTTCCAGCTATCACTGGCTCCTTGAAATGGAAATAATAGGATGTCCCTAAGCATTCAATACGGTTAACACAACCTGATTCAGAATTTAGAAGAGGGTTAAGTCAGGGCTGCTGCTAACCTATACAGAGACTCTTTGTGAATCAGAAATAGGTTCCAAGTGAATGATGTTCCAGTTTATCTATACTGCATAAAAAATTACCCCAAGGCTTAGTGGCATCAAACAACTTTTTTATTATCCTCATGGACTCTGTGGATCAGAAATTCAGACAGAGCACAGCAAGGATGACTTCTCTCTGCACTAAAATGTCTGGGTCTCAGGTGGACAGACTAGAAGGATAAAGGTGGCAGGTGACCCAATGGTTGAATTTCATCTGGAAGTGTCTTCATTTGCATGTCAGTGGTTGATGTTGATAGAGGATGAGGAGCTGAGCTGGGGAAGATGGGAGGAGCATCCACATGTGCCATCTCCATGTTGCCTGGCTCCCTCACAGTGAACTAACTGGGTTCCAAGAGGAATCTTCCCAAGGGACAGGCAGGGGAAGCTGTTAATGTGTAACTTCTGCTCTCTTCTTTTGGTCAGGCAGTAAAAGCTCAGATTCAAATGGGGTGGACCATAAGGCTCACCTCTTGATGGGAGGAGTATCGGAGACTTCTAGGCCCATTTTTCAAATCATCACATACTAATTAGAAAAAGATGCCCCTCTGGGTAGACACATCCCTTCATGCAGGAATGAAGTACTCCTTTCTCCAAACCTCAGAGTACGCAGTTTAATTTAGCTTCTACCAGGAACATGTTGGATTTAGCCCCACTCGGCCTCTTCATCAGGAGCCTTTGTGCAGGTCACACCATACACAGAAGCTGTGGAGTCAGCAAATCCTAGGTGCCATTTCCTCTTACCACTCCTCAAAACCAGAAGGAAACTGCCTTCCTCCATGTGGCTCAAGTCTTTGCTTGCTACATTCCCTTCCCCAACTTTGATTGACTTCATTTAATTAAAATTCTTTTTTTCTCATGTGGCTTGTCCTGACCGTGAGTGGCTTTTTAGAAAAGGACTTCACATGTATCTGTCACTGAATAGTCTCTTCTTGCCTTCCTGATTCACCCTCCCCCATCTCTTTGAAACAGACTTCAAATAATACACATAAAAGGTATGGTTTCTAAAAGACCCAGTTTTAGTGATTTGTATTTTCTACTTTGAATCCTCTTTTTTTTTTTTTTTTGGCAAAAGTTTTAACCTGCTAATCCTCTTTTCTCTTGGAAGCTTTCAAGATTTAAATGTTTATTAAGTTGAGTTTTTTTTTAATTTTTAATTTAATCATGCATTATACTATGCTTGAACCTTTCCCTAGATATTTCCTGAAGCAATTGGCATCAGAAGAAAATGTGCAAGCAAGTGAGTTAAAGATACCGTGTACTGGAGAGAAATGGTTGCTGAGATAAAATTAACTGAGTTATAAATAGTGAAAAACAGAAAAATGTACTAGGACAGCATATTCATTGACCCCACTAGGAGGAAATGGGATGGCGATGGAGAGACTTTGGGGCAGAACAACATCTTGCAGGCCACCAGCTGACCCTATTAGCCAAGGACAACTAGGTTACTGGACAGATGGACGAGGAGGGGAGGGAGGAGGGATGGGGCACAGTTTGGAGAAGGCAAAACATTCATACAGGTGATAAATTTGCAGGTAGTGTACACTGAGGAGTTGATTAGCAATATTATTTTCTACATATTTTTCTTAGATTTACTCCCTGATTCAAGGTCTGGAGTCATGTCAGTACTTATTTTATATATTTCAGTGTTCAGGTACTGCCAAATTTGCAATAAGGCCATGAAAATACAGAGTAAAACTTAACAGTGATTCCTAACCAATGGCCTTTGGAGCCTCAGTGTTTGCCTTTATCCTCTTTCACATCTGAGTCACCACTTGTCTTCCCTTTGCAGATTAGGTCATCTCCATCTATGTGGTGGGAGGATGCTAAGAAAAGGAAAAATGACTTTCAGAGTCCTAAACATAAAAACTGGCTTTAGTTTGAGAATCATCTGAATATTCAAATTCTGAAAGACTGAAAGTATTTTGGATGATTGAAAAATTCTAAATAAACACATTTTAATCATTACATATTAACTGCAAGGGACTAGTTTTAAAGCAAGTTGAAATTTTGTGGAGATAACCCTTTGTGTTCCCAAATGCTGACTTTCTGGAAACTCTTAGGTGAAATCAGAAAGACTAAGCATTTTAAGTAGGCACACTGGGATTCAAACTGAGGGTTCAACTTCAGTGAGCCCTACGGCCAAATTTCAGTGTCCTCTGGGTACTCAGTTACTTCACAACACCTGAAAAATCTGCCTTCTTGCTTGCTGTTCCCTCTGGCAAGAGAAGGAAGATGGAGATGATGGGGCTGAGGTTGCAGGTTGCCAGTGAGAGAGCGGTTGGGGCTGGAAGAATCATTCCTTGTTTTGTCCTGGTTGTCTGAGGCTTGCGGAAGGGACGATGAGATGCTGCTGCCTAAAATCTCCTCTTGGTGGATTTCAGAATATGGTCTCTCTTCTTTTAATCCACTTCTAAGAATAAGATACACCACTGGATTATTTGGCCGCTAGATGACTCTTTTCAAATGCTTCCATTTTCACTCTTCCACACTATTTTTTTCCCACTTAAATGTGAAAATGACCAATTTGTGAAACTGCTCTACTCGTCAGCTTGAGGCATTGTTTTTTGATATGGATTAAAAACACTGTAAAAATGTATATGTATATTTAATGTGTATATATTTTTATGTTATTCTTTTTTAAAAATAACTTTTTATTTTGAAATAATTTCAAACTTAAAAGACAGTTGGAAAAATAGTACAAACTCCATACTGAGAACCCCAACACAGTCTTACCTCCCCCAGATATCCAAATCCACCAATGAAATATTTTGCCATCTTTTCCATATTATTCTACATACCATGTACTTTTCTTTCTCTCCTTTCTTCCCCTTCCTCCCTCCCTCCCGTCTTTCCTTCTTTATGCTATCCATGATATCCCGGACATTTGTAAGCAGAACGCACACATACTACTTTAACATGTAATACTTTCATGTATATTTCCAAAAAACATGATTTTTCACCTATGTAATTATCAAGTTCAAGAAATTTAACAATGATAAAAACTTCTATTCCATATTCCAACTTTTCCTGTGTCTCAGTAATGCCCTTTTGAACCTGTTCTCCACCAGGTCTAGATCCCATCCAGTCTCATGTATTGCATTTAATCATCATTGTCACTTTAATTTCTCTTTCACTTTTTTTTTCTAATTGTAGAAACACATACACAACGTAAGTCTTCCAGCCCTAATCCTCCCAAGCACACCATTCAGTGGGGTAGTCACGTCCACATTTTGCAGGACTCTCCCCACCATCCATTACTAGAGCTTTTCCTTCACTCCAAACAGAACCAAATGCTCATTTTGCCTTAACTCCCCATTGCCCTTTCCCCTAACCCTGGTAACCTATACTTTATTTTCTGTCTCTGTGAGTTTGTATATTGTCTGGTATTTTCTTTTTGGTTACTGAGGAGCTTATATGTAGCACCCTAAGTCTATGACAATCTCATTTGCCTTGATCCCAACTTAACTTCTGTAGTATACATGCACTATATTCTAATATCCCTTGGTCCCCTCACCTTCATGTAGTTTTGTCACAAATTATACATTTATACATTAAGAATTTAAAACCATTGATGTGCATTTTAGATCCTGTAGGAAGTGAAAAGTAGAAATGCAATAGTCCTGGTATTTATATTTACCCATGTCACTGTCCTTACTGGGGATCTTTATTTCTTCATGTGGCTTGGGTCAATTGTCCAGTGTTCTTTCCTTCTAACCTGTGGAATTCCCTTTAACACTTCTTGTAGATTGGTGTAGTGGTGACAGGGTACCTCAACTTTTGTTTATCTGGGAACATTTTAATCCTTCCCTCATTTTTTGAAAGCCAGTTTTGCCAGATATAGAATTCTTTAACTATATCATCCCATTACCTTCTTGCCTCCATGGTTTCTGATGAGAAATCAGCATTTAATCTTCTTGAGGCTCCTTCGTGTGTAACACATGGCTTCTCTCTTGTGGTTTTCAGAATTCTGTCTTCATCTTTGACATTTGACAGTTTGAATATCACATGGCACAGTGTGCATCTTTTTGGGTTTATTCTGGTTGGAGTTTATTGAGCATCTTGTATGTGCATATTCATGTCTTTCATTAAAGTTAGGAAGTTCTCAGCCATTATTTCTTTGAATATTCTCTCTGCACCTTTCTCTCTTTCTTCTCTCTATTAGATCCCCATCATACGTATATTGGTATGCCTGATGGTGTCCCACAGGTTCCTCAGGCTCTATTTACTTTTTTTTCACTCATCTTTCTGCTTCTCAGACTGAATTATTTCAATCGTCTTATCTTCAAGTTCACTGATTCTTTCTTCTACCAACTCCAATCTGATGTTGAATACTTCTATGGAATTTTTAATTTCTGTTACTGTGGTCTTTACCATTTTGCTTCCATTTCATAACTTCCATCTCTCTATTTATATTCTCTTTGTGTTCATCTATAATAATTTTCCTCATTTCCTTTAGTTCTTTGTCCATGTTTTCCTTTAGCTCTAAGAGCATGGTTAGGACCATTTGTAAAAAGTCTTTGGAATGTCCCAGGTCTGATCTTCTTCATTGATGGTTTCTAAAGCTTTATCTTCTCCTTTGCCTTGGCCATTGCTTCCTGTCAATTTGTTTGTAATCTTTTGTTGAAACATGGACATTTTGATATTTAATGTGTTATCTCTGCAATTTAGACTCTGATAGCATCTGTTCCTTATGCTTGTACCCAGCTTGTATTATGACAGAGTTTTCCTTGAATGCCAGGAGCTTAAATTTGAAAAAGAAGAAGAATAAAAGAAAACACATCCCCAGTCTTTGCAAATTGACCTATGAGTGCTCTCCTGCAGAGTTTATCTATACAAAGAGTTTAGAGAATAGCTCCCAGCTAAAGTGTAGGGACCCTCTGGCCTTTTTGCACATGCATCTTGTCTTAGGCATGTGATTTTGGCCCTAGAAAATCCCCCATTTCCTCACTTCCCTACACTGCATGGAATATCCTACACCAACAATCCCTTGCCCCAGGCAGCCACTTGACTCCTCTCCCACAACATTCTGTAGGAAAGTTCCATGGGTTGCTTTCTACACATAGGACAAGTTCTAGGATAGTGAGTTCCTCGGGCCACCCCAGATGGATGGGGCTAGGCATGCATGCTCCCAGTATGTGCATGAGGGTCACTCTGCTCTCTTTGATCCAGGACCAGGGATCCACACTGGGAGCATGTGCTGACTCTGCACTGAATGTGGAAGAGACCAGCCAGGGCAATAGGAGATCCTGGTGCTTTTAAGTAGCCTTTTTCATTTGGTGCTTGCGCTGTTACTGAAGTCCTGTAACTGTTTTCTGGGGCTTTGAAAAAAGGTGTTTCTGTGAGCTCTCGCTGATTATTCAACGCTTCTATAGGAGGATGGAGCCATGAAGCTCTTCACACCAACATCTTGATTAGGGTGAAGCTGTAAAGGCACTTTTTGGGGTAAATTATTTGTTTAATGCCATGCATTAGCTAGGGTTCTCTCAAGAAACAAATTCAGCAGGGGATATCTGTAAATATAAAATTTGTAAAACTATCTCACATAACTGTGGGTATGTGGAGTCCAAGGTCTGTAGGGCAGGTGGCGAGCTGGCAACTCCAATGAAGGTCCTCAATGAACTCTCAGGAGAGGCTGGCTGAGGCAGGAAGAGTGATTATCTCTTCTGAAGCCTCCTGAAAAGCCTCCTGGTCATTAGATTAAGTGTCACTCATTGCAGAAGACACTCTCCTTAGCCGATTAGCTAAGGATACAGCCAATATAATCATGATTTAAGCCCATGAAATGCCCTCATAGCAACAGACAGGCCAGCGCTTGCCGGGCACCACCAACTGGCCAAGTTGACACATGAACCTGACCATGACATGCCATATTTCGTCCACTTATAGACAACATTATTTTATATATCTTAAAGAAAGAAAAAAATCCCGGTCAAGTAGTTGTGAGCTGCCAGATGCTAGGAATTGTAAGATAATTTCTGATTTCAGAGATACTAAAAGATAAAAAGTATATCCTAGAATCAATTAAATATGGTATATATATATATATATATATATATATATATTTGGTATATTGTCACTACAAATACCTGTAATTTACAGAAGTGTGAAATTTTAGTGCAGTTGTTCTTTTCTTTTTGTCCCACCATAAGTGTCATAGATGTGTGTTTGTTTTTATATATAATTAAATTATATAACATAGTATAGTATATAAAGTGAATATTATATAATCCATATTTATCTTTATGATATGATTTTATGGATTCATACATATATATATACATAAAGAATCACATAAATGTAAAATTTTAAGGATATCCTTATTGTTTGAAGTATCTTGTGAAAACTCCTATCAACTAGTGTATTTCTAATTCTTTTTTGATGGCTGTATGATATTACATGATATCTTCAATTAATGGGCATTAGCTTTATTTCCATTTTGTTGTTGCTGGCCTTTACAAATAGTAATACAGTAAACATTCTCGCACTCGGTTCTTACATTTTGGGGCTTATATTGGGGCTTATATTTCTTAGACTACATTCCAAAGATATAGATTTTTTGGATCAAAGAATATGTGTATTTTTATTTTTAATGAATGTGGACAGTGTGCTTTCTACAATGGCTGTTGTAATTCACATTTCTTGTTAAACCCATTTTTACACCTATTCAAATTGTTATCCTTTTTAAAGAAAGGTGAAATTGACATCTTTTTAAAGCTCAACACCAAAAATTGTGATTATTACTCCATCATACTTTTGCCAACTAATGGTATCAGAGATTTCTCACTTACTTTAATTTGCATTTCTGCTCCATTATTGAAATTTAACATCTTCAAATACTTTTTTGCCATTTATATAAGCTTATCTGTGAGTTTCTCCTTTTATTTTCTTTCTATTCACCTACGCCAAAAGAAGTTGGTCTCCTTGTTAACTTGTTAGAGATTTTATGATATATCATATATTAACACTGTCTTTCCTGTTTTACAATTTTTTTTCCCAATCATTGTTTGTACATTGACTTGGTTTAGGTTAACTCTCACCATCAAAAGATACCTAATAAAATATGTCTTTCTTTTCTTTTATGGTATCTGTGTGGGGTAGGTTGAATTATGCACCCCAACAAACATATTCTTAACTTAATCTGTGTGGGTGTGAACCCCAAGTAGGAACTGAAGATGCTACTTTAAACTGTGGCCAACTGAACCAGAATGGACTTTAATCCATATTAGTGGAAGTGCAGAGAGAAAGGAGAGGATGCTGCTATAGCTGGTGATGTGAGGCAGAGTTGCAAGCAAGAAACCCCAAGGATGGTGGCAAAGGCTTACATGAACCCTCCCAGCCCTGGGAGGAGGCCAGCCTGGCAGCCTTCAAAACTGTGGAATGATAAATTCCCATTGGTCAAGCCAACTCATTGTGTTTTATTTGGCTTAGCAGCCTGGCAAACTAATACAGAGAGTTTGGAGTAGGGATCTCTTGCCCCTCAATTATATACATAGTCCCCTAGATTTTCTTGAAAAGTATTAATGTTTTTATGTTTGTATCTCTAATGCATCTGGACTTTGTTTCGGCATATACTGTAAGGTGTTAAAGTGATTTACTTCCAGGTGGATAACCAGGATAATTTATTAAGTAATCAATTTTTCATCCAGTGGAATGAAATGCTACTCTTATCATGTATGAAATACTCACATACTGGCACCAGATTCTTGATTTTTTTAATTATGTTCCAAGGATCTAATTTTCTATTTCTAAGTCAATACCATATACTCTTTATAGTATGTTCTGGTATCTGGTAAATAAATATCCTTTCTTTTATTATTTTTGCTCATTCTTTTATTGACTCTTCTTAGGTATTTATCCTTTCACATAAAATATAAGGTCATTGTAACAAAAAAAAACCCCCAAAAATAGGATAAAAAATATAAGGTCATTATAGCCAAATTTTGAAAAATATCATACTGGAACTCTAATTGAAATTGTATTAAAAATTTTTTAGATATATAGATAGATAGAGATATAAATATAGATATGGACATTTCTGTGATATTAAATCTCCCTAACCATTGTCATGGACCAGTTTTGAAGTGAGGTTGTACTAGAGCTTTCTTTATCTACTGTCTTATCAAAATTTAATATTACAGTAAAGCTGGATTTAACTACTGAGATTTCCTTCATTTTCTATGGCCTGGAATAATTTAAATAACACTGGGGTTATCTGCTCATCAGAATATTTAATTGTGCTGGTGTTTTGGGTATGCCAATGATGGTAAGATGCTGATATTATTTTGTTCCCAGGAGCTAGGAATGGGTTAATCTTTGACAATGTCCAAGACTGTTCTGCACAACAAATTATTGTTAAATTAAAAATACCATTAAGCCTCAGTTGAAAATCATTGGGTTTAAAAAACTCGGCTGAGAATCTTAGCTCTGGTTGCTTTTTTCTAAAGGTAGATTTTTTTTTTTTTTTTTACCTCTCAATCCTTTTGTGCTAATGAATCTTTTTTCTTTTTTTGTTTAAAAACACGTTCCCATAGATTTTGGTATGAAATATTCTTTTTTCATTGCTTTCAAAATAGTTTCTCTTTTTAGTTCCTCTTTTGTTCAATAATTTTCTTAAAATGTATCTTTAATTTCCTAGTTTTTATACTGTTTTGGGGAAGTCTTTTTATTATTTATTTCTAATCATATTATCTTATTATCAGATAATACAGTATGTATATTTTTAAAATAGTAAGGGTTTTCTTTGTGGTTAAGTATATTATTAGTTTCATGCATGATCCATAGATCATCTCTTTCCAAAAATACACACATGCACACATTCACATATATTCTCTGTTTGAGAATTTTAAAGGTTCAACATAGATCTTTTAAGTAAAGCTTATTAATTGCATTATTCATTTTCTCTCTGAACTTACTTATTTTTTCATGAATTGGAAATGAATTGTGTAATACTTGAAAATGTGTATTAATATCTTAAACTATAATTACATTTTTACAAAGGTCTTATTTCATTCCTAATAATTTTTGCTTTCTATATTTAGCAACTGTCTTATATATGCCTATAATTGTCACAGCTTCTTCTTAATCTATGACTTTTATCAAAATGTAAAGGCCTGGATACTTCCAGAAACTTCCACCAGCACCCACATCAAGTAAGACTGTCTAAGGAGTAGCAGTCTGGGTCCTTGAGTGGCCAAGAGTGGTGCAAGATGACGATGGCATAACCCTAGCTATCATAAGTGAGCTATCCATGCCTGCAGGCTGCCCCTAAGCTGGTGGGAGTGGGCCATTGGCCTGGGGCACAGAGATCCCCTCGAGGTATGGAAGCCCTTATCCCATCTGCTTGGTCCCACGTGGTCCTTAGTCTGGGAGGGAGACGAGGAGTGAGTGGTTGGTCACCAGCTGTGGTTGGCCTGCAGATACGAGGCATAAAGAAAGCATTTCTTGGCTCAGAAGCAGCTGGGTAACTCTATTTAATATTCTTGAGAGAAGAGTGCACTGGGGAGATTGTAATGAGTACTGCCAGGAATTCAGGTTGGGTATCTGGCATGGTAGTCAGCCATTCTGCCACTGGAGTACCCATGCACCGTGGCCTACCTTATAATAGACCCTTAAGTTGAACTGTATCCCCTATATGAGATCCAGACCTTGATTTGGCAGAGAATAACTGATAAAGTGTTAAAGGAAACATTCAGGAAAAACTAAGTAAATACAAAACTTTAGAAAAGTGAAGGAAACAAACTTGCATAATATCTGTAGCAAGATAAACAAATGCCCAGAACACAACAGAATATCACAAAGCACAAGAATATCTAAGCAGAAATGGCTCAGCCAAATGATCAAATCAAAATTCCAGAGGGGGCACAGATATGGAAAACTGCTCAAGGATATTTAGAAAGAAATAAAAAATATCAGGGAGACATTAGAAGAACAAAAAAATAATTCAGGAGGTTAAATAGAAAAATGGCAGCTCTCACAGAAATAAAAGATACAGTAGACCCAAAATATATATATATACTGGAGACACATGATAGCAGATTTGAAGAAGCAGAAGAAAGAATAAATGAGCTAGAATATGGAACAATAGAACTAGAGCCCACAAAAGAACAAATGGCAAGAAAGATGGAAAAAATGCAACTGGATCTTAGGGAAATGATGGCCAACAAGAGGCACAAAAATATATGAATTATTGGTTACAGATGGAGAAGAGAAGAGCAAAGTGTTGGGAAAGTTACTTGAAAATATAATTGGAGAAAACTTCCCACCCTTATGAAAGAGAGGAATATGGACATCAAAGAGGCCCAGTGAATTCCAAATGGAATAAATCCGAACAAGCCCACTCCAAGACACATACTAATCAGACTGTCAGGTGCTGAAGAGAAACAGAAAGTCCTGAAAGCAGCATGAAAAAAGCAATCTACCACATACAAGGAAAAAGACTGACTTCAGACTACCCAACAGGCACCATGGAAGCGAGAAGGCAGTGGTATGATATTTTTAAGATCCTGTAGGAGAAAGGCTTTCAACCAAGAATTCTTTATCCAGCCAAGCTATGCTTCAAAATTGAAGGAGAGAATAAAATCTTCAAAGATAAAGCAAGATTGAGAGAACTAGTCAACAAGAGACAAGCCCTACAAGAAATACTAAAGGGAGCCCTGTCAGATGATAAAGACCAGAGAGGGCAGTCTGAAAGAGGGCACAGAATCAAAGAATATGAGTAAAGGTCGTGTGAAGGAAGAGAGTGAGAAAGAAAATAATATAAAGATCTGACAAAGGGCGGGCCACAGTGGCTCAGCAGGCAAGAATGCTTGCCTGCCATGCCAGAGGACCCGGGTTCAATTTCCGGTGCCTGCCATGTAAAAAAAAAAAAAAAAAAAAAAAAAAAATCTAACAAATAAAAACTAAAGGACAAGGTGGTAGAATCAAGAACTTCTCTTATAGTAATTACTTTGAATGTTAATAGACTAAATTCACCAATTAAAAGATACAGACTGACAGAATGGATCAAAAACCCCCATCTATATGGTGTTTACACGAGACACATCTTACACTCAAGGACACAGTTAGATTGAAAGTGAAAGGATGGAAAAAGATCTTGTATGCAAGCTGTAACCAAAAGAAAGCAGGAGTAGCTCTACTAATAGCATACAAAATAGACTTTAAATATAAAGACTTCATAAGAGACAAAGAAGGATACTACATATTAATAAAAGGGACAATTCACCAGGAAGAAATAACAATCATAAATGTGTATGCTCCCAATCAAGGGGCTCTAAAGCACATGAGGCACATACTGGAAAAACTGAAAGGAGCTATAGAAATATCAACAGTAAAAGTGGGAGACCTCAATACACCACTCTCTGCTATAGGTAGAACAACCACACACAGGATGAACAAGGAAATAGAGAACCTAAACAATAAGATAAATTAATTGGATTAATAGGCATATATAAATCATTACATCCCCAAACACCAGGATGCACATTCTTCTCTAGTGCACACAGAACGTTCTCCAGGATAGATCATATGTTGGGATATAAACTGAGTCTCTATAAATTTAATAAGATTTAAATTATTCAAAGCACTTTATCTGATCACAATGGAATAAAGTTGGCAATTAATAATTACCAAAGAACCAGAGCTTCAAAAATTATATGGATATTAAACAACACACTCTTAAATAATCAGTGGGTCAAGGAAGAAGTTACTAAAGAAATCAGTAAACATCTGGAGATGAATGATAATAAGAATACAACATATCAAAACTTATGGGATGTGGCAAAGCAGTGCTGAGGGGGAAATTTATTGCCCTAAATGCCTATATTAAAAAACAAGAATGAGTAAAATTTGAGGATTTGACTGCTCACCTGGAGAATTTAGAGGAAGAACAGAAAACTAACCCCAAAGCAAATAAACGAAGAGAAATAATAAAGACTAAAGCAGAAATAAACTGGAGAACAATAAAACAATAGAAAGAATCCACAAAACTAAAAGTTGGTCCTTTGAGAAAATAAATAAAAGTGATGGTCCCTAGCTCAACTAACAAGAAAAGAGAGAGGCCACGAGTAAACAAAATCAAAAGTGAGAGAGGGGTTATTACTATAGATAATGAAGAAATTTTAAAAATCATAAGAGAATATTATGGACAGCTATGAGCCAACAAACTAGATAACAGATGAAATGGACAAATTCCCAGAAAGACATGAATTACCTACACTGACTTGAAAAGAAATAGAAGATCTCAACAAACCAATTACAAGTCAAGAAATCCATTCAGGGGCGGGCCATAGTGGCTCAGCAGGCAAGAATGCTCACCTGCCATGCCAGAGGACCTGGGTTTGATTCCTGGTGCCTGTCCATGTTAAAAAAAAAAGAAATCCATTCAGTTATCAAAAATCTTCCCATACACAAAAAAGCCTGGGACCTGATTGCTTTAGAGGAGAATTTTATCAAACTGTTCAAGAAGAACTGACACCAATCCTGCCCAAACTCTTTCAAAAAGTTAAAGAAAAAGAAATGCTACTTAAATCATTTTATGAAGCTAACATCACTCTAATACCAAAATCAGATAAAGACAATACAAGAAAGAAAACTACAGACTAATCTTCCTAATGAACATAGATGCGAAAATTCTTAACAAAATACTAGCAAATCTTATCCAATGCCACATTGAAAGAATTATACGTCATGATCAAGTGTAATTCACACCAGGAATGCAAGGGTGGTTCAACATAAGAAGATCAATGTAATACAGCACATTAACAAATTGAAAGGGAAAAATCACATGATCGTAACAATTGATGCTGAAAAAGGATTTGACAAAAATCCGGCATCCTTTCCTGATAAAAACACCTCAAAATTTAGGCATTGAAGGAAATTTTCTCAATATCATAAAGGGCATATGTGAAAAACCCATAGCCAGCATCATACTTAATGGTGAGAAATTGAAAGCATTCCTCTTGAGACAGGGGACAAGACAAGGATGCCCATTGTCACTACTATTATTCAACATTGTATTAGAACTAGCTGGAGCAATTAGATGGGAGAAAGAAATAAAAGGCATCCAAATAGGAAGAGAAGAAGTAAAACTTTCATTACTTGCAGATGACATGATTCGATACTTAGAAAACCCTGAGAAGTCTACAGTAGAACTACTTGAACTAATAAACAAATTCAGCAAAGTGGCAGGATACAAGATTAATGTACAAAAATCAGTAACATTTTTATACACAAGTAATGACCTATCTGAGGTGACATCTAAAGAAAAAATTCCATATGGCAGAACAACCAGGAGAATTAAGTATCTAGGAATAAGCCTAACCAGGGATATCAAGGACTTATACACAAAATTACAAAAAATTGCTAAAAGAAATAAAAAATGACCTAAATACGTGGAAAGATATTCCATGCTTATGGATAGGAAGGTTAAATATCTTCAAGATGTCAATCCTACCCAAACTGATCTGCAGATTCGATGCAATACCAATAAAAATCCCATCAGCCTACACTGAAGACTTGAAAAAAATTGTTATCAAATTTTTATTGAAGGGAAAGAGACCTTAAATAGCTAAAGATATCCTAAAACAGAAGAGCAAACTGGGAGATCTATCACTTCCTGACTTTAAAACTTCCTATAAAGCCACAGTGGTCAAACAGTGTGGTCCTGGCACAAAGACAGAAGGACTGGCCAGTGGAATAGAATCGAGAGTGCAGAGATTGACCACGAAATTTTTGGACCCTTGATCTTCAATAAGGCCCCCAAATCCACTGAATTGGGACAGAATTGTGTTTTAAATAAATGGGCATAGGAGAATTGGATTTCAGTAGCCAAAAGAATGAAAGAGGACCCCTACTTTATACCCTATAGAAAAATTAATTCCAAACGGATCAAAGACCTAAATGTAAGAGCCAGTGCCATAAAATTTCTTGAAAAAAAATGTAGGGAAACATTTCCAAGATCTAGTAATAGGAGGTAGCTTCTTAAACTTTATACCTAAAGCACAAGCTGTGAAAGAAAATATAGACAAATGGGAACTCCTTAAGATTAAGTTCTGTGCCTCAAAGGACTTTGTTAAAAAGGTGAAGAGACAGTCAACTCAATGGGAGAAGATATTTGGAAACCACATATTGGATAAAGGCTTGATATCCCGTGTACATAAAGAAATTATACAGTTCACGGAAAAAAAGAACAAACAACCCAATTATTAAATGGGCAGAAGAAATGGATAGGCACTTTTCTGAAGAGGAAATACAGGTGGCTAAAAAGCATATGAAGAGCTGCACATCTTCATTGGCTATAAAAGAACGCAAATTAAGATGATAATGAGATATCACCTCACACCTATAAGAAGGGCTACTATTAAACAAACAGGAAACTATAAATGTTGGAGAGGATGAGGAGAAATTGGAAGACTTATTCACTGCTGGTGGGAATGTAAAATGGCTCAGCTGCTATGGAAATTAGTTTGGGGATTCCTCAGAAAACTAAATATTGAGGTGCCCTATGACCGGGCAATACCGATACTCCATATATACCCAGAAGAGTTCGGGGCAGTGACACAAACAGACATTTTCACACTGATGTTCGTAGTGGCACTATTGACAGTTGCCAACAGATGGAAACAATCCAGGTGCCCATCAACAGATGAGTGGATAAACAAAATGTGGTATATAAATACGACGGAATATTATGCAGCATTTAGACAAAATCATGTCCCGAAACATATCAACATGGATGAACCTTGAGGACATAATGATGCGTGAAATAAGTCAGACAAAAAAGGACACATACTGCAGGATTCCATCATTATGACTCAGAGCTGCCAGTGTTTGGGAGCAGCTAGAAGGAAAAATCTGAGTTGAGGCCTTGGTAGTCCATGACAGACTCGGGGAACTGTTCTGCAGATTCTTGTTAAAGTGTGCTTTGAAAATTACTGTTTTTTTCTTTCTTTTCTTTGTTTATATATATATATTACAACTAAAATTGGTTAAAAAAACTATAGGCAATTATAGTAATATTAGATAAAATAAATTCCTGAAATAAAAAATTTGAAAATATTTAGAAACATAGCTCACTTCTATAGCAAATTTGATATTTGTAATAACATTTTACTTGTTATTTTGAGAAGGCACACAGTTTTGATAGTTAATCAAATGGTATTTAAGATACTGTTTAATATTTAGAAGTCAAGTAACTCTGATATCTGTATTTATAGATTTTCCTTCCTTGCTTTAATTTTAAATTGGTTTATGAAACATGTTATACAAACAGGCTTTACAAGGATTACTTAGGTTTTTTTTAATATGCCTGTGGATAAGCTAACTCTCCATTTTAGGTGGTTAAGATTTCCATATGTTAATTGTGAAAATATTTGTATCTTCATATTTTCCTCAACTAAGGAAAATATTTAGTAACATAGGTCATTACTATAGCAATGCAGACGTGTAAGAACGCTGCTTGATATTTTGAGAACATTCACAGTTTTGACAGCTGATCAAATGGTGTTTAAGTTAGTTTTTAATACTTAGAATTTAAAACTTTGCTCCTGAATATGTAGATTTTTTCCTTGTTGCCTTAATTTTAAATTGGTTTATGAATTTACTGTGCAAACACAGATTTTACAATGATTATATGGATACTTTATTTAAAATGCCTATGGTTAACTAAGACATCCATTGCTGGTGGTTCTAAGTGTATTGCTTGCTTTCTTAAATAAAAAATATGCAAAAACCAAACCAAAACAAAACAAAAACATAATGGCCCTCCTTTCCTATTTAGGGCTTTTAATGTTATATTCCATCTTTACTGGGTGGGCCACGCTGGCTCAGCAGGCAGAGTTCTGACCTGCCAGGCCAGA
Source organism: Tamandua tetradactyla (assembly GCF_023851605.1). Lineage (NCBI taxonomy): Eukaryota > Metazoa > Chordata > Mammalia > Pilosa > Myrmecophagidae > Tamandua > Tamandua tetradactyla. Next base: position 167,148,446 of record NC_135333.1, read on the forward strand.
GATCCGGGTTTGATTCCCAGTGCCTGTTCATGTAAAAAAAAAAAAAAAAAAAATCCATCTTGACTAATATAAATATTTTCTTTGCCATTATCTTTCCCCATGTGCTTGTTTTCAACTTTTGTTAATCATGTTGTTGTATAATTGTTTATCTTTTAAACTGCATAAACCAGTTTTCTCTTTTAGTTTTAATTCCAAGCAATGACAGAATTCAGTCTATTCTTTGTAGTATAATGACTTGATTGCATTCTGTCATTTTACCGCATGATTTATGCTGCTGCTCCTCTTTTCCCTTATGCTAATTTTAATTGACTTGATCATGTGGCAGTTCATTCCATGCTTCCTCTTGTTTATTTGGAAGTTCTATTGTATAATTTCAGGCCATTGATAACTACTTTTCCTTTCTCTGAACCCATAATCTTACATATATTTTCCTAATATTATTTTTAAAATAAGATGCTAGTTATTATCTTACCAAGAAACACTGTTTCTTTCCATTTTCCCTTCACCCCCAAAAGTGAGACCTTTAGAACATCATCATTTACCCTTTTCTCCCTTCTACTCCACTTCTCCCCTTTTAAGACTCTACGGTCCATGTCTCTTGGTGGCTCAGATGTCATTTCCTCATCCTTTAGGTTCAGGTGTTACAGATGAGAAATCCGAAGCTTGTCTGACTCTTTGTCCTTTGTGGTAACTTGTTTTGTTTTTTTTCTATCTGGAAGTTTGTTAAAATTTTCCCTTTATCTTTAGAATTCATGAATTTTATTAGCATAGTCTTAGGTCTCTGTCTTTTCTCGTCAACCCATGCTTGAGTCCTTTCTCTCTACGAACTCAAGTCTTTCTTCAGCTCTGGGAGACTTTTCTCTATTATTTGTTTAGACATTGCATCTCTGTCTCTCTTCCTGTTTTCTGCAAGGCAATTGCTAGCTCTCCTGGCTCTGTCCTCCACAACTTTTTTCTTAATATATTTTTTCCATCTTTTCATTATTTCTATACCTTATATTTCTTTTTCTCATCTCTTTATACCTTGGTTTTGTGTTTCGAGATGTTTCCTTTACTTGATTTTCCAAGCTACTAATTTGAATCTTAACAGAAATCATCCACTTTTCAGATACATCTACTGAATTTTTTATTTGAGAAATCAAGGTTTTTGTTTTTTCTTTACTCCAAACAGTGCTTTCTGTTCTTCACTTTAATTGTAACTGATATTATTATTTGTTATATATATGTATTTACATATCATTATCATCTGTTTCCCCCAGCAATTCTATTTTCCTAGACATGCATTCTGTTTGCTCTAAATGATCTTATTCTCTCTGGCTTTATTATTTTTATGTTTGTATCTATCTATCTGTTTGTCTGTCTATCTGTCTGTCTGTCTGTCTGTCTATCCATCTATTTTTTGGTGTCCTCACTGGGCTTAGGTTTGGTTGTTGTTTTTTTTTTTTATTTTTTTTATTTTTATTTTTTATTTTTATTAACGGAAAAAAAAAAAGAAATTAACACAACATTTAGAAATCATACCATTCTACATATGCACTCAGTAATTCTTAACATCATCACATAGATGCATGATCATTGTTTCTTAGTACATTTGCATCGGTTTAGAGGAACTAGCAACACAACAGAAAAAGATATAAAATGTTAATATAAAGAAAAGAAATAAAAGTAGTAGTAATAGTAAAAAACAACAACAACAAACAAACCAACAAGCAAACAAAAACAAAAAAAACCCTATAGCTCAGATGCAGCTTCATTCAGTATTTTAACATGATTACTTTACAATTAGGTATTATTGTGCTGTCCATTTTTGAGTTTTTGTATCTAGTCCTGTTGCACAGTCTGTATCCCTTCAGCTTCAATTACCCATTGTCTTACCCTGTTTCTAACTCCTGCTGAACTCTGTTACCAATGACATATTTCAAGTTTATTCTCGAATGTCCGTTCACATCAGTGGGACCATACAGTATTTGTCCTTTAGTTTTTGGCTGGATTCACTCAGCATAATATTCTCTAGGTCCATCCATGTTATTACATGGTTCATAAGTTTATCTTGTCTTAAAGCTGCATAATATTCCATCGTATGTATATACCACAGTTTGTTTAGCCACTCTTCTGTTGATGGAGATTTTGGCTGTTTCCATCTCTTTGCAATTGTAAATAACGCTGCTATAAACATTGGTGTGCAAATGTCCGTTTGTGTCTTTGCCCTTAAGTCCTTTGAGTAGATACCTAGCAATGGTATTGCTGGGTCGTATGGCAATTCTATATTCAGCTTTTTGAGGAACCGCCAAACTGCCTTCCACAGTGGTTGCACCCTTTGACATTCCCACCAACAGTGGATAAGTGTGCCTCTTTCTCCGCATCCTCTCCAGCACTTGTCATTTTCTGTTTTGTTGATAATGGCCATTCTGGTGGGTGTGAGATGATATCTCATTGTGGTTTTGATTTGCATTTCTCTAATGGCCAGGGACATTGAGCATCTCTTCATGTGCCTCTTGGCCATCCGTATTTCTTCTTCTGGTAGGTGTCTGTTTAAGTCTTTTTCCCATTTTGTAATTGGGTTGGCTGTCTTTTTGTTGTTGAGTTGAATAATCTCTTTATAAATTCTGGATACTAGACCTTTATCTGATATGTCGTTTCCAAATATTGTCTCCCATTGTGTAGGCTGTCTTTCTACTTTCTTGATGAAGTTCTCTGATGCACAAAAGTGTTTAATTTTGAGGAGCTCCCATTTATTTATTTCCTTCTTCAGTGTTCTTGCTTTAGGTTTAAGGTCCATAAAACCACCTCCAGTTGTAAGATCCATAAGATATCTCCCAACATTTTCCTCTATCTGTTTTATGGTCTTAGACCTAATGTTTAGATCTTTGATCCATTTTGAGTTAACTTTTGTATAGGGTGTGAGAGATGGGTCTTTTTTCATTCTTTTGCATATGGATATCCAGTTCTCTAGGCACCATTTATTGAAGAGACTGCTCTGTCCCAGGTGAGTTGGCTTGACTGCCTTATCAAAGATCAAATGTCCATAGATGAGAGGGTCTATATCTGAGCACTCTATTCGATTCCATTGGTCGATATATCTATCTTTATGCCAATACCATGCTGTTTTGACCACTGTGGCTTCATAATATGCCTTAAAGTCAGGTAGTGCGAGACCTCCAGCTTCGTTTTTTTTCCTCAAGATGTTTTTAGCAATTCGGGGCACCCTGCCCTTCCAGATAAATTTGCAGGTTTGGTTGTTAGAGTCCTAAAGCGGTGGCAGTTCAGGAAGTGATAGAAGGCAGCACAGTCTCTGTATTGTAGGTAGGTGGGTGTGCTGGATGGAGGCTGTTCTGTACCCCAGAAAAGTCTGTGTTCTTTTAATCCATCCCTGTGGGTGCAGCACTGTCGTGGGTGGGACCTTTTAATTAAGTTGTTTCCATGGAGGTGTGACCCGGCCCATTCAAGGTGGGCCTTAATCCCCTGGATAGAGTCCTGTATGAGAGGATAAAAGACAGAGACTTTTGGAGAGAGCTCAGAGATACTAAGACAGAAATGCCCAGAGATACTTTGGAGAGAAGAACCAGCAGATGTCACCATGTGCCTTCCTATGTGACAGAGGAATCTCGGAAGCCAGCAGACTTTCCTCTTGACGCCGTAGTTTGGACATTTTCATGGCCTTAGCACTGTAAATTTGTATCCTAATAAATCTCCTTTGTGAAAGCCAACTCATATCTGGTATATTGCATCCTGGCACCTTTAGCAAACTGAAACAGACAGCGGTGATACAAATGAACCAGAAATGAGGATTGCAATGGTATGGACATTTCTTCCATGTTTTGTTATTATAATGTATTTGTACATAAAGCAAATATATTTGTTTTTCTCTCTGTCTTCTCCCCTTACCATATTACATAAATAGTATTGCTCATGTTACAGTATTTAAGCAATAGATATCAGGTTTAAGAGTGAATTATTACCTAAGGACGTGTACTGTATTCTGGAGAGATTTAGTGTGTTTTCATTGTGCTCAGGACAGTTGAATATTGTTAGGCAAAAAATGTCTGATTTTTTTTTTTTCCCTGGGCAGGCACCAGGAATCCAGCATGGCAGGCAAGAACTCTGCCTGCTGAGCCACGGTGGCCTGCCCTGTTATTGTTTTTTATTTAGAGATTAAGCATGGTTCAAGTTGACAAGGGGTGGACTGTGATGGTTGGGCTCATGTGTCAGCTTGGCCCAGGTGATGGTGCCCAGTCATCTGGTTAGGCAAGCACTGTCCTATTTGTTGTTGCGAGGACATCTTATGGGCTTTAAACATCAGTGTGTTGTTACATCCATGACTGATCATATCTGCAGTCAGCCAAGGGGAGTGTCTTCTGCATGGAGAGATGTTTAATCTTATCATCTTAAGGCTTTTAAGGGGGAGGTGATAGCTTCAGTAGTCAGAAGAGAGATGCTAAGAGAGAAACCCCCAGAGGCATTTTGGAGATAAGGACCAGCAGACGTCACCATGTGCCTTTTTGTGTGACAGAGGAACCCCAGATGCCATCTGAAGCCTTTCTTCAGAGAAGGTTTCATCCTGTTGATGCCTTAACTGGGACATTTTCATGGCCTTAGAACTGTAAATTTGTAATCTACTGAATCCCCTTTGTAAAAGCCAACCCATTTCTTAGTATATTGCATTCTGGCAACTTTAGCAACCTGAAATAATAGATTAGCTACAGGCAGCCTGCCAGCCCCTGCATTAAGACACCAGAAAGAAGCTTCCCACTCCCAAGTTTTCTTGCACTCTCTGTCTAGCACTGGGGACAGGAGGGATTGGGTCCACTCACTTAGTTGCTTCCAGCTTCTCCACGATTTCTCGTCTCAGTAGGCCAGGTCTTAGGAAATCACTGATTTCTGTGGGCCCAGTTCTTTCTAGCTTTCTAGAAATGGTGACCTCATGCTGGGCTCTCAGACATTGGTCTCCCAGCCACTTTCTCATATCAGACCCCAAGGGTGTAAACCTTAAAACATGTCCTTTCTTGGGGAATCACTCAGAGCAGAAGTGTCGCTTCCACCCAGCAGTAACTGACCCAGGAGAAGCAGATGCATTGGAGTGGGAGCCCTGCCGTAACAAAGCTCAGCAAAGCGGTCATGTTTTCAGAATCCCTGGAGGCTTATTTTAAAACAGCTGCTTTATAAATCAGCATAATCTTAGCAAAATCCATAGTTCTCTAACCTTTTGAATCAGGAGATGTAATCAATTTAGGCTGGCTCTTTACCTTAATGCACACTGGCAATGAGAGTTTAAATGCCAAATGATGTTTTTTCTTTCATATGTGTGAGACTGAGGAACATTTATTGTAAAAGTTAAGCAGAGTGACAGCCTGCTTTGGCTGATGGGTAAGAGTTCTTGACTGGACTGCTTTCCTTTCTTCCATAATAAGTAGTTAATAGAAATTCACTGACCTGCAGTGCAGACTTAATTTATCGCATATATCAAGTTGATTTAACAGGAATGGAATGTGGTAGAACAATAGCTTCCCCCACTCCCCACCTCTTGGAGATTCTCTGACAGTTCAGCAGTCCGTCTGAAAAGAAAATCAGATTTAACACCCTGTAAAACCTTTGTGATTTTGAATAATTGGGCTATGTTTGAAAAAAGTATTTAATCAATGGCAATCATCTGTTTATTTGAAAAAGCAGTGGGTCTAGGGGTGGTATTTGTCTTTAAAATTTTCACTTGTAGGAAAGGCTGAAGTGGCTGACTACACTGTGTAGTTCACACCATACAAAGGAAGACCCAAACCCCGCGAATTGCTGCTTTCTTTCATAGCCTGTTCTCTATTTAGAAAATCCGTAATTAATTTTGTGTGAAAGCAGACGGTCAAAGGATTTAAAGAAGCAGAAAAACATCTTGAACTCCCAACCGCTTTCAAAGTGGGGACAGGGAAAATGGTAAACTGGTTAAAAGGAGTCATCATGAAGTCTACCATTATAATGAGATGTAAATAACAAGAACAGCAAATCCGAATCATTTAAGAAAGTTTGCACAGGGTTTTTCCATTTGAAATGCATTTTTCTTCCAATTCTGTTCTCTTGAGACATCAGCCATTTAAAAGCATGATATTGGAACTAACCCAGCATCACTTTTAATTAGCACCAAAATGCTAATTGTTCTTTTTCTGTGTAATGCTTAATGCGAGCTGTCAGGGCTCTGTTTTCCACAGCACTGGTAGTCTGGGCCACAAGCTCAGTAGAACCACTTTAAAATTTTAAAGGCCAGGATGTCTAAACTGATTATTATTTTTAAACAATAGGGATCCTCTAGAAGATGCATGAATATAATGGTATCAAATTGAAAAGAGAGTGAGCTGTCTACATACTCTAGACACAAGCATATTTCATTTCATCCAATACGTGTGGTCTGTACTTACCACATTCCTTATCATTAAATCATTTAAAATAACACATAAAACTTGATGTTGGAAGAAAACTACTTTTTGATGAAAGAGTTTCTTCTGTAAAGCAATAGCCACCCTCTCTCCATTCCATGAGCTTTAGAGCTTTACATTTTAGGTTTATCTGAAAGAAGGCCCTAACTGTGTTCTTGGCATGATTTTTAAAGATGATAGTTCTGCAAACACATGCATTCTGTCCTTTGAGGAAACCTGTTGCCAAATATAAATTTAATGAAGCTGATGTGATTTACTGAAAACAATTAGGTGCAACCTCTCTCAGTCTTCAAACACGTGACCCCTCAAACCTCAGGAACAAAACAGACACCCCAACAACAAACCCTAAACCTTGCATTTTCCCAGGATTTGTGTCAGAATCAGAGTGAGTATCTAGATGGTTTTTGAGTCCTATATGCACCATTTAATTCTAGAAATCTGGATTTTATGAAAGGCATTCATTCTTAATCTTTTTTTTTTCTGAAAAAGTAGAACTGATGTAATGACTACAAGATCCGTCAGAAACCTGGGAAAAAAAATTCAACAAAGCTGTGGTTTGGGGCAGGGGAGACATACTATTTTTCTCATACATATAGTGAATCCTCTGTAAATTTAACTCACTTGGACAAAATTCTGAATTATTTTTGAGAGATCTGAAATGAAAAATGTTATAAAGTAAATTGAACATGATTGCTTTTGGTACACTTGAACTACTTTATAAGGATAAAAACAACACACAGTGATCGTGGTAATGTGTAGAGGCTGTCTGCTCGGGTCCTGGGAACACTATTTGCCTTACAAAGCAACCATATCAAGTAGGAGCCATTATTATCTCCATTTCATGTCCGAGGACAGTATAGCTCTCATCATTCTGAAGTTGCCCAGGGCTTCCCAGCTAGCACATGGCGAGGGTGGATCAGACCCAGGGGCTGTCTGATACTAGAGCCTCTGTTAACCATTACAGTATATGCTGAGATGTATGGGTATTTAGTGCTCTAGTAAAAAGTCTTCAAAGCATTTTTTCTCCCTCTGAAATCAAGTTTACTATGACTCCATTCTCATGTTTTCACTCTTATCATTACCATTTCTCATCCTTGGCAAGAGCCAATGTCAGTCCAGTGTGGTTAGAAGGCTGGCCAAGGGCAAATGAAGAGAACACAGAGGAGTAAACAAAACAGGAAGTAAAACCACAAGAAATTAAGTGTAGCGATGCCATTTATTGAGTTCTTACTATGTGTCAGGCACGGATCCGTGAGCCTCAAGTGTTTAACTCACTTGGTTCTCACAATAATCCTACGTGATGGCTGTGATTATTATTATCCTCCCCAGTTTACAGCTGTAAATATTGAGAGCTGTGGAGGTTAAGCAACTTACTCAAGGTCACAGATCCTGGTAGAACTACAATTCATACTCAGGTGTCCAGTTCCAGAGGGAGAATAACTACCGTATTTATAGGATAATGATAAATAGGTGAGGTCACGCAGGTGCAACTGCTTAAAAGAAAAAGAGAAGCAGAATATAAGCTATTGATAGTCATTAGCGTAAAATTTCAAAATTGGCATTGATGTAGTGAATTTATTTATTTGTTTCTACCCCAGCCCTTTCAAAAGACAGGCTACAAGAAAAGGAGCATAACAATAGGGTTAATAGAAAATCAAGTTTAAGCGAAGGAGGAAGAGAGAGCAACAAATTATGTTGAGCTCTCTAATAGCCAAGACCAAGACAAACGATGAAACACAAGGTACATAGTTTTATCAATCAAAAAGAAAATAGAGTATCTTCTCAGGAGAGAAAAGGTTTTTCTCCCCTTGCAATTACATTTTCAAATAAATCTCTCATGTTGGAGCTTTTGGAATGGACATAATGATCAATGGTTCCACAGAGTAGGCAATCTGATTCATTAGAATATCATCACCTTTGCTTTCCCTCTTCTTGCAATAGTAAAGCAATTAAGGAGGTATGAAACCTTCAAGTTTGGTCAGCAGGAGGGAAATGTTGTAGAATTTAAGGACATAGACACTTTAAGACTAGATAATCTGCCCTTAAATTATCAGAATTTGACTGTATTTAAAAAGAAGCCCTCCTAAGCATGGCAGACAGACAAGCCATGGCTGTGACAAAATAACCACCAAGTCATTTAATGCTGATGCCGTGTGGGATGTGCCGAGGGTTATATAATTAGATGATTAGATGTGGTTTCTTCTCCTGGGGACCCAATTTTAAATTAGATGCAGCATATTAGTGCAGAGAATGGATCAGAATAGAGATAAGGAAAACTCATATGCATTGTAGAATATTTGGAAAATATAGAAAAATATAAAGAAGAAAGTATCAGTGAAATTACCATCATTGATAACTGTTACCTTTTGGTGTGCACTTCCTGCTGGTCTCTTATTCTTATTCCCATTCTCTCTATATAGATATAGGTAGAGATATAGATGAGCTCAGATATAGACATAGATGTCATAGAGGCATATAGACACTACTACATGCTCACATACACATATTTAGAGGATCAGATAGGTTATGCTCATTTCTCAAGGTCCCAGAGCTAGCAAATGGCAAAGATGGAGTTTAAACCGACTTTTCCTGATACAAAGTCCATTCTCTTAATCACTCTTCTATTCTCTGTGTCAATTTTTTATGACACGTCTATTATTTTCATCAAGGTAGATGCATACATTACATAGCACTTTGTATTCTGTTCTCCCCTCCCCAATCACTTTGTACTGAGATCAGTATTTCAGGCCATTAATATTTTTCTAAAGCATAATTATTAATATTCTTAATAATTCTTTCATAGAGCATCATTTACTTAATATTCCATTATCTTACATTTTTGGGTTTCCAATTTTCACACATTGTTATTTTTCACTAGTAAAGGGGAGGGTGATAAACTCTCCTTGTATATGTCAGGTGGGACTTCACAGAAGAGAAGACCCTTGGGCTGGAGCTTGCTGAGGTTGACCAGTAAGACATTTAAGAGAAGGATGTATCAAGCAAAGAGAAGAATGTGTTTAAAATCACAGAGCTGTGACAAAAATAAAGAAAAGCAGCAACATACTGAAACTACTAACACTGGTTTACTGTGGCTGCGTTGTACAATACTTAAGAGAACAGACTTTGTATTCGAGTAGACCTGCCTGAGTTACCCCTCTGCTTTAGCATTTGTTAGCTGTTAGACTTAGTTTCACTAAGGCTGGGTTTTCTCTTCTGAAAAATGGGGTTTGTAATAAAGTTTTTGTGAGGGGGAAGACTTCTTTGTATAGAATCTGATGCCTAGTAAGCACTCAAGAAATGTTAGATTCTTTTTGGAGTTAGAATGATTTTGGCCACCATAGGGTATATGGTGGGGAGTTTGAGAGACAAAGCAGAACAAATCCTAGAGGGCCTTAAATGTCTCGCTAAGGAGCTTGATCTTTATGTCTATGTGTAGTTCAGGGGGTCCTGAAATATTTCCCAGCAAGGAAATACCATGGTTAGATTTGAACTATAGAGTGGGTGACAGGATACAGGGCTGTAAGTAGGGATGTTGAGATTCTAGGTGGGACACGATGAAAAATTGAAGTCAGTCAATAATAGTGGAATCGGAGAGAAGGAGACAAATAGAGACATGTCACTGGGCTGCAGCAATTCTTTGGATCAGGACCTAAGGAAGGAGAGGAGCCAAGAGTGATACAGAAGATCGCTGATGTTTTTGTTTGAATAGTGTTTCTCCCTTTTATTTTTTTTTTCAGAATGAGCACTTCAGTTTTTCTTTGGGGAATTACTCACTCCATTTCCTGATCCCATTGACCCATCACATATGTGAACGACACAATAGTTTCCTCTCTTTGGCCACGTTGACTGGTTTGGGAGTGGGTCCATGAACTAAGGTGGTCTGAGGGGACCAGAACTTTGCTAAAACTATTAGGAAAGAGAATCTTTTCTCATTGTAATTAAAGCTGGAAGGATGTAAGCTTGAAATATCCAGTGCACAAGGGAGCCAGCAATGGAGATGGACTGAGAAGAGAGAGTAAGGGATAATTTTATAACATCATGTTGTTGGATTTAGTCATATTAAAGATAGAATCTGTTTTTAGATTTTCCAATTAAGTGATCCAAAAACTTATGTTTTCCACTCAAACCAGCTTGTGGTGAATTTCCTGCAACAGCAATTGAAATTTGATCGACTACTGTGATTCCCAAATTTTGCTTTGGGTGATTGGGTAGAGGGACCAACGTGGGAAGGATAGAGGAGCTGCAGGTTTGGGAAAAATGATGACTTTGCTTTCAAGCATGTTGAATCTGGATTGCTTGTGCTGCTGTGAATGGAGATGACTTGGAAACCCTTGGATAAATTAGTTTGAAGTTGAGGAAACAAATTAGGACTGGAAAAACCAGTTTGGAGGCATCAGATTATGTGGCTAGAGAAGAGTTTATTTCTTTTTGAAATTCTTTTGTTATGCAATTCTGCTCTCAATGCAGGTTCTTAGGATATTTTAGTAAAGTACTAAATGGGGGAATAGAAAATAAGGTAGCATTATTTGCAGAATTGTTTCAAGGTGACTGAATTTCTTGATCCCATCAATGTTCAGATGTATCACACTATTGATAGTAACAGTAGCACTGTCAGGTAATTAGGTCATGAATTTTCCACCTCAGGGAAAACAAAATGTGTATTTTGAAAAGAATTCTGTGATTTTTTTTTTAAGGATGCGACAACTCATACAATGCTTTGATGAACCAAAAAAGAACTGTGGTTCTTTACTAAAAATAGCCTGACTATTTTTAGTAAATAAATCAGTTGGTGGAAAATAAGATTACTAATTTGGTATTTGGTAATAATACAGCTATTTAAATTGGAGAAAATTAACAGGTTATACCAGTCCTCATTTCCAAGTTGAATACACAGCCAAAGCCTGGGACATTGTACTTCAGCAGCTCATGATTGTCGGGCTCCTAGCAGCAGTCAGATGGCATCTGAATCATCTGGGAGATCTTTAAGCCCTGAGAATTTGGGGTCCCACTCCCAGAGGTTCTGACTCTGCAAATCTGCATGTCCAGGAACCTGCATGTTTGCTCCCAGGTCATCCACACTAGGCCAGGTTAGGGGATTATTTAGTGGTGGGAAGAGATGAATGCTGGTGTGTCGTCCTGGTCACAGATGCCTTTGGGCAATTTATTTGAACTCACTGGAAGAAGGAGCAAGGTGAAATGGTACTGGTCAAGGTCCCCTCCTCTCATTGCTTTCATTGAGCCAGTTTTTTTTTTTAACCCTTTCTTCATATGTATTTCTTATAAATGGCTTCTCCTACTTCATAAAAGGGAAGAAAATTCAATCCAGTGTTTCAGATGTCTCCTGACTGCTGGCGAGAAGACAGATATAGGTGTGTCTCAATCTAGCGATGTGTAACGGTTATGATAGTGAGCTATGCTGTGTATAATTTAATCCTTAAGCATGCACCAACCTCTTACAGGTAAAATGATAAAATGGTAAGCAGAATTTTCTTTAACTTTCTCTATTTTGTTATTCCATATGGCCCTATTTCCACGGGATAAAGTGTAGTGATTTTTTTCTTCTGTACTTTGAAAATCAAGTTCATTTAAAGTGACAGGTTTATAACATATTTCTAAATCAAAGAATGACCATTATAGGGCTCGATCATACCAGTTACTTCCCTAACTACCATTTATTTGTACTAAGATTGGCTACAAATTCCTGATGATAATTCTGCAAGACAGCAGTAGGATATGACTTGCCTTCCCACTGTTTGATATAAATCTCCACTGATACAAATTGAGTTCAGCTGCAGTGAACCTAAATGCTAATGCTGAAAACATAAGGCAGCCTTCTGTCTCTTTTATACCAGAAAGTTTTAATTTTTATAGTCTTCTGTATTCCCCATCCCCACCCCCCACCTTAGGTTAGATCAAATTAGGACCACTCCATTTCTGTCTGAAGGGTGAAATGTGCAAGCTGGATTTACATAACTCTACATGAAAATGGAAGAAGAAATTAATCATCAGGCTGGGTACACCCTTCTTGTCCTTGAGTAAAGTATATATAACAGTCATGGAAAACAGTTGGTAGGATAGCTTTTGTCAAGCAGCCAACCAGTATTTATTAAGCAACTTCTCTGTGTGCAGGAAAAAGCACTCCAGGGTCTAGGAAATTATAATTAACAACAGTAAAAAATGATAGAAATTGCACTAATTGAGTGCTTTCTAGGTACCAGGCATCGTAGTAAGCACTTTACAGTTGTTATCACATGTGGTCCTGACAACAACCCTATAAAGTAGGTACCTGTTATTACCCTGATTTACTGAAGGGGAAACTGAGACCCAGAGAGAGTTTGAAAAACTTGTCCAGGGATTTCAGAAGCCAAGATTCAAAGATAGATGCCCATACTCTTGGCCTCTTCATGTTCTCTGACTTTAAAGAGTTTACAATCTAGTTGGGGACGCAGGAGTATATGACTCTTCTGGAAAAGGTTTAGCATTGTAAGGTATCAAGGGGAAATGAGTGACGTCAGGGCTCCTTCATGATCTTGAAAGATGTGAGTAGAGATGAAAGTATAATTTTGAAGTGAGCGCATTTCCCAGGCTAAAGGAAAAAACGATAACAACAATAAGAAGAAATAGCCAGTTCAATAGACCAATATATATTTATCTATTTCCCAACCCAGGACACTTGCCCCAAATGTACACACACACTTTTCTCATTGTACATTTTCTGCATGGTAGAATTAGGATCCATCTTGAGATATCCCTAATCATGGGCAGGCTTGGAATGGTGGCTGCTCAGGTGGCCAACAGTCTGCGCTTGAAAGGGAGAGTGCAATGAGGTGAAACTGAAGTGGCAGTAAAGGGCTGTATGATGGGGCCTTTGTAAGGTATCATAGGCATTTGGTCTGTGTCCTAAGGATGGCAGGGGAGTGGCATGCCAAGAATTGTACTTTGGCAAGTTTGTTCTGGATGTGGAAAGTGGAAGGAGATGGTACATACGCGTGATGATAGTGGTTTATATTTGTGTTAGGATGGAATGAATTAGGCATATTTAGGGAACATTTCAAGAAGGGTTGCTACAGGATTTCAGGAGTATGCTTCATCACTGCTCTCACACTACCCTTGCTGGTCACAGTCACATGATGCTGACAGTCTGTGGACTCTTTTCTGTTACCTAATTATTTGACAGTATTTTAGACAGCTGACTTTTTGACTTTTGTGATGCTGTCTTTTGTGTTTTTCCCCTGTGTATTTATTTCCTTTTCAGTCTATTTGTACCTATTTCTGCTCCTTTGAAACTGTCTTTTTAGTCTGTTTTAAATGATTTTTCTTCCTTTAAACGACTGTGATGGAATTCATTAGGGTTGATCCTGGGATCACGTCCAGGCTCTCTCTGCAGTATGGTGCCTAACTTCTTTTTTCTAGGTGATTTTACTGTCAAGGCTTACAGGTTTGTAACTCAGGCTTAGACTTCTCCTTGAAGCACCAGGCTCATAACAGAAACTGTCTGCTTTCAAGCCCATTTGGTAGGTCTAAAGATACTGCAGTCTCAGCGCATAGAAAACTGACTCCTTGATGTCTCCTCCTCTCCACCAGATCTGTTACTCTTCCCCACCCCAGTCAGTAGCCCTGCCATCCACTCAGATGATCAAGTGAGAAGTTGGAAATATTCCCTGATTTCTCTGTTTTAACACCTACATCCAATCTGTCATGAAAGCCTTCAACTCCACTCCCAATGGATCTCAGTGCCACGTGCTTCTTTCTTTCTGCTTTGACCCAACTCTAGCACAAGCAGGGTTATCACTCAGTCTTTCCTCTTCATTCCCCCCATGTGTTTTCTGCTTTCTTATCTGTTTACTTGTTTATTGACTACTGTTTTCTCTATTAGACTGAGTGTTGTAGTTTGCTAGCTGCTGGAATGCAACACACCAGAGACAGATTGGCTTTTAATAAAAGGAGATTTATTTCCTTAGTTCTTCAGAGGAAAGGCAGCTAACTTTCAACTGAGGTTCTTTCTTATGTGGGAAGGCACAGGGTGATCTCTGCTGGCCTTCTCTCCAGGCCTCTGGGTTCCAACAGCTTTCCCCAGGACGATTCCTTTCTGCATCTCCAAAGGTCTGGGCTGAGCTGTGAGTGCTGAGATGAGGTATGCTGAGCTGCTTGGGCTGTGCTACATTGAGTCTCTCATTTAAGCACCAGACAATTAAATCAAACATCATTCATTGCAGCAGGCACACCTCCTAGCCGACTGCAGATGTAATCAGCAACAGATGAGGTTCACATGCCATTGGCTTTTGTCCACAGCGATATAACTAGGCACCTTCACCTGGCCAAGTTGACAACTGAATCTAACTACCTCACTGAGGACAGGGGTTTTGACTGTTTTGCTTCTCACAGTTCCTGGTACAGATGATAGACTCAATAAATATTTATGGAATGAATGAATGATAGGTGATGGTTGATTTAATGTGAAAGGCAGGGAGAAGAGAAAAAGGAGTCAAAATATCACTCTCAGATTTCTCATTTGAGTAATTGGCTGCTTGGTTATCCATTTATGAAGAAAGGAGTTATTTGAAAAGGAGCAAGTTTGGAAGGAAGAAGTTGTTATCTCTCTTAGATGTATTGAATTTCAGGTACCTGCAGGATACCAAATGGAGATGTCCAATAGGCCCTTGGATATATGGAGCTGGAGCCTAGAAGGCAGTTCTGCTCTGAAGATACAGACTTCAAAATTATCAGTCTATGGATGGTACTTGAAGTCACAGGAATGTCCAACTGTCTCAGTCGGAACCCAGTCAAATGTCAAATTATTGAACTAGTAGAAGATGAGAAGTGGTCAAAGTGGTAGGATGAAAACAGGAGCTTGCAATATAAAAACAAACAAACAAACAAACTTCAGGAAGGAAAGACTGGGCAACAGTGTTGCATCCTGCCCAGAAGTCAGAAAATTTGGCTGTTCAATGCGGGGGGAAATGATGATCTTGGAGAGCAGTTTTAATGGAGTGTGAAGTAGAAAGTCAGATTTAAGTGGTCTGAGGGATGAGTGGAAGGAAAGGATGCTGGGACAGATGAAGTTTAGGAAGGGAAAGGGAGAAGAAGGAAACATTACCAGCTGGAGGTTGGATGGAGGGTTGATGTATTTTTATATTTGTTTTAAGAAGAAACTTGAACTACTTAAGTGCAGTCCATAAAACAAAACAAAATGACCAATAGAGAGTGAGAAGATAACTAACAGTGGTAATAACCAGGAGAACTATGGATCCGTGGTAGAAACCAGCATGCAAGGGGAAGGAGTAGCTTTACCCTGGGGGAAAGTACCACCTTCTTTCTAACATGAAGGAAAAGGAGAGGACACGTACAGCTGTAGGCTGACATGCAGATTTATTGAAAGTTGAGAGAACCCCATTTGATGGCTTCCTTTCCTCTATGAAGAAGGAGAGATCTATCCCATTACCACCCCTTTCCTCAGATTCCTAAAAGTCACCAGTCCTTTGTAAGGACGACTCTAAAACGTTCTGTATGGCCAAATCTTCTTGAAATACTTCCTTTCATTGAGAATCCAGACATGAGTCCAGAAAGACTTCCCTCTCCTAATGGCTTTACCACCCTAAGGATGGACCGTAAGAGAATTGTGACCAGTTCAGTATATTCAGGGATGGGTTCCTGTTGTTCCCACGACTAATATAAAATTGTCTTTTTATTATTCATTTGTTCCATCTTCATTTTTATGGCTTCTTTGCATTTCACCTTCCTGTTTGTTGCAGGCATTATGAGCTAGAGCTGAGATACTTGGATTAATGGTTTCAAATTATAATATCAGTACACTTTTTGATGCCCCTAGATAATTAATGCTGAAATTCACAGCCAGTGGTGGTAACAGGAGCTGGAAAACAACTCTAAGCATAATGGAATATGCTGAATAATTGGTTGAACCTTTTTTCTTTCTCCGTGAAATAATCAACTTTATTTTTGACTTGCTATGACAAACACTGGTTAGGGGAAAAAACTTGTTATGTAACCATCCCTTCCTTGACACCACCCAAGTCTAAAAGGCAATTTACCTATTCAGTCAGTGACTGGGAGTCCCAGGCAATATTATAGGCACAACTTTTCTATTTGCATTTTGGAAATAATGGTAACTACAACATCACCCTACTCTTTCGAGAGCTGAGCTGCTGCATCAGCAGTCATCTCACACTGGCTTATTGCATGACCATTTAATAACTTTGAAAATCAGATTTTCACTGAGGGTAATTAAGTAATTAGTGAGTTACAGGCTTCGTTCTTTCACTTTTGATACCTACAGGGAAAACAAAAACAACGAAGTGAAAGTTGAATACTGAATCCCACTAGCTGATTTTTGTGTCCTGCAAATGCCCTGCCATTGCAATTTCAGGGAGACATGGACCAGGTGCCTCAGAAATGATTCTTTTTTTCCTCTACCCCTCCAATTTTATGTTCTATCAGAGATCTTTTCTCTTATCCCATAGATAAATAAATATCCGTGACTTTGGCTGGGCGACCCTTTGGGATTTCCCACCTTCAATCAGAGGTTTGCAGAGCGCTGAGAATCCTTTTTGAATGTCAGTAGAGGCTGAGGAATGGTGAACGGAGTCGGAACTGGGAACTAGGAAAGAAGAAAGACTGTGAAGTGTTATTTTTGTCTTGAAGTCAAACAAGCTTGGAGTCGGAGTCTGGCTTCCTAACTTATCAACTTGCTCTTTGGCAAGTTATTTAACACCTCTGAGCCTCAGTTTCTCACATGTATAAAAGGAATAATAATATCCATTTCAAGGACTTCTGGGGATTAAATACACAGTTCATGACAGGCTCCTAGCATAGAGTCTAGCAGGTGTGATTCCAATAAATGTTCATTTCTTTCTCCAAATGACATTTCTCTACAGACCCTGAATACCTAAAACCTCACTTTAATTTTTTCATGTTGTTATTGAGAAATGTCCACTCACGTACAGTCTATACATGGTGTACTATCCGTGGCTCACAATTTCATCGTATAGTTGTGTATTCATCACCATGATCATTTTTAGAACATTTGCATCATTCCAGAAAAAGAAATAAAAAGAAAAACGAAAAAAACTCATACATTCCATACCTCCTACCTCTCATTGACCATCAGCATTTCAATCTACCCAATTTTTCACCTTTATCCCCCCTACTACTTATTTACTTTTAGCGTTATTATTTGGGGGGGGTGCTGGGGTATATGGTCCATGAATCGAACCTGGGTCTCATGCATGGAAGTTGAGCATTTTACCACTGAATTTAGCCTTATTTTTTGCTCACTTTTAGAGCTACTTCTGTGAGTGTCTCTTGCATCCGTATTTTTCTTTTTCATTCCTGTTGCTCCCGTGTGAGTTCAGAGTGCTGTCTTCGAAGCACGATTCCAGTCATAGGATCAACCTGCTCTGAAGCTTCTGCATCCCCAGAAAAGCCCAGCCCCCTTAACCAGGTGTATGGGGCCCTCCAGGTTTGGGTCTCCTTCCCTTTCAGACCATGCCACTGAATTCTCTGTATACCTGAAACTGCATCATGCTATTCATTTCACCTGAACATGCCTTGTCCTGTCCTGCCTCTCTGCCCTCTCTGGCTTAGAATCTCCTCACCACCATCTCTGCTTGATGAAATCCCACTCTAATGAAGGTCAGCTCTAGTACCCCCCACTCCAGGATGTCCTCTGCCCACTTCCCCAAAGGGTTCCTCCCTCTTGTAGCTCCCAGAGCAGCTTTTCATTCTCTCCTTGGCCGTGTCTGGAATGTTCTTTCCTGGGCTCTCAGCTCAGTCACTTCCTGTCCATCCTTCAGCTCACAACTCAAGGGGCACTGCCCCAACTGTCGGGTCTCTATTAGGTGCCTTTGGTATACGTTCTCCTTTAGAACACTTAATCTCAGTCCACAGTGCCACCCCACTCGTCTGGTCGTTCACCCATCTAAAAAGTGGAAGCTGCTTGAGGGCAAGAAGGATGCCTGTGTGTCTTGCTGTTGTATTTTCAGTGCCAGGCAGGCTGCAGGCAATACCAAAGCCTGTCCCACCTGGGACCGAGCACAGGTGTCCTGTTAATCCTAACTGGCCCCACAGACCCTGGCATAATGTCTTGTTGGTGGGAAAAGCTCATTAAACATTTAAGTAAAAAATGAGGAAGTGTAAAAACAGAAG
The DNA here is from genome assembly GCF_023851605.1 of Tamandua tetradactyla. Classification (NCBI taxonomy): domain Eukaryota; kingdom Metazoa; phylum Chordata; class Mammalia; order Pilosa; family Myrmecophagidae; genus Tamandua; species Tamandua tetradactyla. The sequence goes on from NC_135333.1 coordinate 167,167,024, forward strand.
CCCCTAGCCTGCAGCCTGCTGCAGATAATTTAAATGGTATAGTATCTCTCTGTCTAGGTGGGAAAAAAGACTAAAGCCACTTTAGGTTTAGTAGGAGTCCTCTCGTTTTACTAAACCAAGCACTTTCACTGGGCTACCAAAACCCTGATTTTCAGCTTTTATTCAAGAATGGCAAGATTGTTTTTCCAAAATAAAACATTCTTGAAGCAGAGATTAAAATATAAACCCTTTTAATACAAAAACAGAAGCCGCCTCTCCACCTCTATAATTTCTGATAAAGTAGCCTTTCTCTGGAGATAGGATTTCTTCCCCTCACTATCTTTCTTTTAAATTGCCCAATCAATCAGGAGAAGGGATTTGAGCCCCACCTGTGGCGAGACATTTTAAAAAGATCAGACATTTGATTGCTATGTTTAGATTTATGGGCATTGAGATGACCCTGAAGACTAAATGAAGAAGCAACTATGAAAAAGAAAGTGAAACGGGGAGAAAATTGATTTTTGAGTTGAAGACATATTGGCATTGAGAGGTTTAAATGAGGAGATGGGTCAGCATGAAAAAGTCCAGGCGGGCGGAGGTGGGACCCCCGGACGGGATGCCACCTTATTTAATTGTCACTGCTGTAATCCCTCACTGACCTTCAAGAGGCTCCGAGATGATGATATCGTGAGACTTGAGTTTCAGAATCACATTTAGGGAACACCTAATCAGAAATACAGATGGACTTTAGATTTGATCCTTCTGATGAAACTGAATTAAGACAGGTTAGAAGACAGATTAGAAAGAGTAACTATGAGATGAAATTCCTCAGAGTTATTTTTCAAGATGTGAGAGGCAGCAAAAATATATTGCCTGCTAAAACAAAAGAAATTTAATCAGTGAAGATAAAAATATGATTTTTTCCCCCAAAGGGACGTCTTTGAAACTCTTTCCCCAAATATATCTGAAGCTTCTTTAAAGAAGATCTACTCCTACATAATTGAAATCAATTTATTTCCACTTCCTTCTAAGCAACTGATGTCTTATCTTTTCTTTTAGGTTTTGCATCATTGCTTTTTGTCCTTTTCCTGTCATCTTTTGGTGACTTCAAAAATACCTCTCAAGGACTGATTATTACATTTCAGTGGCATTCAGTGAATACGTTTTGGGGACCTACTCTTTACTCATAGCCTGAGATATTTGAAGATGTAAATTACAGGTTCTCAAGTATTTAAAGGACTTTTGAAGATACAAAGCACTTGCATGACATGATGAATAAACAATTTAGCCATAGAGACATCAAGTATAGTAAGAGTTCAGAAGAAGTGAGAGGTGACCCTCTTGGCTGGGTGCTTGGGGTAAATAACATGAAGGAGATAGAACTGAGACCCGGACTTGGGATGTGGAGAGGACATGGGTAGTGGAGTATGGAGGAAAGAGATTAGAAAAATCTTGGTGCCCAACTGAGCATGTGGATATTGAGTGGCTATAAGGAGACAGACCTGCTGAGACTAGGAGCTGGTCATAATGAGAAGCTACCTGTGGATTCTGGAAACTCTTTGCAGTAACAGGAAATTGGGTATTTTATGAACATGACTATGTAACTGATAAATCAATTGTGTTGCATTTATGTTTTGCATTGATGAAATTACCAGGTCCTAGGACTGTATTTCTTTTTTGCTCATCCTTGAAACCATTTCTGTTTACACACAGACACAGATACACACACACACACATACACACACACACACACACACACACGGCACATTAAGCACTTTGCTAAACATAAAACTCTATCATCGCAATTAATGAATACAATCAGTTTTTCTGGGGAAAATAGAAAACTTTGTTTCCAAACACATCATTCCTACTACATAAATGGGCTAATGGGACTAATATCCCTTTTGCATGGGGAATAGAAATTACTAAACACAAAGGAATTCCATTAATGAGTACAGATGGGAGTAAAATTATGGTAGCTGAATGGTTTAAACATCAGATTGGTCTTTAGAAGCATACATTAAAAAAAAAGATGAAGTAAAGACATTTAGATGATTTTAAAGATAACAGGGATAATATAAAATATTTCCTATTATATAGGTAAGAGAGACAAGTCGGGACGAAAGATTTGCATTTAGTGACATCATAAATAGGATAATGAAGCCTATTCCAGCACTGAGTTTTAAAGGACATGGAACTGGAATGGTAAAGAATAAGAGGATGAAGGTAACGTATTTGGAAGTAGCATGCATTGGATTGAGAACCTATTCGATTTTCAAAATCCTTGTGCTAATCAGTCCCTCCCTAATGAAGGACTACTATGAAAATAATAATAATCACCACCACAATTGCTTCCACCTTTCCTAAGATAGTCCCAGCCTTATTTGCTTTCAGACTCTTCCTCGCCATCCTGCCTCTCTGCCATGTAGAGCAGGGACCTGTCTGCATGTTGTTCTCCCAGGACCAAGTGTCAGCTGGCACTGTGTCACAGTCAGCTGCGGGAGGCGCTGGCAGGACCCTGGACCGTGGGAGGCGAGGACAGCCAGGTATTTCTCTCTCTGCCTCTGCTCCTTGTCCTCCATATCTCTAGTCCTTCCAGGCAGCCCCTCTCCCTCCCCGGCAGGTGTCCCGCCCCTGGGCTCTGCAAACACTACCTCTTGCTCTGGTTCCTTCAGCCTAGAAGAAGAGTTTTTCTGTACTGCTAATCTCTCAGTCGCTTCACTGAGTTTTTCATCTCTTCCATCACCTGTGCAACTAAATTTCCTCCAATATTAAATTCCCTCTGTTTTAAATACTATTTTCCTTGTTGGACCTTAGCTGATATGCTGGTCCCACATGGATAGTGAAAGGAATGAAAGAATGTATAAACCAACCTGAAGTATTTGGAGAAAGGCAGTTTTGCATGTTCAAATAATAATTTTTATTCGATAACTTATGGATTTAGAGTAATCATATGTAACACTACAGGCTTTCACAGAAGTATTGCAGGGCTTATTCGTGGACCGAAAATCTCCTGGTGACTCTGAAATGATCTCTGAGTCATGCTTTCTGGATTATCACTAAAAACATGATAGATTATCAAGTTCTAGAACATATCCTGTCTGTATAATGTGAAGACACCTCAGACAACTGCTTCTCAGTGTTAGATTAATTTTAGACCCTTTAACAGGGACACACATTGATTTTTGTGTAGGTAAGTTATTGTCATGTTTCCTTCATTGCCTAACTAACAGAAGATCTTGGCACATGAAAGTATTTGTCTACCTCTGTGAGTCAGGTGGTCCAAAGGTATTCAGAGTGATGATTCCAGCACATTCTCAGGTACTACTTTAAGAATGCTATTGATCTGACATCCTTTAAATCCTGGTTCTGCTGGGATGTTCTTTTGGATTATATTGACCTTTAATGGCTAAACTCTATCCTAGTTCCATGACATTTGGTTGTCCATAGAAATTTTTCTCAAGTGCTATTTAAGAAATGCTCGTACTGGAATCGCCTGAGGGCACGCAGTAAAAATGCAAATGCTGAATCAGAACCTCAGGAAATAAGGCATGAAATTTAATACAAAGATTTGAATTTAATACAAAGATTTTTAAAAATATGTATTTTGGGGCTACTAGAGTTTGTGAAACACTAAGTATCAGTGAAATGCAGGATTCCCATGCATCTGTATTTTATGTCCTCAGTGAGATCAGTGGCTGACAAAGGAGTTTCTTTCCTTCTCCCAGTCTGACTTCCCAATTAGTAAATGTACAATAAGTATTTGTAGAATTGATTTGAATCCCTTTACCAGCCCAAACAGGGATAATGACTATGTAAACATTATCCTAATGATAACGATAATTGTTATTCTTTTTAAAAAAAATGAACAACACAGAAATAATTATCTAGCCAAACCAAGCTAAATGTATATTAAAAGAATAGAATGAACATTAATAGAAAATCTGCAAGCGTCAATGAAACATATAAGGATAATGATAATGGACATTATGAAATAGGAGTTTTAAAAAAGCTAATCATGCCAGACAAACTTGATTGCTTTTTTTGATAGAGCTACAAGATCACTAGATAAAAGTAATGTGATATTGTAGATGCAATCTATCTCAATTTTGGTAAAGTGTTTGATAGTGTCACATGAGATTTTCCATCTTGAATTAATTGAAATTGGCTTTGGTGAGAGCCTCTTCTCATTGCCTGCTGGATGCTAGAAGGGCCACTAACATAAAGTAACGATTCATCTGATGACGAGATATTTCAGAAATGAAGACTAAGCTCGCCTTCATTTATCATCTTAGTGTTTGACTTGGAGACAGTATTTAAAATAAGTTGGTGACATTTTACATTTGTGTTCTATTAAAACTTGTTGCAATCACCAGGGAATGAGAAATTATAATAAGATGCACTCAGATATCATAAATATTCATGTTTTATACAATTGAAAACCTTCAGGCCTTTAAATATTTTACCAACTTGCAAAGTTATGTTCACATATAGCCTTTCTAGACATTGTGAATATAAAGACATATGCCTGTTTCATACAAACTCAGGGTCTCCAGATTTAACAAATAAAAATATAGGCAACCCTAAATATAGTTGGAATTCATTTTTAAACATAAATGCCCAGGAAAGCCATGGGAAAAGTTTTGGAAAAGAATGATAAAAGTTATACTTAATTGCCTGGGGACACTGGATCAATTGTTTTAGGCCTAATATGCTTTCATGGACTGAAATAAATACCCTGTGTATGATATGAGATGGCTGTGTAAGTATGGTCAGATGTCAGTTAGAAATAGCTGTTTGAAAAGAAGGAGATTGGAATTTCCCTTTTTCTGTGATTTTGAGGAAAATACTACCTGAATTATTATGTTTATAAATGTAGCTGTAGAAAGTTACAATTTCTGCAAATATTTAAGTGTTAAGGGATTTGATTAAGTTTGAAAGAAGAAAAGGAGTAAATATGTGTAGCTGATTGAAACGATAACTAAAGGAGAATGTGTGATGGCAGCTATCTAATAATATACAAAGGATATAATCACTGCAGAGTTAGTAACCATGGTACATGGGCATTAAGGAGTGACATTAAGAAAATGAAAATTTAAAGAGTGATGCCATGGTGAGCTATTTAAATCTTTAAAGTATCTCCTAAGAAACTGTTGGGTGGTCTAATTTTAAATATATTAAAACCCAGTAAAAATGCAGAAGGGCTTTTAACTAGAGATGACAACTTCTTATTTCTTGTGTCCTCTGTATGAATTTTTTCTTTATTTTTCTATATAAGAAAGCTAATTATAGTTAACTTTCATTTAGTACAAAGCACTCTTCCCTGGATTAGCTCACTGAATCCTCCCAACAAATTAAGAGGTAGGAATTCTTGTCAATCCCATGTTATAGAAGAGAGACCTAACATTTTGGTGAGTTAAGTGGCTTGGACAAGGTGAAATAGTAGACAGGGATTTAAATCCAGGCCTTTCAATCCCACCCTTCACCAGATGTTCAACTGCCTCTGACTAAGACTTGGTGGACTCTGATTCCATTCCCAGAAGTATTGCTATTGTTTAAATAGTAAGCTCCCTTGACCCTTTTGAAATCATTCCATTCATTCAAATTTGATTTAAACATATCTCTTCAGGAATAGATCTTCTGGGTTAAGTGAGATATGTCTACCTTGATCAGGCTTCCTTATGCAATAAGCACCCTAATTGTACTCTATGCTGGTAATGATTTGAGATTCATGAACATGAAGACTGTGTCATGAACTTTTCCTCAAGTGTCAATGGGTGCTTTCCCAGGATTCAAGTATGTGAGCAAACCCTTGGAGGAGAATCTGGTAGTTGAACCTAGTAGAAAATATTTGACTTACAGAGGACCTGAATCCATCTATCCTTTCCCCTTCTAATATCATTGTACAAATAATGGTATTTTAGAAAAAATCTGAATAAGGACGGAGATTTAGTTTCTTCTGGTGTGCTGTCTAATAACCTTTAACCTCTCTGGTTCCTACTACTTTATAAAAGGTAGTGTAGTTTTTATGGCCTCAGGCATGACATCCAACTGTTTAACTTTGAACTTGAGGACTTCTACATGTGGTCAAGATGGAGTGGCAGGGACCAGATTTATTCTTCTCCCTGGAACAACTGAAAAACTAGACAACATACATGAAATAACAGTTTTAAGACTGAGCATCAGGCAATGAAGAACAGTGATCCATGAGAAATGGGAAATAAACAAGATGAACCTTACAGTTTTCTCCACTCACTGCAAGGGGAGTTTCTGGATGAGATGTAGGGAAGGGGAACCTAATGCAGAGCAGGACAATCTCCTTTAGTTCAGGAGATGGAGCCACATACCCAGGGAGGCCAAGCTGCCTAGTTTGCAGAGTAGAATATTGGAGAGAGCTATGTGTGGAGAGAGTTCTGGAGATCTGCAGAGAGTCCACCTTGAGTCTTTAGCTGAGTATGGAGCAGCACATTCATGTAAAGAAACTACTCAATGATGGGGAAAGGACTACCTGAAAGGGTTAGAGGGACAGTTTTAGGAGCTCACACAGGGCTTGGATTAGTTCCCATTCCCACCAGCTGGAGTAAACCATCTCATAATTCATGGAGTATCAGGCAGTGTATTCAGAATCATTTTGCCTCAACAGTGGAGAACAATTAGCTTTTAACTAAACCCTGTTCTGGTCCCACCCAGCAAAGATTAAAAGCAAGACCTGAAAGAACCTAGCCATTTTCGTGTAAATTAATTACATCTCAAAACAAAGTTCAAAAAAGATAATACAAAAATATCCAACAACCAACATTGTTAAACTCACAATGTCTGACTCCTAATAAAAAATGACCAAATCTAAACTTGACCGCTTAACAGCTGTACCTCGAAGGTGCATCTAGAAGGTATTCAGACCTTCTAATCCTTAATTTCCTCATCTTCAAAATGAAGAGATTAATGGTATCTTTCATAGAATTGTGAGGAGCAAATAACTTCACATATGTTAAGTTCTTAGCACAGTGCATGGCACATAGTAAGAGCTCAAGAGATAGTAGTTATATAATTCCATTAGGGTTATTTGTGAAGAGTCACATTTCTTACGAAGACTTTTGGCAGGGGAAATGGAAAATTCTTCCACTTCTAACATCTGTATGCTCATGGAATGAAAAATTAAAAAATAGAGACCCTCTCCTCTAAGAGATAGCAGACCCTAGGTTTTAAACAGCACCCATATCTCCTCTCTCACCTTTTATGATAACAAGAAGTTGGGGATTTACTTTTGTTAACAAGAATCTAAATATTCCATCTTTACAGACAAAATGATGAGTTTTATCAGCTGCTGAGTCTTTTACTTGGTGAAAAAAAAGTGAAAAGAAAATACTGCCATAAAAATATCATCCCTTGAGAGTCCTTTCTGACAGCAGGAGGGAGACCAGGGCTGAGCTACGGGTCCAGAATCTTCTCTCGACTGCCTTCCTCTGCCAGGGCTTGAGTCAGTCCTGTCCCAGCTATGTGCCAAGAGCCCTCCCCCATCGCGTGACCTGTGGCCTCCTGCCCATTTGCTCCTGGTCATCAGCCAGGGCCACCGGGACTGAGGACACAGAGGCGCCTGACAGAGGGGGTGCCCCCTCAGCTGAGGGCCCCATTTCGGGCTCTGAGCTATTCTCTGGAACATCTGTGGTTTTAGTGAGCGTCCTGCTTTATTACTTGCCTTCCCAATGAAATTACTTCTTTAGCAAGACAGAAGAGAATCTCTTACATCATTTCATTTGATGCTGTGGAGCCTGATGTTAGAAAAAGTTAACTAATTGAAGTGATTTTAATTCAGGATGATTTATTTTTGTTTCCTTTCGTTTTAGTATATTACTCTGTTCTGTCTGTCATTAAGCAGATTTTCCAGTGCTTTGTTTGTTTTGTTTTAGGCTTAAGGGTCCCACCCCACTATTTCCTTTCATGGCCTTTCTTTCTTTGGTTACTGGATTCTTCATTTTATTTTATTTGTTTTTTAGATGCTTGCACACTGCTCCTCTAAAGGTTGTTAGCATTTGTCAGCTCTCAGAATGACAGTTCTATTCACTGTAGGAGACAAGTCATTTTCTTCCCAAAGAAAGGGGAAGCTAATCTCCTTCTACAGTAACATGTTTTGAGAAACATAATGCAGTGGGAAAATGTACCAATTATTTTGCTGCAAATTGTCTCCCTTCCACTATATAGACAATCATATCAACATTTTTGGACTCCTTTTTTTTTTTCTTTTCTTTTTGCAGTTTTATAGCTCAACTCGCCTCCCGCAAAGTTAAACTTGCTGTTAAAGAAAATGAATGAATGTTCCATGAACTCTGTGAGTGATAATGCATTGCTGTGTGATTCTGGGCAGCTATCATTTGAGATTCATTCCTGTTGATAGCTCCCATCCAAGCCCTTTAGCAAGGACATTTGTTTTCCTTCATACGGGGACAGGAGCAGGGAAGATGGCTGGATGGGTTACTTATTCTCCATGAATTCAGCAGGGGAAATTAGATCGAGGGTATTTATTATATATCCACTTCCCTCTGACCTCTTTAATGATCACTGAGGGCAATGGGAAGGGAATACCCTCTTTCTTACATTTGGGTCCACATGCAAACTGGCCTGTGCGCAGCTTCAGAGAGAGTCTGATGGGAATTCAGCTCCTAGCTCCAGCATAGGCTGGCTGGGTGGCTTTGGGCAATCTGTTCAGCCTCTCCAAAACTTGCTTTGTGTATCTATAAAACAGGGAATGACAATAATACCTTCCTTCTAGGGGGATTGGGGGAAATAAGGGCCTGTGCACCTCTTGTGGTGCCTGGTATTAAATAGAGGCTCCAGGAAGATGCCTCTTCAGGAAGATGATGGCTGGGGTCATGGCCACAGTTGTAGACAGTTATTTAAGTTAAATGACTCTGAAAGAATTTATAACCTCCCTTAATGTAAAATTAAATCTATACACACACACAGTAAAAAAAAAATAAAAAGAAATTAAATCTTCCCAAATTCCATTTGATGTTTTTTCTCAGTGGAGTGCACCCGTACTGCAAACCTATTCTGTATCTGTGAAAGGGGCTGGCACAATCCCACATTCTTTGCTTAGGTGCCTGATCCAGGGGATTCCCCCAATTGTATCTGAGAGTGAGTGAATTTAAATAAACAAAATTTTAGCTATTTAAGTATAAATGTAGAATTGTTTTCAATATCCGAGATAGTTCAACTTGAAGGCTGGAAAAAATCTTGTCCTACAGGGCCTGCTCCAACGTTAACATCTTAGGAATTTTTGGAGCTTGAAGAGGCTTTTGCGTATTATCCAATGCAACCATTGTATTTTATAATTGAAGATACTGAGATCTAGAAAATTTAGCTCTTATTTTTTTCAAGATGGGATTATTAATTGCCAACACAGTGAAGCATGAACTGAGATGTCTTCTAATCTTTTGAGTACATTTTCTGTGTCTTGCTGCCTCTCACTGGTTTTTTGTCATTTCAGTCTCATTTTCTTACAAGAAAACACTTAAGTGCCCTGTAATACAGTTTACTATATTAATTTGCCTTTGGAATTTTTTCTTCAGTAAAATTTACTTTTGTTCCCAAAGAGTTGCAAAACTGGAATCAGTGATATCCGGATTACTTTATTTTATTAGTGTCTGTAATTTCATTGCCCTTCGTGTGATTTTTAACAGGAAACATTTTGCTTGCTTGCTTGTGTATGTTCTCATTTTGAAAAGATAAGATTTAAGCTTTTTAGAGCTAATAAGTCAAGGAGAAACCCAGCCAGGTTTTAATTTGACAACATTAGTCACATGCATGCTAGATTCACAGCGTGCCTTTTCCCCCTTACTATGCAATTATCTGTAAATACTGTATGTGCTCGACTAAAAGGCTAGGAAGACTGCAATTATATTAATGCAGCCCCTTAATTGCATATAATGGGATTTTTGGGTTACTGCAACCTATCACATTTATCATGTTCCTAATAAAATTACTCATTTTTTGGTCATAGGACTTTTAATTTACTCCTTATACAATTTAGAATAACTCTAAAAAATAATTTAATTCTTGAAAAATTAAATCATTGGAAATGAAGGAGGAAATCCAGATTAAGAGCTGAATCCATTTAGGAGGGAGTTACCAAAAACCCCAAGCCTTCTTGTCTGTGAGACGTTTTCTGCCCTGAGCAGCGAATGTTAATGAGTGAGTCATGCCAAGGACTCATTGCCTGTAGGATTCCCAGCTGTCCTTTGGGGACAAATATGAATGTTCTTCACCCCTTTGATGTCCAAAACAGGTATCCTTTGAAATAGAAAGTAGCTGTATTCTCCTCCAAATTTAGCTGCCTACAAGGCAGATTTCTTCACGCCAGTCCCATTTGCTTGACACCCATTAAAGGATCCACCTGGCGTTTCAAGACTGAAGAATCTCAAGCATATATATATTTGAAATCATAATAAGGGAAGGACACTGGTTTATAAGAAAAGGTTTAAAAATCACTAAAAATACTCATATTGACCCTCAAAATACCAAGAGCTTTTGAAAGCTGTGATGGAGAGAATGGAGCATCTCAACCCTAGGGAGCTGGAACTGGCTGGGGGGAGCTGGCAGAGTCCTGGCCAAGCTCAGGATGGGGCCTGGAGTCTGGGGGGGCCAGGGCACAAGTGACTAGTCCCGTGTTGGCTTGCTCACTTGCCCTTGGTCTCTCTCTGAATCTCTCTTACCTCATGGCCCTTGTTATGGGTTTCTCAGAGCTTTGCAGGATTGACTCACCCTCTCCCTACAGCATGGCCGAGTCCCTAGACTCAAATATGGGAGCAACCCCGCTGCTTTTCCCTGCTTCTGGTGAAACCATGGCACAGGAATGGGAAGTGTCAGTCTGGGCATGCCGCTGTCTGTCTTCTGGTCTTGCCACCCATATGAGAAACATCCTGCAGGATGGTGGTGCCTCCGGCCACTCCCGTGGATCAGTGGGAATCCCCTCTGACATGTGCTCTGTGTCCTGGACCTCAAAGTTGGTGGAGAATTAGCACCTTGTTCAAGCAGTGTGAGGTTTCCAGGAGATCACCTGCCCATTCATTGATGCTGTGATCTAGTGAGCACTTGGAGAAACAAAGAAAGAGGGAATGTGTGTGTGTGCGTGTGTGAAGCAGACACAGGTGGTTTGAGAGATGGAGGGTAGACAGAGACAGAGGGCATGTAAAGATAGAAAGTGTGTATGCAGTTTGCCCGTGAACCCAGGTAATGGAGCCAGATGCCTGGACTCAGATGCTGTTGCCATTTCTTGGCTGCGTGCCCTACGGTGAACTAGTTATCCTTCCGTGCTCCAGCTCCATTATTGAGGAGATGGAGTTAACAGCCCCCATTCAGGGTTTCGTGGGAAGGGGCTGGACCAGTGCCTGGCAAGGAACAAGGATTACCTGACCTGTTATGACCAGCAGCCCAGAACAGGATGCCCAGTCAACCTTCCTGACCACACCCCACGGGTTGCTTTGGGAGCCAGAAGGTTGCACCTCTTCAGGTAAAAGTAATAGACTTGGATTTTTAGTGAATTTAGGCAGACTCTATTTGCTTCCCATTATATATATGTTTACCATCACTGTAAAATGCTGCATGTCAGGTTTCTTGATCCTGAGAAATATTTGTCCTGTATGTAGTGTATTTTTAATGTATATTGAGGAAGAGGTCCCAAACACCAGAAGCTTTAAACTGTAGTACATCTAATGAAAAAAAAAAAGCTTTTAAGCCATTTTCCCTAGAATTATGTCTGCACATTTTCTGAGACTCAAATGCTTTCCTTCACGATTTTTTTTTTTTTTTTTTTGGTCACATCGCAGTTTCTACCACAACCATTCCCCCGTCCTAATTCTAAGTACTAAACACCGTATCTCATAGTGGCAAACAGAGGTCAGACGACGAAAGCCTTTGGTTTTATCTGGATTCCACCGAAATCTGTTACTCAGACCTTCCTCGTGCACATAAGGGCGTTAAAATGGATGTGAAGAAGGACTTCTTACTTTCAACTTCCTCTCCCTCTTTGCCTCTTGCAGGGATCCATCTTGTTGGTTCGACAAATAAAAGAAATGCCAAATCTTAATTTTTTTTTCTCAATCTAGTGGAATTATTGTTTTGAAATGTTGAGATTGGAGTGATGGGTGGAGAAACAGATCTTTTGTGCTGCCTGGAGAGCATGAGAGCGTGTCGGGCCAGTCGGTTATTTGCTGACCTGCCTGCCTGCTTGACCCGGTGCATCAGCATCTGAGAGGCAGGAATCTCAGGAGAGAATTTATTTGGGTCACCATAGCAACAGGAGGGGTGCAGGATCGGGGTCTGGAAGCATAAAGGATGCACACGTGTTGGTATGACAACTGCAATACCTAGCTCTCTGAGTTGAAATGTTTCAGGCAAAGTCTAATATTTAACTTTTCCAGTGGCATTCAAACTTTTCTCTGGCTGTTGGTGGTTAATGTGGCATGACTCAGACTTTGATGTCTGATGTCTTTTTAAGGAGTTAGATTCCTGCAGGAATTCAGTGACTATTACATTTTGAGTCATAATACTCCTGTGGCAGTCTAGCAAGAATAAACTTTTATTTTTTAATTATCTTGTTCTATCTTTTTGGCTCCTGACTCCAAAAAAAAAAAAAATGTTCTTTTTACCCAGTGTGTGCTAACACCAGGTGCCCTCTTCTTTATCATTCCATTACCAAGTCGAACATTTTAAATGTCATTTAGAAGAACATTATATTGAGCTGCTTACAAAGAAATGCCTTTCATGTTGGGATTCAATATGAGAATTTAATTCAGCTTTGCACCGAGACGCTGCAAAGATTAACAGATTATGGGATGAGGATAGAAATTTAAAGGACAGATCAAAGAGAGTTGGTAGGCTGTGCTCTCGACTTCCCAAACTAAGAGACAGATGAGTAAAATAAAGCATGTGTATTTTAAAAAGAGCAGATGAAAAACTGAGTTATGCATATTTGTTTCAGATTCCTGTCCTAGAGCCTGGGTGGCGGATTCTGTAGATACGTGGAAATTGGGAGTGTGGAGTTTCCGAGACAGCTGCCCTCTTCCTTTTATCTTCATGGCGTCTCAGTCCCAGTTTCAGCCCTACTTCATTTCCTGCTCCAACCTCTTCAGTTCTTGTGCAGAACCTACTCTTAGTTCCTTCTAGGCACCAGGTTTGTTCAATGTTCCCATTTGTCTTGGACTGCCATACTGTTAGTTCTGAAAGTCCCACGAAAATCCTCAATTCCAGGCAAACTGGGCAAGTTGGTCACCCTAGCACTGAGGGGTCTTTGTGTATTCCTTCCTGTCCCCCACTGCCTATTTCCCATCATCGCACTGTTTTCTGCCACTTTCTGATTTGCAGATGGCCCGGGCATGGGCTGTATGCTATGGTAGCCAGCAGCCACATGTAACTATTTACATTTAAAATTAGTTAACATTAAATCTAATTCAAAATTAAATTCTGCAGTCATCCTATCCACATTTCAAGTGCTCAGGAGTCACGTGTGGCTGGTGCCTATCTCATTGGACAGTGCAGATAGGAGCACTTCCATCCTCTCAGGACATTCTATCAGACAGTGCTGATCTAGGTGTAACAAAGTTCCTGAGAGTGGGGATAGCATTGTAGGGGCCAGGCGGCAAGTTTTCCCTGTAATTTATAACAGCTATAATCTTAGTTGGAAAACATGAAATGCCCAGACCTGTTCAAGGTAATACCTAAGTCATCCATGGGTTCCTCTCTCTTTGAATTTCTTCTTGTGCTAATGATGGAACATGTAATAATGCGATGTGTCACTCTTACTAGGTCATTTGTCAAACAGGTGTTGAACACCTGTGCTGGGGATATGATGATGAATTATAGTGTCTGCTTTCTAGTAACTTGGTTTCAAATGGGAAGAAGAAGAGTTGTGGTCGTTGTCATAGAATAAGGCTCTCTGTGAGGTGCACAGGAGGGGTGGATTAGCTATTGAGGTGGGTGTTCAGTGAGGGCTTTGCAGAAGAGACAATGCTGGGACAAGGAGTCAAGGAAGCAGAGAGAGGTTGTGTAATGTGTGGTTGAGGGTCGAACTTAAGACTCAAGCTAGACTGCCTGGGTTAGAATTTTGCCCCCTCCCTCCCCCAGAAACTTACTGGTGTATGACTTTGGGCAAGTTTCCTAACTGGCCTGTGTTCAGATCTTCTCATCTATAAAATGCAGTGAGTAATAGTACCTGCCTCACAGGGTTGTTGTGATGATTACATGAGTTAATACTCGTAAGGCTCATCGTACTAGATCTGGCACATGTTGAGAGCTAGATAGCTATTTGGAAAATTCAATAGATAAGAAGGAAGGGTAATCAAGATGCAGAATGTGAAAAAGCAGAAATGACAATAGAATGATGGATTACAAAACCACAGACTTTCTAGAACTTTCTAGCAAAGGTGGTGGCGATGCTAGAGGGCCTGGAGTGGTGGATAGGGAGGGAGGGCAAGTGTCCTGAGGATTGAGGAATGGAAAGGTGGACACACAGGTGGGGCATAGCCAGGGCGGGGCCACCATTCTATGAGGGATATGAAGTTAATGTTTTTTTAAGCTGAAAAGAGGGGAAATTAGATTTACACTTTTGAAAGATCTCAACATGATGCCCAGGAAGATGCATTTGAGAAGAGAGAACATCTGAACTATGAGGAAATGTAAAAGGAGACGCTGGATTTGAAAGACATTCAAGAAATTAAAAAAAAAGAATTTTGCTAATTGGATGTGGGAAATGAGTGAAAGGAAGCATCCACCATAACAACAAATGTATTAGTGAACACAATGTACTTCAAGATAAGGAATATAAGGCCTAATTCAGACACTAATTTCAAAGACAGGGGTTCCCACCTCTTCAAGATGTCAAAAAAGGATATGCTGCTCTTTCTGCTTACTGTTCTATTGCAAACCCTTAAATTGAGTGTTAGTTTCTTTTCAGAAAAATTTCCCTGTGATAAAAAGAAGGAAAAAGGGAAAAATTGAGGGTGGAAAGTGGTAGAAAGTTTAAGACCATTCTGTTATTCTAAGTTATCGCTTTGTCTTTGGAAAAGTAATAAAAGCTTATTTCCTTTATAACTTCATCTGTGTACTCAGAGCTGTCACATTAACCCCACATTAGTATTAGATTTTAATAAAAAACAACATGGCAGGAAGAAAAATATTTGCTGAATGTAGAGAGTGGGCCACATAATTTAGTTTCGGGAAGGTTTCTAATATTGTTTTTATTTTTTCATTGTCTTGAAAATGATATTTGACTTTGCCAGATAAAAGCAACAGAGAACAAATGCTGGGTCTAAAACAGTACTCGGAAGGTGTTGTTAAATGACAAACACTAAGACTTCTGTTTCTTACTGGTATACCTGGTAGCATTTTTGTGACCAAAGGAAAGAGTCAGATTTCTCAGTTAGAACGGAAGTCTTGGCATTCATCTCTAGAGAGCCTAAGACAGGTTTTTGAGAATGATCTTCTCTGGTATGGTCTTTCCTTTTGTCCCATATTCCTTCATAGGTAAGTGTGTGATTATGTTACAGGACCTCAAGTAATGTTTAAACCTAATGTACTTCAGTCCTAAAATCAGGCTCTGCTGCTCACTCACCTGAACGATGAGCTTAGCACCCTCCTTCTGAATGCCTCTTCTCTCCCAGCCCCTTCTATGAGCCCAAGGCATCTTATTCAAGGCAGTTCAGGCAATATCTGTTCATTTAATGAATGGTGTAGGTATGTCAGTGCCAGCCCAATAGTATTCTTTATTTTTCCACTTCGTTTTGTTTCTTGGCTCTGTGAGAAGATTAGAAAAGAAGGAAGAGGAGCCTGGGGCTGCCTGTTCACCGCCTTTCCTCTATAGATTGGTGAAATAGAGGCGAGAGGTGACATGTTGGGCAGAATGGAACTAACAATGGCCTGTGGCCTACAGTTGCCTCTGTTAGGCCTCCTCATGGTAGCTGGTAGAGGTTGAATTGCATCCTGCAAGAAGGTATGTTCAGACCTAAGCTCTGGTCCCATGACTGTGACTGCATTTGGAAATTGGGTCTTTAAAGATGTGATTAGTTGAGATGAGGACACCGTGGATTAGTCCTACTCCAACCCGACTGGTGTCCTTATGGGAAGAGGGACATGTTCTGGTTTGCTAGCTGCCAGAATGAATATACCAGAAATGGAATGGCTTTCAAAAAGGGGAATTTAATAAGTTGCTAGTTTATAGTTCTAAGGCCAAGAAAATGTCCCAATTAAAACAAGTCAGTTTGTAGAAATGTCCAATCTAAGGCATCCAGGTAAAGATACCTTGGTTCAAGAAGGCCAATGCAGTTCAGGGTTTCTCTCTCAGCTGGAAAGGCACATAGTGAACATGGTCAGGGTTCCTCTCTCATCTGGAAGGGCACGTGGCGAATACAGCATCATCTGCTAGCTTCCTCTGCTGGCTTCCTGTTTCATGAAGCTCCCTGGGAGACATTTTCCTTCTTCATCTCCAAAGGTCACTGGCTGGTGGACTCTGTTTCTCGTGGCTGTGTCGTTCTGCTCTGCTCTCTCTGAATCTCCTTCATTCTCCAAAATGTTTCCTCTTTTATAGGACTCCAAAAACTAATCAAGACCCACCCAAATGGGTGGAGACATGTTGTCGCCTAATCCAGCTTAACAACCACTTTTGATTAAATTGCATCTCCAGGGAGATATCTGATTACAGTTTCAAACATACTGTATTGAATAGGGATTATTCTGCCTTTATAAAATGGGATTTAGATTAAAACATGGCTTTTCTAGGGTCCATACATCCTTTCAAGCCAGCACGGGACATCCGGACACCGACACCAGAGAGACATCCCTGTGAAGATGGGGGAGGCAGCTCCATGCGTTTGCAGACCACTGGATGCCAAAATGACTGGCCAACACCAGAAACTAGAAGAAGCCAGGGAGGATGCTTCCCTCCAGGTTTCCATGGAAGCAGGACCCTGTGACACTTTGGCTTTGGCCTCCCAGCCTCCAGGACTGTGAGAGAAAAAAGCTTCTTTGTTTTAAACCCCCAGTTTGTGGTACTTTGTTGTGGCAGCTCTAGGTAACTAAGACAGAAATAATAAACAACTAGCAGTTGCTGGATTTGTTTTCTGGAGTTTTCCAGAAATATTCTTCTCGATCCTCTGATTTCCAGGATATTAGCTGCTCTGTAGCATCCTTCCATGGCAGGCTCCTCAAGCAGCAAAGTAGAACAATACTAACAGCTGGTATTTTGTGCTGCTTCCAGTGTGCCACGCACTGTGATTTACACACGCTTTGTATTCATTATTTATTTTAATCTCTAATGTAATTGATGAGATATGTATGGTCATTACCCATATGATAGGGGAGGAAACTAAAGTTCAGAGAGGTTGAGAGGTTTGTGCAGTCACACAGTAGAAGTGGTGGGGCTGGGATTCCAGTGGAAGCACCTGGGTTCTAGAATTCAGTGTCCTCTAAATGCCACCTTCCTGCCGGCCCCCAGCCGTCCGCCAACACCCACCTGACTGGAAAGCACCACATCTGGCATAAAATCTGCATGGGTGGCTCTCGGGACCTGGGGTCCTGCAGAAACTAGACCTCCTTTGCCTTTCCCTTTGGGCACACACTAGGCATCCAAGTCTTGCTTTTTCTCGCTTGGAGAAAACTGCCGCAACTCAGCACCTAAGTGCGGAGTTTCCACAAGAGTAAATTTCTCTTTACATGACATTTTGATAGCAGTAGCTCCAATTCTGTGAGGAGTAAGGCACGTTTTTATCGTCTGCATTTTTACAGGTAGAAAAAGAGACTTAAAAAGGTTAAGTGATCCCCAAGGTGGAGCTGCCAGTCTTCAGAGGTAGCAGAAAAGGTGGCAAGGAGATAAAGGAATCCCGTTCTTCGAAGTCCCATAAGAGTTTGGCTTATAGGATTCTCTTCACTTCTTCAGCGTATGTAACACCACTGTGAGAGCCTGGCCAGACCCCTCAGCGGGCCCCAGGGGAGCCAATGCGGCTGCCAGCACCCAGCTCTTGCCTGAACCCACGCTGCTTGATTTGCTTATTAACCTCCTTTTTGTGGGTGCTTCCCGGGAGGGGCTCCCGCTTTCTCTTCTGTGCTTACCTAACCACACCGCCCTGTGCTGCTGAGAAGGGCCACGGTGTGCTTTCCTTCCCACCGTTCTCCCAGGACTCCGCATGCAGGAGCCGCAGGGCCAGGGCAGGCATGCTCAGTGCGGCCTCCGAGAGAGCTGGCCTCCAGGAGAGCTGGCCTTCCTTTCTGCTTCTCCAAAGCTTGGCAAAGAAACACCCGCCCGTGGAAGCTGCTGGCCTGTGGGTCAGATCCCATTACAGACGCCACCGGCATCTCGGGATGATGAGAAGGCATTTCCGCCACCCAGCCCGTCCTTCAGAAGGCAGCGGGGAACCCGTTTAGGCCTCCCACGGCCGTTTCATCTCCTTCCTTACATCTTAATCGCTTCGGGGGCACGATCCCATCTCTCTTTGAAGTTCCCAGAGACCCCTTTCAGAACAGGGCTCCTTTTCCCAAATGGCACAGAGCTGCACAGAACACAGCCGCCTTCCCCACGATTGCCAAAGGCCGCCTCTTGCGGGCAGCCCACAGGCCGTGTCTCAGCCCCTCCACCGCCTGTTGTGCTGGTTGCTGCACTTTTCTCCTTAGCCCGCCTGCAAGCTCTCTGAGGACCCGGCACCGTGCCTGGCAGTGAGCGGGAGCACGGAAGGCTGTTTGTGGGTCCCCCACTCTGGCTCGGACCCCTGAGGCCGGGGCCTCAAGTGTGTGGTCTATCATTTCTGTGGCCACCCCTCCCTCTCCTCCCTTGTACACCTCCTGGAGCTGTAGCCTGGGTCTAAAAGCTTCCAACTCTATTTGCATTCTCCCTCTCCGGACTTTCCCTCAGTACCCTCTGGCCACTGTTTCATCTTTATCAACTTCTGTGATCACTTACTCCCAGGACGGGCTGTTCTCGCAGCCCACCTCCCCAGACACGCCCAAGGGCGCCCTCAGATGGAACCCTTTGGAACAGCACTTCCATCAAAAGTCTTCAAAACTTTCTCCCCCTTTGGACGGCAGCCATGTTCTCTCTTTCTGCTCACGTACTTCTCTCTTCTGTTACCAGATATATAAAACGGATTTATCGGTTCCGCATGCCTTCACCCTCCCAACTCCCTAGACAAAGTATCAGCAAACCTTTTCCGTGAATTTCAGCTATTTAGTTAGCCTAGGCTTCAGAACTGTGTGGTCTCTGCTGGTCAGTGCTCTGGGAGAGCAGCTCTGGATGATATGTAAACTGATGGAGGTAGCTGTGTCCCAGTACAACAGGCGGTAAGTGGAAATTTTGATTTGGACTGTAGTTTGTCAACCCTTCACCTGGACTGCATCTTCCATAGCCTGCCATCTTGGAACCAGTAAAGCTGAATTCCCAGCATGATTTCTGTCAGCATGTCCAGGTCAAAACTGCGCCATCTGGTCCATACCAAGGTTACCCCTGAAATCTTCTGGAATGTGCTGCCCAGATACTTTTAAATGCCTCCCTCACCCTAGATGCAACGTGAGTTCC
This sequence comes from Tamandua tetradactyla, assembly GCF_023851605.1. Lineage (NCBI taxonomy): Eukaryota > Metazoa > Chordata > Mammalia > Pilosa > Myrmecophagidae > Tamandua > Tamandua tetradactyla. The sequence goes on from NC_135333.1 coordinate 167,186,555, forward strand.
ACTTTTTGCTGTTTTTCAGATCTCTATTGATCAAATCCTTTCCGGAGTCCTTATCCTAAGCAAGTACTTTTATTTAACATCTTTCCTTCTTTGTCCTTTTCGGTCATGGCTGTGTTTCCTTAAAGTCATCTCTGTGGTCTCGAGAGGCCTGGATCCATCAATTTCCCTCTCGAGTCAATTTCTATTAAGGTGATAGTTTGGAGTGGTGGGTAAAGCCTGGACTTTGGAGTCTAAAAGGTCTATTGGTTCAGCCCTAATTCTTAAGTTGCAGTCAACAATATTCACTCTTGGTAGTTTAAACAAAAATAGCTTTACTTCAGAGTATTGTAAAATGGATAGACTTTCCATGTCTGTGCACAAAGTTCACATCCTGCATTGCCAAAAATAATGTGTCCAGCAGAAATACCCCCAAATAACAAAGGACTGCTCTAAAGAAGACCCAGCACCAGCTTTGCCTGTCACTCATCACTGCTATGAAGTAGGCACACAATCCCGCCCTCCACCCCACGCCCTGTAAGAATGAAAGTCCTTTGCCCCATACTTTCCAAACAATCCTCTCTCCACTTGTTACTTGTTTCTACTTTCCTAGTCTTACATGGATGTGCCTGTTTGGCAGAAACTGTCACGTGCAGAACCAGAGTTGCAAGGGAATCTGAAAAGAACCTAGTTTCTAGCGCTCCAGCCTCCCTAGCACAGGCAGGTACACTGGAAGGAGAGCTGAGTGGATCAATGGCAGCACCTGCCACTGTCTTTTACTGCCCATATGATCTTGGCTGAATGACTGTATTGGAGTTTCCCTGCAGATAAAATGGGGAATAAAAGTATACTCCTTACAATGTTAAGATAGTGTTTGCAAAGCACTTAACACATAATATGTGCTTAATAAATAACCATAATGTTATTAACAGATAAATGATCATTTTTAGCTATATCAGCACAAAATGACTACATTAGAGAAAGTTGAATCTGATGTTTAAAAGCATACAGAAATTATAAACATGGAGCAAGCATCTCACATGCAATAATTTTAGTGCTTTCTGATATTCTGTCCTTTTGTCAGTTCAAACTAGTCTGAAATGCTCTTAACCCATGTCCGTTCATTGAATTCAGTAGCTCCAGCTTAACTCCAGCCTCGAAAATACACCTATGTATTTGTATTTATAAAACATGTTTTTTGGCTATGAAAGTCATACACGATCACTATAGAAACTCTTGAAAATATAGGAAAGTATAAAGAAGAAGGTCAAAATCACAAGTTATCCTCCTTCACTCTCCTTGACATATGCATGATCAAGTCAAAAGGTAGTCGCTCTGGAAATTCAGATTTTCATTGCTCTCTGCTGTTCAGATTCAGCAAAGATTTCCCTAATCCGGGTCAGGCCTTCGTGCCCACACTAACTTTTGTTTCTTATTTCTTTCTCATCAACCTTTTGGGAAGCAGCTATTGTGTCACCCTCACTTTATGATGGAAGAAACTATGATTGGAGGTGACAGGTGCAAGGTTTCACAGCTTGCAACTTGAGAGACTAGAATTCAAACTTGGGTAGTAAGATTGCAAGTTCGGTTTTCTTTCCCTTATCCCACACTTCCTCTCTTCCTCTGAGTTGTGTTGCCCTGTGGTCAGACAGTAACATGCAGGGAACAGTTCATTGTTCATCTCCAGATTATACTCTCAAGTGGGGCGAGTCTCATCTTTCTCGTGGAGAGTGAGTCCATATCATCCACTGAATTTAGGGAAGAAAATGTCTTGCCAAAAGCTGAATCAATTAGTTGTTTAGAAATAACTTGGGGAAGATGACATAGCCTAAGTGGTGGTTTATTGTAATTATAATCATGAAGGCATGAATTTTTTTTAATTGCATATGTCAGCACGTACTAGAGCCTCAATTAAACACCTCGGGTTCAATCCATGTTTATAAAGAAAGGATTTGGCCTATGGGAAAACATATTTGTAAACTATTTACTGGTGATTGATTTATTCTTAACAGGAGTTATTTCCTCATTTGTTGGTCAAGTGGAAATAAAAGACAACAGATGACTATCATCCAATTTAAATTCATTTGACTGTTTTCATTTTTTCAATGCTTTAAAAATGTATTTGGACATATTATTTGAATACAGAAGTGGAATGACATAACAAAACAAAAAAAGGATATGTGTAAGATACAACAGTATTCACTTTTGGTATTCCTTGAGATTTGAACCCTATTCTCTTCCTTTCCCTATTCAACTGCTGTATATTCAGTAAAGTGCCCAAGCTCTGTTTTTAAGCTTATGCAACATGCTTCAACATTATAAGCCTATTCTCAGCTGATTCGATCTCAGCAAGGCTAAAAATAAAAATAGAAAAAAAAAAAAAATCACCCAGCAGAGGGACCCAGTTGATTTCCAGGGACATTGGGTCTTACACCAGGTCTGTGGGAAGCAAAGGTGCAGACTCCCTCCATTTGATCTGGACAAAGCCTGTGGATGCTTCAAATCTACCTGTGGTAGGATGAGTTATACTCAAGAAGTAACAGTGGGGGCAACTGAGCCTGGTCCTTGGAGGTAGGACCAGCAGTTGGCTCACACCACTCTGAGTCCTAGAAAGGCTGTTGAGTTCCCTGTGTGGTGTGGTCCCAGAGATGGAGTTGCTTCTGCAGTGTCACTGGTACTGTCTTAGTCTCTCTACAGAAACCATTCCTAAGAAAAGGCAAGTCTTCGCTTTAGGAAAGTAAATGTCAACTATTTCAACATATCTTTCTGCCTTGCTGTAGACACGTTTATTGTTTTCTGTGGAACTTAATTGCTTTGCTAGCTGTTTCCTCATTGCATTTCATATAGCTTTAAAAAATGGTCTTTCACAAGACAGAAGGAGTGGAGGAAGTGAAAAGGTGTCAGTTTTCTCCCTTCTCATGATCACCTTCTAGTCAACAGATGTCACCAAAGACAGCTTCCCTTTATACAGGATTCTAGGGTATTTTCAGTAGAAATATCCCCAAGCTTGTAACAGATTATTGCAAATCTATTTTAAATGCAAGCCAACAGGGATATTTTTTTCTCTGACACTGTGCTTCACTTGCGTTGTTAATAAAATTAGAAAGTGCTTACGGTTGTGAAGTTCTTTAAATTTACTAGGTGGTAAAAATAGCAACTAAAGATCAAAACCTTCTATTTATTTATTTATTATTAATTCTTGGGAAAAATAAGAATTCTGAGTGGGAATTTAGTTCTTCTCTAGGGTAAAATTCTGTCTTTAAAAAAGATGTCCCTTGTAAAATACCCCTAGAGGCCTCATTTCCTTGGAGGAACCACATGGACACATTACCTTTGGAACAGTGATTCTCTTCCTTGGCTGCGTGCTTTAAAAATCTAGGGAGTTTTTAAAAAGTACTGGCCCCATCCTCATAGAGTTTGATTTAATTGGTTTGGGAGATGACCTGAGTATTGGGTGATTATGATCTGATTTAGAGCAAGGCCTTCATACTCTGTGTATTATTGAATTCTTGGTTGATGTCTATTGAAACCTACTTTTGCTAACCTATGTACAAAAGGAATTGATTGAAAGAATAGAAGGAAACTCATTGACTCAGGGGAAAAGCTAAATGACCAGGTCTCAGAAAGGACAGAAATCAAGATAACTATGGTGACGGAAGAACCATGAACTAATGGAGAGACTCTCCAGGGCATCACTGTAGGGATGAGTCAACTCCAACCATTTCTGTTCTTGAGTCACTTTGCTTAAGGTTCAAATTCCAAGGAGAGAATGGGTTGGCTAAGCTTGGATAACAGGCCACCCTTAGCCAGGAAGGGGTGGGAGTCTTTGAGCCACAGTTCCACTATACTGTATGCTATGGCATAGGGATTGTTCTCCCAAGGAAAATTGATTTACTCTTCCAGAAAGATGGTAGTGTTAATTCTTGGCATGCAACTTCAACAGATGTCCCCATACCCTGAGACCATTTTGCTCTAGATGGGGAGGATGTAAGGAACATTTATCTCAGAAGGCGGTTGGCTCAGAATCAGATTCCCTTAGTGTCTGCTAATTTGTTCATGGGTAGTTCTTCATTCATTTAGAAAATGCTTATTGAATATCTATAATATGAAAGTCTCTCCGGGAATGCCAAGTTGAGGAAGTTGAGGCTTTTAGGGTGCTTACTATCTTATAAAGGCAAAAGACATACAAATGTAAGCATGCCAAGAAATGTGTGAATATTTCCGTATAGTAAAAGCAGTACCAGGCAGACAGCCCGTATTTGAATGCCTCCAATGTGTCAGGGCCTCATAGGCCCAGTCCAGTGAAAAGAACATGGAGGCTACCAAATGTTCCGAGATAAGCTGAGTCCTTGGCTAAAACTCGTGGCTGGGATTTCTGGTCTTCTGACAGAATCCTTTTTTATTATCTTCAAGTTTCTTGACCTCACTTACAGATGGCACCTTCTAGTGTCCCTGGACTTATTGAACTACCTTCCATAAATCCAGGGTCACTAAGTTGGTTGACCTTTCTGGACATAACCTCATGCTTACCTGCCCTTCTTAACTCAGAAAACTTACCAAGATCTTTCTTTCTTGGAAACACCCTTCTGGCATAGGCCCATGCTTCTTGCTTTTCTCTGTCTGGTTGTCAGACAAGGTGCAACAAGACAGGCTCTCGACTCAGCCTTGAGTGGGGAGTAAATATTCTTTATTATTAGGTGTATTTTTTTTTATTCAGTGTGGGCACAGTCGTTATTTATCAGGCAGGTAGAATCTGCTAGATGGTGGTCAGAAAATACATTCTTTAAACAACTCTCTGGCATTTTAGGCTTATATTCTAAACTCAGATTTGGTTAGGCAACAATTATGTTAGACTTGCAGTGTACTTGCATCTGTTTTCTCCAATTTTATATTTAAAGTATATTTGGGTGTGTTGAAAACCTGCCAAAGCTAACAACCCAGCAGCAATGACAGCCATGGAAATCAGAATATGTCCTCATTTTAAAATGAAAACACAAAACTGATGGTTCCAGGTAATTGCATCACCATCCTCAACAACAGCAATAATAGCTGACATTGACTAAATATTTATTATGATTAGTCCCTGGAATATAGTAAATACCCAATAAATATTAGTTGTGGTTTCTATAGTTATTTGCTTTTGTTGTTGTTATGTGTCATTGCAGGCATTGCTATAAGTACTTCATATTTATGTGAAGTACTTCATATTTATTAATCCTTGCAATAATCCTGTGAGATTAAGGTACTCTTATTATCCCTCTTTTACAGATAAGGAGACTGAAGTTTACAGACATTCAAGAACTTGTCTTAGTTCACACTGTTAATAGGTGACACAGTTGAGACCCAAACTCAAACAGTGTTCCTCTATTGTGTGCTCTCTTAAACTCAAGATGGTAACTTTATTTTTACTTACGAATTTAGTGCCTACACATCACTGATTAACAAATGTTTATATAATGAACAGATGAATCAATGGATGAGTCAAGTGATCAATCAATGAATTGTGGGTTCTGTGTTTATTCTCAGCATGCTCTCCACTATCATTTTCTGTAAAACAAGAATTCAAATGCAGTTTGAATTTTAACTGTCTTAACTATGAAGAATTTGTTTAAGAAAAGCCACCCTATGCTGTACAAATTTTATTTATAGCCATGTATTTGGAGCCACTTATGGTACCTCATGATTTGATTAGTTGAAATAACTGAGATTTGCTTATATTCAGAAGAATAATGATGCATTTGACCAGTGTAGACAGTGCTTCAAGAGACTACAGCAATAACCAAGAGTAGAGATGGGATATTTCATTCTTGTTTTTTCCTTCTGTTTATTTCCTGATTCTGTTTCCTAGCTCACTGTGTTCAGGCTGGAGATGACTTCCTCTGAGGCTGTTTCCTCAATTGTCCCTGCTGTCAGCTGCCTTTTCTTTCGGAAAGATTTCCTTAATCTTTGGTGATTCTATAAGTGACTGTCTTAATAAGACCAGTGTGGTCTGGCAAGTGAATGACCTGACCTGACTATCCTCCTATATATTCTTAGGAGACTAAGAACTTTGTTTTGGCCTTAATTTTAAGAAACTGAATCCCAAGCCATTGAAAAACATGAAGACCTGTCTTATTTCCTGCTCTGATGCTTTGCCAGAGAATAATAAAAATTATTGCTCTTTTTATTTGAGTTGTTTACCTATTTTGGGGAGAGCTACTTATTTTTTAGAAACTTTTTTATAGTGAAATATATATACAAAATAAAATAATTTTCACAGTACATTTTAACAAGTAATTACAGGATCGATGTCAAAGTTTGGTAAGGTTACCATTCCACATTTTCATTTTTTTCTTTTAGCTGTTCCAAAACACTGGAAACTAAAATAAATATCATTATAGTGATTCAGCAATCATACTCTTTTGTTAAATCCTATCGTCTCTGTTATAATGCCTCCTTCTCCTTTGATCCTTCTCCCAATCTCTAGGATCTTTGGACTATACCCATTCTAACTTTTTCATGTTGAAAAGGAGTGTTGATAATATCGGCTGGGGATATTCTTGATGTTCTTGGAGAGGCTGGCGCCTTTGGGTTTCACGACTTGTCTGGCCTAGGAACTCGCTGGAGGTCATTGGTTTCAGGAAAATAACTTAGTACATGAAACTTTTGTAGGGTCTAGTTAGAACTTAGGTGTTCTTTAGGGTTAACAGGAATGATATTTATTGGGGTTTGGTAAACCATGGTAATTAGCAATATCTAGCTGAAGCTTGCATAAGAGTAGCCTCCAGAATAGCCTGTCGACTCCATTTGAACTCTCTCAGTCACTGATACCTTATTTTGTTATATTTCTTTTCCCCCCACAGCAGGCAGTGTGGCTCCCTTGGTGTCAGAGCCAGTCTCAACCCTGGGAGTCATGTTCCTTGTTGGTAGGGAGACTTTCACCCCTGAATGGCATATCCTGTGTATGAGGGACTGTAATGATTTTCCTTGCAGAGTTGGGCTTAGAGAGAGAGAGACTACATCTGAGCAACTAAAGAGATTTACTGGGAGCAATTCTTAGGCATAACTATCAGAAGTCTTAGTTTCTCTGTTACAAAAATAAGTTTTGTAAGGGCAAGACTCAAAATCAAAGGTTTGGCGTATTTTCTTGGGTGTTCCTGATGTTTGAGAGTACCACACGTTTCCCAGATATGAAAATTTAATATTTCCATATTTTGTCTCCAATTCCTTAAGGAACTCTACCCATACTTTTTTTTTTTTTTGTATGCTGCATGGTGGGTCTCACATTTCATTCTTCTTCCATGTGAGCATTCTGTTATTGCAGCACCATTTGTTGGATTTCTGTTTAATTTTTCTTTCTTTTGTTTATTTATTTGTTTTGGGGAAGTGCAGGGACTGGGAATCGAACCTGGGTCTCCTGCAAGGCAAGAATTATACCACAGAACTACCCTTGCACCCCTGTACCAATACTTTTTAATTATCAGCCCACCATGGCTGGGATATCTCTGGGTATTACATTAAGTTATACAGAATTACAAGACCTCATTCCAGTTCTAGTCTTCATGTGTTTGGGTTGTTTAAATGAGCTATCCAGACGGGTTGATTTAGATTGTGTGCTACAGAAAAGTCAGGTTCTAGACACAATAAACCTCTCTGCTGTCGGTCTCATATAGTAGGTGTGAGGTAGGTGAAGCTCTAGAATATATACACTATCATATTTTGCCCTATATTCTGATTTACCTTAGTCCTAAACAGATCGGCTTCATTTTTATGTCTAGTTGAAGCCTCATCTCTTTTTTGGTTACTTGAACTCTTGTTGTGTGTGGTAATGCTGACTTTTCAGAGCTGCAGAACTCCAGCTCTGAACCTTAGATGTCACAGAGGTACTCAAAGTTCCAGGGAAATATATATATATATATATGTGTGTGTGTGTGTGTGTGTGTGTATATATATATATATATATATATCAGAGTTTCTTTTAGCTTCTCAGTCATTGTACCCTTTTGCCCCTTCCATCATTTGGCATCATGGATAATATCCAAAATAAACAAACCATTCTCACAGTGCCCTCACTTGATACAGCTGTCATGGAAGATAGTTTGGCAGTTCCTCAGAAAACAAGAGCTACTTATTTTTTTTTTAATTTTTTTATTGTATAGTATAACATATATACAAAGCAAAGAAATAAAAATGCAATAGTTTTCAAAGCACTCTTCAACAAGTGGTTACAGCACAGATCCCAGAGTTTGTCATGGGCTACCATATGATCCTCTATTTTTCCTTCTAGTTGCTCCAGAATATAGGAGGCTAGAGGGCTTAAATACTTTTTTTTATCATCACAATTGACTTTTTTTGTGAATAATCATATATATACAAAAAAAAGCTATAAATTTAAAAGCACAGCACTACAATTAGTTGTAGAACATATTTCAACTTTGACATGGTTACAATTTCCCAATTTAAGTTTTTACTTTTAACTGCTCTAAATACTGGAGACTAAACGAGATAACAATTAAATGATTCAGCATTCATATTCATTCGTTAAGTGCTATCTTCTATGTATAATTCCACTATCACCTTTGATCTTTTCATACCTCTCTTTGGGGTGGTTTGGGCTATGGCAGTTCCAAATTTTTAATATTGGAAGGGTCTGTCACTAATATGGAGTAGGGAGATGGAACTAGGTTTCAGGACTTATCTGGACCAGGGACCCATCTGGAGATTGTAGGTTTCTGGAAAGTTGCTCTAGTGCCTGGAACCCTTATGGAATCTTATATATTGCCCTAGGTGTTCTTAGGATTGGCTGGAATGGCCCTGGTTAGGGGTTGGCAGCTTATGATAGGTAGCAATGTCTAACTGAAGCTTGCATAAGAGCAACCTCCAGAGTAGACTCTCAATTCTATTTGAACTCTCTCAGCCACTGGTACTTCATGAGTTACGCTTCTTTTCCCCCTTTTGGTCAGGATGGAATTGTTGATCCCATGGTGACACATCTGGATTCATCCTTGGGAGTCATCTCCCATGTCACCAGGGAGACTTTCAGCCCTGGATGTCATGTCCCACATAGAGGGGAGGGCAAAAATTGCAGAGTTGGGCTTAGAGAGACTTAGGCCACATCTGAGCAACAAAAGAGGTACTCCAGAAGTAACTCTTAGGCATGCCTATAGGTAGTCTAAGCTTCTCTGCTACCTACATCAGCTTCACAAGAGTAAGCCTCATGATTGAGGGCATGGCCTATTGATATGGGTATCCCTAAAGTTTCACACGGTATCAGGAGATTCCCTGATGGTAAGGTTTATAGTTTCATAGTCTTTCTCCCGTCCCTCAGGGAACTTTGCCAATACTTTTTGATTATCTGCTTAATATACTCTAGGATGTTTCCAGGCATTATAATAATCTATAAAGGATTGAAGGACTTCTTTCTTATTCTGTGCTTCCTGTGTTGTTCAAATGAGCTATATAAACCTTTCTTCCATTGATCTCAAAGAGTATGTGTGGTTCTAAAATATAGACACTGTCTTCTTTACCCCTATGTTCTGAATTACTTTAACCCTAACCTGTTTGACTTTGTTCTTTTCTCTAAATATCAGGTTATATATATATAAAATAGCCCCTCAAAATCCAGAAATAATAATCACCACTCCGGCATTAATGGGTTTTCTTATAAGCATTTTCTACAGGTGACCATACCATTGTTGTTTTTTTGTTTCTGGCTTATTTTGTCTCACCAAATGTCCCACATGTTCATTCACACCATTGCATGCCTCACAACATTGTTCGTTTTGTAGCAGCACAACCTTCGTTTATAAGTATACTCCATCGTTCACCAATCTACTTCTCCATCAGTGTGTCCTTCAGCCACCTGCATTCATTGGGCATCATGTAGAGGGCCCAAAGTCCACAGTGCATCCACATTCTCAATTTTAGATAATTTCATTGTTTCCAAGAGATGGAAAGCCAATGAACACACCCTCACCAAATAGGAACTCTAACCCCCCTCTTAACTTTGTCTCTTATACCATTATTCACCTCTGCTGTTGCTGTGGTAGTGCTGATGGTGTCCTTTGAACATAGCTCATAGCATGCAATAGCAGTTTTCCCCCGTACCCTGGACTTACATACTCCTCATACAAGAATCATATTTGAAGTATTTCTTACAAGAACACATTCATATTTCTAGTGTGAGTCAGTGGGACACGTAGATCTATACAACCCATTTCAATCTTGTTCATCTTCAATATGGTAATATTATTTCTAGACCCACTAGATCACCCTCACTCCTATCTATTCCCTTACACTGAAGTTCAACCTCATTAGCTAATGGTTCACCCACCTCTAGCTTCTATGTATATCTAAGTCCCCTATATTCTATATTATAAGCCTCTGATTATACCTTTATGCTGATTATAAAAGCAGAATCATACGGTATCTATCCTTTTGTGTCTGGATTATTTCACTCAAGGCTCATCCATCTTGTCCTGTGCTTCAGGATGTCATTTTGCCTTACTGCTGCATAATATTCCATCATATGTATGTATCACATTTTGTTGATCCACTCGTCTGTTGATGGGCATTTGGTTTGTTTCCATCTTTTAGTGATTGTGAATAATGCTGCTATGAACATTGGTGTGCAAATGTCTGTTTGTGTTATTGCTTTCAGCTCTTCTGGGTATATACCAAGTAGTGCTATTGCTAGGTCATAGGGCAACTCGATATTTAGTTTCCTAAGGAACCACCAAACAGTCTTCCATAGTGGCTGTACCATTGTACATTCCCACCAGCAGTGCATAAATGTTCCAGTTTCTCCAAATCCTCTCCAACATTTATAGTTTCCTGTTTGTTTAATAGCAGCCATTCTTATAGGTGTGAAGTGGTAACTCATTGTGGTCTTGATCTGCATTTCCCTTATAGCCAGTGAAAATGAGCATCTCTTCGTGTGCTTTTGAGCCATTCATATTTGCTCTTCAGAAAAGTGTCTATTTATATCTTTAGTCCATTTTATAATTGAATTGTTTGTTCTCTTGTTGTTGAGTTGTATGATTTCTTTGTATATACAGGAAATCAAACCTTTGTCTGATATGAAATTTCCAAATATTTTCTCTTATTGAGTTGGCTGCCTCTTCACCTTTTTGACAAGGTCTTTTGAGGTGCAGAAGCATTTGATTTGAGGAGTTCCCATTTATCTATTTCTTCTTTGTTGCTTGTGCTTTGGGTATCAAGTTTAGGAAGCTACCTCCTATTGCTAGGTCTTGAAGAAGTTTCCCTAAAACTTATAGAAGTTTTATGGTGCTAGTTCTTGTATTTAGGCGTTTGATTCACTCTGAGTTAATTTTTGTGTAGGGTGTAAGATAGGGGTCCTCTTTCATTCTCTTGGCTATTGATATCCAGTTCTTCCATGCCCAATTATGGAAAAGACTATTTTGTCTCAGTTCAGAGGATTTGGGGACCTTGTCAAAAATCAGTTGGCCATAGATTTAGTGGTCTATTTCTGCACTCTGGATTTGATTCCATTGGTCAATGCTTCTGTCTTTGTGCCAGTACCATGCTGTTTTTACCACTCTGGCTTTATAATTGGTTTTAAAGTCAGGAAGTGTTAATTCTCCCATTTCATTCTTCTTTTTTAGGATACTTTTAGCTATTTAGGGTCTCTTTCTCTTCCATATAAATTTGGTAGTTACCTCTTCCAAATCTTCAAAGTAGGTTTTTGGAATTTTTATTGGTATTGTGTTCAATCCGTAGATCAATTTGGGGAGAATTGACATCTTAACTATGTTTAGCCTTCCTATTCATGAGCAGGGAATATCTTTCCACCTATTGAAATCTTTTATTTCTTTTAGAAATGTTATGTGGTTTTCTGTGTACAAGCCCTTTACATCCCTACTTAAGTTCATCCCAAAGTATTTGATTTTAGTTTCTATTTTGAATGGAATTTTTTCCTTAGCTGACTCCTCAGCTGGATCATTGCTTGTGTATAAAAATGTTACTGATTTTTGCACATTAATTTTATATCCTGCCACCTTGCTGAATTTGTTTATTAGTTCAAGTAACTTTGCTGTAGATTTCTCAGGATCTTCAAAGTATAGTATCGTATCATCTGCAAATAATGAGAGTTTGACTTCTTTCTTTCCAATTTGGATGCCTTTTATTTCTTTGTCCTGCCTGATTGCTTTAGCTAGAACTTCTAGCACAATGTTGAACAATAGTGGTGACAGTGGGCTTGTACTGATCTTAGGGGGGAGGCTTTCAGTCTCTCTCCATCGATTTTGATGCTGGCTATTGTTTTTTCATGTATTCCCTTTATCATATTGAGGTAGTTACCTTTGATTCTGATCTTTTGGAGTGTTTATATCAGAAAAGGATGCTGAATTTTGTCGAATGCTTTTTCAGCATCAATCAAGATGATCATGTGTTTTTCCCTTTTGATTTGTTAATGTGCTGTATTACATTAATTGATTTTCTTGTGTTGAACCATCCTTGCATTCCTGGTATAAACCCCACTTGGTCATGGTGTATAATTCTTTTAATGTGTTGTTGGATTCAATTTTCTAATATTTTATTGAGAATTTTTACATCTATGTTCATTAGGGAGAATGGCCTGTAGTTTTCCTTTCTTATATCATCTTTACCTGGTTTTAGTATTAAAATGATATTAGCTTCATAAAATGAGTTAGGTAGAGTTCCTTTTTCCTCAATTTTTTGGAAAAGTTTGAGTAGGATTGGTGTTAGTTCTTTCTGGAATGTTTTATAAAATTCCCCTGTGAAGCTACCTGGCCCTGGGCTTTTCTTTGTGGGAAGATTTTTCGTGACTGATTGAATCTCTTTACTTGTGATTGGTTTGTTGAGATCTTCTGTTTCTTCCTGAGTCATTGTAGCTTGTTTGTGTGTCTCCAGGAATTTGTCCATTTCATCTAAGTCGACTAGTTTGTTGGTATATAGTTGTTTATAGTATCCTCTTATGATTTCTTTTATTTCTTCAGGGTCTGTAGTAACACACCCCTTTCATTTCTGATTTTGTTTATTTGTATCCTCTCTTTTTCTTTATCAGTCTTGCTAGTGGACCACCAATTTTACTGATTTTCTCAAAGAACCAACTTTTGGTTTGGTTGATTCTTTCTATTGTTTTTTTTGTTCTCCTATTCATTTATCTCTGCTTTAATCTTTGTTATTTCTCTTCTCCTATTTGCTTTGGGGTTAGTTTGCTATTCTTTCTCAAGTTCCTCCAGGTTTGCTGCTAAGTCTCGATTTTTGCTCTTTCTTGTTTTTTAGTATAGGCATTTAAGGCAATAGATTTCCCTCTCAGCACAGCCTTTGCTGCATCCTATAAGTTCTGATAAGTTATATTCTCATTTTCATTCATAGTATCCTCTTATGATTTCTCTAGTAATTTCTTCTTTGACCCACTGGCTGTTTAAGAGTGTGTTATTTAATCTCCATATATTTGTGAATGTTCTCATTCTTTGGTGGTTATTGTGATCCAGCTTCATCCCATTGTGATCAGAGAACGTGCTTTGAATAATTTCAATATTTTAAAATTTATGAAGACCTGTTTGGTGCCCCAGCATATGATCTATCCTGTAGAATGTTCCCTGAGCCCTAGAGAAGAATGTATAACCTTGTGCTTTGGGGTGCAATGACTTATATATATATATATATTAGGTCTAATTCATTTACGAAGTTATTTACCTTCTCTATTTGTTTGTTATTCTTCTGTCTTGTTGTTCTATCTATAGAGGAGAGTGGTGTATTGAAGTCTCCTACTATTATTGCTGAAACATCTATCACTCCCTTCACTTTTGTCAATGTCTGTCTCATACTTTGGAGCTCCTTGATTGGGAGCATTATCATTTATGATTGTTTTATCTTCTTGGTGAATTGACCCTTTAATTAGTATATAGTGTCCTTCTTTGTCTTTTATGATGTCTTTACATTTAAAGTCTATTTTGTATAGCTATTTCTGCTTTCTTTTAGTTACAACATGTGTGGAAAATCTTTCTCCATCATTTCACTTTCAATCTATTTGTATTCTTGTGTCTAAGATGACTCTCTTGTAAGCAGCATATAGCTGGATTATGTTTCTTAATCCATTCTGCCAATCTGTATCTTTTAATTGGTAAGTTTAGTCCACTAACATTCAAAGTTATTACTGAAAATACATTTTTGGATTCCACCATCTTATCTTTTTTATTTTATTTGTCATATCTATATATTCTTTTTCCTCTTTCTCTTTGTATTATTTAAATTACCCTTAGTGGTATTTTTCAATTCTGAGCCCTCATCCAGACTTCCCTCTCTGTCTTTTTTTTTTCTTTCCCCCAGTGGGCAGAACTCCTTTTAGTATTTCTCGTAGGGCCAGTCTCTTGCTGACAAATTCTTTCAGGACTTCTTTGTCTGTGAAAACTTCAATCTCTCCTTCAATTTTGAAGGACAATTTGACTGGGTACAGAATTCTTGGCTGGAAGTCTTTGTTTTTCAGGATCTTGAATATATCATACCACTGCCTTCTTGCCTCCAGAGTGCTAGTGGTGTAGTCTGAACTCAGTTTTACTTGATTTCCCTTGTTTGTAGTAGATTGTTTTTCTCTTGCGGCTTTCAGGATTTTCTGCTTCTCCTCAACATTTGCAAGACTGATTAGTATGTGCCTTGGGGAAGGCCTATTTGGATTTATTCTGTTTGGAGTTCTTTGGGCTTCTTTGACTTGTACATTTATGTCCTTTATAAAGGTTGGGAAAATTTCCCCCATTATATCCTCAATACTCTTCCTAACCCATTACTCCTCTCTTCTTCTTCTGGGACACCAATGATTCTTATATCTGTGCACTTTGTTTTGTCTGTCATTTCCCTGAGTTCCCATTCATTTTTTTCCATCTTTTTTGCCATTTTCTGTTTTGAGTCTTCGAAGTCAATTATCCTGACCTCTATATCACTTATTCTTTCTTCTGTCTCTTCAAATTTGGTGTTGTGTGCCTCTAGTATGTTTTTTATTTGGTCAACAGAGTCTTTAATCTCTGTGATTTCTGCTATTTTTCTATTTATTCTTTCAGTTCCTCTTTGTGCTCTTCTGCTGTCTTCTTGATCTCCTTTATTTCATTTGCTATCCCACTTACTTTATTAAGTAGAGTTGTATGAACATTTTTGATTAGTTATTCCAATGTCTGTGTCTCCTCTAGTGTTTTAATTTGGTCATTAGGCAGGGCTATATCTGTCTGCATTGTGATATGCTTAGTGATCTTCTGCTGTCTTCATTGCATGTAAATATCTTGATTGATTTACTTCGGGAGTTGATTTCTTTCAGTGGTCTAAGGCCTTGTGTTTGCAGGATGGTTGTACAGCAAGTGGCAGGGCACTGGGTGGAGCACTGGGGGGAGCACTCAGTACAGTGACTTGTTTCACTGATGCTTGTGAACGTGGGCGCCCAGTGGCCAGGGAAGATGTAGCTGGGCAGGTGCATTGGTCTGGGGGGAATAACCCTGGTGTGCACTGGTCTAAGGCATGGGTTCCTTTGTGCACATGCGTAGAGCTATGGGAGCAGGTCGGCATTACATCTTTGTGGATTGCAGGCAGACGTGACCTGGCTGTGCAGGTCAGCACTTTCTCAGAGCTGGGATATGAGACTGAGGGCTGTGCATATGTGCAGTTCTAGAACAGCTGTAATGTGGTTCCCAGAGCCGAATGACATGATTGGGGGCCTGTGTGTATGCGTGGACCTATGAGTGCTGTAAAGGGATGCACTGAGCTCAGGGAGGGCAGGTGAGGCTCTGTGACACTATGGGTGGGGGGTGGGAATAGCCTAGGCATGGAGGTTAGTGCCCACAACCTTTATGTGCTGGCAACAGCCTGCAGGGGACAGGGAGGGGGAGGTAGTGCTCGGGAGGGGTGCAGGAGAGGTGGGTTGGGCTGCACTTGGGGTGGGGGTGTGCGGCAGTTATGTGCGCTGGGGGCTGGTGGGGTGGGGACACCTGGAACACAGGGAATGGGAGTGGGTAACAGGGTTCAGGTGTGTGGAGTGTGGGATTGAGTTGCAGGTCACGGGGCTGTGCTGGTGGGGGTAGCGCTCCCATGGAACAAGGCCTGGCTTACTTCCTAGTCACGTGCTCTCGTCCATGCACTCCCATGGGCTCTGCGTCTCACTGCTAGGCTCCAGCTTTCTGCCTCTCAGTTCCTTGGCTTCTGCAACCAGGGCTGCCACATGTGGTGCAGAAGGCTCTTCCAGGTCAGCTGCATTCCTGAATTGCCACCTCATTCACCTTCCTGTCCCTTCTCTAATTTTTCTGTGGAGCAGGGCTAATCTTGAGCTATTCTAAGCGACCATCCTCCCAGAAGTAGGAGCTACTTATTTTTAAGTGATGGAGAAAGAATGCCAATAACCAATACCTGGGTGAATCTCATACTGCAGGTTACCCTGCTGAGGATGTTACAAAGATGCTTCTGGCTCTTTCAAACTGGAAGATGCTGAATTAGAATATTTATGCCATCTCTTTATCAAGTTTTGCCCCCAATGTAAACTGGTGCTGTTACAAAAGTAATCTGATAAACATTGGGTTCTATTCTGTCTGTGTCTGGGATAGTAAGAACTAGGCACATCCTAGAGGCAGGAAGCCTCAGTCCTAAAGGAAGAATTAATGTGACCTCTGTGCTGAAGAAAGTATCCAGGGAGAACAAAGAGCTGGAGCAGGCAGACTGTGGGCATGAGTGGTGTATGTGAGCTTATGCTCATCATTGCATAAAATGAAAAGCAAGATGAAGAGGAGGAAGTGGATTTCTGACATGTTCTGGAGGTAGGATCGGTGAATGGCCAAATTTGAGTGGAAGTAGTAAAGGACTCCTGGATGAGTGGTGGCACTGAAGTCTAAGGAAAATTCTGAAGGAGGAAAAGCAAGTTCAGAGAAAAAGATTACATGTGGATGCATCCATAGGAGCTGACCAGATTTACACATTGGTATATTTAACCAGCCATAACTTACCTTTGTGCATACTTATGGTGTTTAAGTTCTCTGCCTCAGCTGATTCAGCCTAGTGATCCATGTTAAGACCGTCAATTCTGACACTCTTATAGATCATTCCAGGACCTTTGGAGCTTGAAAGTAGAGGTGTCTCCCTTCTCAAAATGACTTGAGGTCCATTATCCCCAAGGCTCAACCCTTCAAAACTGGGGAACCAAAAGACATCTCTTTGAGATGTCAAAGATAAACTGAAGCATTGAAAAAATTTTGCTAAAATTTAATTGAGCAACAAAAAATTTGGAATTGGGCCACACCAAATCAAAAGGGGTAAGGAGTTCCACCAAGGAAGTAGAAAGGGGTAGCTTTTATAGGGCAAATGCAGAAGCAAGAGAGAAAGCATTCTGATTTGCTGACAATATGTTTTCATTTTAGAGTGGGGTTTTACAAAATGGAGAGCAGTTACTTGTTCTTTCAGATAAGCTTCTCCACTGAACCAAAACTGGTTTATCATCGGGTGTTGCTTATATGCAATTCTGTAGGGTATATTTCATTGTTCCCTTTTCTCAGAAAGCCCCTGCCAGTCAATTATTTTGTTTCCTGGAAAATCCTTTCTAGAGAAAGCATCCCACCCAGTGTGCCCTACAGAGAGTAGACCGGTGGTTTAGCAATCCAACTCTCCCTGACAATAGTCAAACCATGGTTCCAGAGGGGAGGTTCACACCCAGCCTGCTCCAGTCAGGGTCCCGTGTCCCCCACCTCTACCACGCAGAGCCTCCTCAGAACCTAGGAAAGGCTCACACGTTTCTACTTCTCCTTCTACTCTCACAGCCTTTCTACAACGAAGGGTCCTCACACTCTCTGCTTCTGCCATACCTGGGTTCCTTTCACAACAAACATTTTGCCCCTTCCAAAACTCACCCTTTCAAGCCACTAAGCCTTACCCCAGGTCAATGGACTGTGGGTACTAATGAGGTCCTCAGAGATAATTGAGAAAACTGGCTGGTTCTTGTCTCCATCTGCATAATGCTTTCTAGGAAAGTATTTGTGGGAGACCCCAGAGGGTGTTTCACGTGTGCCCATACAAGTTCTCCTGTTCCTACCTTCTGACTGTTCATTGCCACAGGCCACCACTGCTTTCCTGCCAGCATCTTTGGTGGGAGAGTAATGTCTGCATCAAGGGTTAATGAGAGCTCCCAGTTTTCAAGGTTCCAGAGCACATGACTATCGCTGAAGGGAGAAGGTCCCTTTCCTTCAACCCCTACAACTTGTCACTTGGACCCAAAAAGTGACCCTGCCTGTAATTCCCATCTCTTAGTCCCCTGAGAGCTTCATGAAAGCTTTTCCCCATCATCTCTCTGAAGCTTCTCTGTATTTGTGGGTTATATCTCCCTTCACAGTTAAGTATTGTAGAAGGTAGAGAGCTAATATCCTAGCCTGTGGCTACAGAGAGCACTGAAAGCATATCTGCTTTGTTCACACATGTATCTCAGTCCCTGGTACAGACCCACCATGTAGTAGGTACTAGTACTAAATAAATATTAGCTGACTGGAACATTGAGACAAACCCTTACTATTGCCCATTAACTAGTCACTTACTCTGGGTCCAACATTCCAAATGCAAATAAAATCATACCAGCCCTCCCTAGCACCAGGCATGCTCAGAACAGTTCTGAGTATTTCGTTAGCTCTTAACTGAGAGCAGGGCTATGCAAGCCCCTTCTTCTTTGGCTGAGATGCATCCCCATGCCCACCTTTGTCTCGTTCCTGCACCTCTTGGTTAAGCAGCCTCCAGCTCATCTGTCTCACTTTGCATTTTCATTATTTTTTCCACTGGTCTGGTCTGTCTCCTTAAGAGTGGGGTCCTGGTTTATTTACGTTTGCATTTTTAGTGCCTCAAACAGATCTGGGGCATTTTAGCTGCTAAGATAATACCTCATAAAGGAATCAAGGGGTGGATGAAGGGAAGGAAGGTGGGGTGGAAGGATGGGAAATAAAAGAAAGAATGGAAGAGGTAAAAAATGGACTTGATCAGAGAAGCAAATTCCTAGATTTAAGATTGCTGTTATCCTCTCTTGGAATTTTAGTATATTCGGTCAGATTCTCCAGGTAATACAATTTCTCTCAGCTGGTAAGTTATGTACTTTGAGAATGCTGTTAGTTTTTTAACTGTTGATGCAATACATAGAATAGTACTTTTGTGGCTTGGAGGAATAGAAGCTAACTTTTAAGACCTGAGAATAACCTGAGAATCGGACTTATGGAACTGCAGAGCCCTCAGCCTAATCCCTTCACTCATATTTTGATCAAGTGCTTAATGCTGATAGTGAATAATCATGTTGCATGATATATTTTGACTAATGAATGTGTGGGAAGGCTTTTTGCAATCGCAGTGCACATGGCTTGTAATATGGCTAAGTGGAATTGTTGCCTCCTGTGCTGAAATCTAGTGTTAAAATTGCTGTATTTGTGGCTAGATCCTAGAGAGACTCAGAAACAAGAATCTACTACAAGTAGAATGTCAAATCACACTTCCTTTTTTCAAAATTGTTTTTCTAAAAATAAGATAATGAAAATATGTATTCATGTGGGAGAGGGTTTTATTGTAGGATGCTGCAAATAAGACACAAGAAAATGTCTGTGCTTGGAAACTCCATTCAGGAGGAAACTTTCTCTGTGGGGAACTTCTGTGCCATGAAGAAAGCTGCACAATGTGTTCTGTGCAACAAAAGGTTTGCAGCCAAGAAAGCCGATTGTGCTTCTAAGCCTCTAAAATAAAAAGGCATACAGACAACATTGTTTGTTGGTTAAGACTAGATTTTCTTTCTCCCTGTTGTTTGATCTTGGACATTCTTTGAAGGGGTTGGGGAAAGACTTACATGTTCTATGAAATCACGCAGCAGCTTTTGAACTATTCAGATTGTTAATTATTGAATACATTTGGTGACTACTATGTAATGGAAGTCATAGTCTTAAGGATTTCTCCTATACCTTCCTTTCCTGTTGTACAGATATAACCAAACAGAGTAAAAGGGTTTGGGATTATTGCTAGTTGTGCGTGAAAGAATCAGCTGATGTGTGACATTCTTCCTTTTAAGAGGTTTTCTTAGCTATTGAGGATTACTTGAGGAAATCTCTCTGCTGGAGTAAGAAAAAGTATTAAGTAGAAGGAAAGGTTTGGGGGACACCCATCTTCTTAATTTTTTCTTCTGTTGAAGTCAAAGAATCATTTTCAGACCCAGGACTGGACATTTAGATTGTCCTTTTCTTCCTTTTTCTACAGTTAGTGGATAACCTCGGTAATGTAAAACAGGTCTGAGTCAAGTGAGGATGGAAATGAGGAAACTTCGTTTGAGGCAAGGTATAGGTAATATTATTCCTTTATTGACTGACACTATCTATTTATTAAACACGTACTGAAAGATAATCAGTTTGTTAGGCACTGGCTTTAAATTGGCGAAATTTTTGTTGTCATGGAGATTGTAGACCTTAGATTTTGAAAATGTTAGCTTTTCATTCCTTCTTGCATTTCACGGATACTATCCAGTACAATTTCCTTCTGCCTTAAAAAATCCTTTTAGCAATTTTGACTTTATTCTTTCTTTCCTTCCTTCCTTCCTTCCTTCCTTCCTTCCTTCCTTCCTTCCTTCCTTCCTTCCTTCCTTCCTTCCTTCCTTCCTTCCCTTCCTTCCTCCCTCCCTTCCCCCTTCCCTCTCTTCCCTACCTTCCTTTCCTTCTTTCTTTCTCACTCTCGCTCTTTCTTTTTTGCCTTAAGACATCTCAATTTTCCCTTCATTTTTGAGCATAGAAATCTTGGTTGTCAGCTATTTTCATTCAGTTCTTTAGAGATGTCATTCCACTGTCTTCTGGTTTTCATTCTCTCTGGTGAGAAATTAGCTGTTGCTCCTTCTACTGTGCCTTTAAAGATAATGTGTCCTTTTTCCCTCTGTAGCTTCTTTTAAGGTTTCTCATTGTCCTTGGTTTTCAGCAGTTTAGGTTATTTGCCTAGATATAGTTTTCTTTGTATTAATCCCGTTTGGAGTCCTCAGAATTCTTGAAACTGTGTGGTGTCGTCATCATGAGTTTTGGAATATTCTCAGCCCTTACCTCTTCAAGCATTGCTTCTCTTGTTGTATGGGATGCCAATCACATATACTTTGCTTTTGTTCCACACATATTTTATGTTTTTTTCTGCATTTTTATTCCTTGTCTCTCTGTGCTTCAGTTTGGGTATTTTATTGACCTGTCTTCTGGTTGAATAATTTTGCTGTCTTCTGTCTAATCTGATGTTAAATCCATCCAATTTGTTCTTAATTTCAGTAACTGTATTTTTGGAGTCTAGAAATACCTTTTATTTTCCTTTTTTATAGATTTCAATTCTTTGATGAAATTCTCCTTTTTCATCCATTCAAAAAATTTTCCCAGGTGGGCCACAGTGGCTTAGCAGGCAGAGTTCTCACCTGGCATGCTGAAGACCTGGGTTTGATTCCCAGTGCCTGCCCAGGTAAAAAAAAAAAATTCCCTTTATTTTCTTCAATTATAGCTATGTAAATTTCATTTTCTGCTAACTCTAATAGCAGGATTGCCTTCATATCTAATTCCATTATTTTTTTTCCTTTGGGTTTTTACAGATGCTATTCTGTTTCTTGACATGACTAGCAAGTTCTCAGTTGAAGGACAGGCACTCTAAAAAATTGTTGTGGTGCCAGAAAATGCTATCTCCCTCCAGTTAGATTTTTCCTTACTCTTCTAGACAGAGTAGGGACTGATCACCTTAATCCAGGTAAAGGCTAGGTTTCAATTTTGGTAAGCCTCAATCTGCTACTGGTTCATCTGCCCTCTCAAGGCCTAACTTTCCTGAGAACTTGAAGAGTTCACTGGGCCCTTTTCTGGCAGGGCCGAAACTCTAATCCCTTTCTCCTTGAGATTCCTGAGATTTCTGCTATGTTTTTCAGAGTTTATGTGCTAAACTTCTAAGCCTCCTGGACTTGCTTCAGAACTTGAAATATTTAGAGGAAAGCTGTTTGTGCACTGGGTTTAGTTCTCCAAGCCTCCCTTGTTACCAGTATCTTGGCCCTTTTAGTTTCTTCCCCCAGAGATCTGAGAGATGAAGCTGCTGAAGCCAGAAGCTGAAAGCAATGAAACCCAGGAGAGAAGGACCAGCAGATGCTGGCCATGTGCCTTCCTATGTGACAAAGTGAGGTGATGTTGATGCCTTAATTTACACATTTTCTTGGCCTTATACATTTGTAAGGTAATAAATTCCCATTATAAAAGTCAACCCAGTTCTGGTATATTGCATTCTGGTAGCTTCAGCAAACTAAAACAAGGCCTTATAAAAAGAACCCAGAAATCACAGAAGCAAGAAAGGAGAGAACATCACCATGGAAGAGCATGTACAGACACAAGCCGAGGAACACCAAAAACTGCTGGTAGCCAGAACACTGACTGTGTGAGAAAGCAAGCTTTGCTGTTATCTTGACTTTGGAATTCTTCCAGCCTCAGAATCATGAGCCAATAAATTCCTGGCATTAGATCAAAACCCATTGTGTGCTATCTATCATAGCAGCCTGTTAAACTAAGACAGCATTTATGATGCATCAGGTGCTGCTGCAGGCATTAGGAGTGCAAAGGTGAATAGAGTTGATAAATTCTTGTGGTAGATTATGTTCCTGCATACATTCAGCTACTCTGAATAATAGAGGAAGACAAATTAGGAGCTCCTGTCAGACAATGGAGTGAAGAGGAAAGATGTCAAGTTAGAAGGTAAATGATTTAACAAAATGCTTTGGATTGTTAACAATGTTTCTGATATCCCAAATCTTTGGTACATTCTTAGAAACATGGTTGGTTTGATTAGCACCCAGATTTGGTTGCTAATGAGAGAAGGGCTTTGAGAGCAAGGTCCAGGTAATTGACGGGCAAAACCAGTTCAACATGTGCAGGAGCTTTCCCTAGCTCCCGCCTGGGGTCTTCCTCGCAGCAAGACGGGGGAACTCGGTAGCCGACCCGTCCCGGGGGCTCGAAGGTCTGGAGGGCGCGCGAAACGAAGAACGACTCGCGGGAACTGGAGGAGCTGGCAAGGCGTGCGCACCAGAGCGTTTATTAGAGGAAGTACAGAGCTTTATATAGTGGTGTGGCGGAAATGGGGGGGGGGGGCCAGGGGAGGCGCGCTGCGTGATTGGTGAGGAGGCTAAGGGGTGGCAGCGAGGGATTGGGTGAGCTGAGAGCAGAAAGGTCCAATGGAAGAGCTTGAATATGTTTCTAGGCAGAGAGCTAGAGGAACGGGGCCGAAATTACATCCGGCAATTCCTCCCTTTTGTTTAATAGGAGAGGAAGAGAGAGTAAAAAAGAAAAGGGGAGGGGCAAGGCTGGCCGCCGATGCAGGAGGCCCGCGGGCGCCCGTGGGGCTCATGCGGATGAGCCAGCATATGCATGAGCCACGCTCCCAAAGGGTGATCAGTCCTTAGGGTGGGCAACACTCGCTAACCATACCTGTGCCCGCTGGCGATGGCCTGCGTCTGTGAAGGGGTTTTGAAGTTCGAGAGCTGCTAGAGAAAGAAGTTTAGTTTGTTGTCTATGGTAGGAGAGTTGTCTATATATGCATTTGAATATAATAAGAGCGACAATGAAGGCAAGTAATAGGAGTCCATAGAAGATGAGGTTAGAGGGTTTGAAGAAAGAAGAGAATTTTTTCGTTAGGTCAGAGAGAATGGAGGCAGAGACTTTAGGGATAATTGTTTTTTCCAGAGCAAGTATGTGAGCTTGGAGTTGGTGGGTATGATTCCAAAAAGATTCATTATAAGCCGTAAAGATCCAGTCACGCAAAGTGAGGCGGGGTTGGGAGTGATTAACGAGGACAGGGGTAACACAGAGGCTGGAAAAGGGGTACCGTCCATCACACGTGGAAGAAGCTATGTCGTAGAGGGCTTCGATGTCTTGGGCAATTAGGTCCATCTGCTGCTGTAGATTGAAGATGGAGTGGTGCATCAGAAGGTTTAGGTCCTCTTGACTGCCAAGTGCACCGGCAGCGGTACGAGTGAGGTTGTTGATGACTTCCGCGGTGGTGGAGGTTCGGGTGAGGGCAACAGCAGCTGTAGTAGCGGCGGCTAGAGATGCGACGACAGCGGCAGCGATCGTGGCAGAAATTCCGAAGTCTCGCTTGCGGCGGAAGAATGAGGACAGCTCTTCGGTTCTGAAAGGATAGGGGAGTTGCGGGGCTACCCAGGTGGAGGCGTTCAGGGGGATCCATATCAGGCGGGGCGCAACACTCTCGAGCTCCATCATATAGGCAGAGGAGTTGCCTTTTTTGAGCTCGAGGGCTGTTTTCCGGGTCGTCTTCTTCAAGGACTGCTTGCATCATTTGCCAGACCAGGCACCTTGCCCGCCAGCGCAGGCGTCTGGTGGTCGATGACGGCAGTGACGGTTGTGCATTTTTCTTTTCTGAGGGCTGTTCAAGGTGCATTTTTTCCAACTTCTTCTTCAGGGCTTGCATTCTGCATCGGTGGCGTCTGCTTGGTCGCCGTGGCCGGACGGATGTTCCTTCCGGGGATTCAGATTGGCTGTGGTCCATTCTCTGTCAAGTGACGGCGAACGGGGCTGGAGAGAAGACGAGCGGTGGGGAGGTCCCTGTTCGGGCGCCAATTGCAGGAGCTTTCCCTAGCTCCCGCCTGGGGTCTTCCTCGCAGCAAGATGGGGGAACTCGGTAGCCGACCGGTCCCGGGGGCTCGAAGGTCTGGAGGGCGCGCGAGACGAAGAACGACTCGCGGGAACTGGAGGAGCTGGCAAGGCGTGCGCACCAGAACGTTTATTAGAGGAAGTACAGAGCTTTATAGTGGTGTGGCGGAAATGGGGGGGGGGGCCAGGGGAGGCGTGCTGCGTGATTGGTGAGGAGGCTAAGGGGTGGCAGCGAGGGATTGGGTGAGCTGAGAGCAGAAAGGTCCAATGGAAGAGCTTGAATATGTTTCTAGGCAGAGAGCTAGAGGAACGGGGCTGAAATTACATCCTGCAAACATGCAAGAGTGCCAGAGGACAGAAGATCCCTCAAACTTCTAAGCCCCTTGGTATTCATAGAAATCTCAGGAAAAATTTTGGAATTCTGTAGGCTTTGGACATTTTTTTCCACTGAGAGCAAGGATTATTTCTAAGAAGTTTCTCTTTGAATCTAAAGATCATGATACATGGTTTACTCGTGTCATTCACTCAAAATTTGTATAGAACTATATAGTTGTATAGTTTCATTCCTTATTAACCATACTCTCAAAGTCATGCTTTGTCCTTAGCTATGCTCTTAAGCACAGTGTGTTTATATTAGTCAGGATAGGCTAGTTTATGCTGCAATAATAAATTCACCCCCAAATCTCAGAAGTTTAGCAAACAGAGGTTCATATATTTTTCCTGCCACGTGTCCCATGTGGACAGTAATGTGGGTGCTCTGCTCCACGTGGTCTCTCAGGCACTCAAGATGATGGAGTTTCCACAACTGGATCACCAACATTCACTATGGCAGAGGAGAAGAGAGCACGAAGAGCTGTGCGCCAGCCCCTTAGCTCTTTGGTCTAGAAGTGCCAATGTTGCTTTTGCTCACAGCCCATTGACCTGAGCTAGTCACATGACTCACTTAACTGCAAGGGAGCTGGGCAATGTATGGGAACACGGAGCATGTTGTCTCTGCCATTCCATCGTGGCCTGTACAGTAGTCGGTATTATGATCACCATTTTATAGATGGGAACCCTTGAAGCTTAGAGAAGTTACGTAACTTGCCCAGAGTCACACAGCAAATGAGCCACAAAGCCAGGACTCAAATATAGGCAATCTGTACTCGTAAACCCTATGCTATACTGTGTAGAAAGGAAAAAGTGGGAAATTTGTTTTGAATCTTGGCCTTCTTTGTGGACAGACCCATATAGGAGAAATTGCTTTATACTTGAACTACCTTAGGGTAAGATATCAAGAATAATAAGTGAAGAATGTCCTTTGTTATTTTTAGGTAAAGGCACAAATTAGATTATTTTCCAGGAAATCCTTAGATAAAACTGATCTCTCCTTACTCTGAACCCTTGCTGCACTTGCCGTTAAGTAGGAATTGGGGAGAGGTTAATTTTCTCATTAACCTATAATCTCCATTGGTCTTCCCACCACACATACCACACGCACACACACACGCACACACGCACACACACACACACACACACACACACACACACACGCATCTGTGGTATGTGTAATTGATGTGTTCTCAATCTTGTAGATAGTGCCAGGAAAATTTGGCTTTAAATTCCCCTTCTAAGCAGATTGCTGATTCTAAGCCATTTCTATAGAAACTCTAGCGCTATTATTTAAATGTTTGGACCTTAATTCTTTTGACAAGTAGTTCTGAGTGCACACTCTGTTCTGCTGCCTGTGGGTATAGCAGTAAACAAGGTAAACACAGTCGTTCTCCTTGTGGGCTAAAGACATGACCAATAAACACAGGTAAGTGTATAATTACTGATTGCAACCTTCCCATGGTTGATTTCCCCAATTAATTGCATTTTCTTAAAGGCATGAGGCCCATCTTGTACTTGGGTTCTCCCACCATGCTTGGCCAAACTCTTAGTAACTTCTGGTTGATTATTAATTATCTGACCATCTTGACAGGAGAAGAGCTTTTAAAAGTTTAAGAGTTCCTTGGCAGAAGCAATCCTTTGAGGCTGAGATAGTTGCTTACTTGACCCCAACTTCTGTTTTCCCACTTAAAAGACCTTTAAGTTTTTAAAATTGGTTCATGATGTGGACAGAGGTTAATTTATTCTATTAGATAATCTATGTTCACCTACAAAATTCAAAGTATTAAACTAAAGTCAGAGATGCTATTTTCTGTGGCCAGCTGAAGTTAAGTAGGTAAATAACACAATTTCTAAAGCAGGCAATAGTGCTGAGCTAGTACCATAGTGGTTCCATCGCAGAAACCCCTGAGTATAACTTGTCTAAAATAAGCTTAAGGGCTCTTTTAACCAAATTAAGCGTTCCTTTACTTTCTGACCCTTGAACAGGGCAGATTTTATCTTATATTTCGAAAAGAAGATATCACTTTGTGTCATCACACACAGGACTTGGTTAAATGAACTTTTATTGGAGTACAGTGTCTTATACTGCCTGAAATTCTCTTGTTTTGTTCCTTAATATGGTTAAGGGCTGAATTGATTTAAAGTGTCCATATAACCTCTAAACCCGGCAACCTGCTGTGAATGGCACTGAAGGTTTGATAGAAGGAGCTGTGCCTTTTGACTGAAAAATGAGCTTATTGTACATCCCTGGAAATGAGGAAGCTGGAAGAAAAAAAATAAGTTATAACCATTCAATTTTTTATGCCAACCAACTTTTGATATAGTTTGAGAGTGTCTTCCTTGAACAAGGCATTTCTTGTTGCTGAGAAATGTGCTGCTGAGACAAAGGAATTTGTCCTGCATGCTCACACTGATTGCTTTTATTTGTGGCCTTCTTTGCTTGTAAGTTAGGCTACGTCCTGATAAAAGGAAGCAGTTGCCACCCAGGATGAGGGAAACGCTGTTTCCAGCATGTTTTTAAATGTGCAAGGGTTGGGGGGGGCAGCTAGAATATGACATAGAAGTTTTTATGCTCAATTCACAGAACCATCCTCATTGCCAAAGAATACAAATGGAAGTGGATGATTGCTTGTATTGTTTATTTCATGTAGGCAAATGTCAGTCCACAGATGTGGTGTTAATGCTTTCTAACTGACAGTATTCATTTTCTATTGCCTCTGTATACAAATAATTACAGATTTAGTGGATTAAAATAAAGTGTATTTTTTATAGTTCTGGAAGTCAGAAGTATGAAATGGATCTCACCGTGCTCAAGGGGAGAATCCATTTGCTTGTTTGCCCTAGCTTCGTAGAGGTCACTTGCATTCCTTGATTTATGCCCTTTTCAAAATCAACAAGGTTGGGCCAAGTCCTTCTCACATCATATCATTCCGACCTCCTCTTCTGCGACCCTCTTGTCCTCCTAAGGACTCTTGTGATTATGTGTGGTCCACCTGAATAGTTCAGACTCTCCCTATTTCAAGGTTGGCTGATTAGCAACCTTAATTCTGTCCTCAACCTTAATTCACTTTTGCCATGTAACCTAACATATTCACAGATTCTAGAGATTAGGATGTGGACATCTTTGGGGCAGACTTAGTCTTTCTACCATATTTACTGGGCAGAATAATGCAGTATGAGAGCCATTGGAATTTGATGGTCTTTTTGGTCTTTCAAAGCTTGATTTTGTTGATGCCAAGTCTTGCATCCTAGTTGTAGGTTTTCATCTGTGAAGTATTTTAAGAAAAAATCTTTGAATATAGATCTCCCAAGGGTCAATTCATTATTACTTCACAATATTCTCAATTTTGCAGTTTAAGCAATTAGACAAAAGCATTGATTGTTAACCAACTATTTTATGATAGTAGAAACTGCTGGGGAGTTACTTTTCTTATGACTATGACAGGATTGTCTTTGCTTTGTTGTGGGTCTTTGTACTGACTTTAAGATGGTGTCAGAGCCTAACTTTTTCCTGATATGACTTATCATTCTCCCTTTCTACCTACCTCTAGTAAGCTGCTCCTTTGAATATCTGATCTTCTCCCAAATACGGACTGGAAACTGGGTGTCATCTTTGACACTCTGGAGTGTCTGTTTTAATTCTCAGGGCTCTGATGTTCAGGATGTAACATTTCCCTGATTCGTGCAATAACGCTCTAATCACTTGCTCTGATCCCAACTGTTCATCTCTTTGGCCCATCCTGCACACTCCTACCAGATGAATTTTTCCAAAATATCCTTTTCACAAATGATTAATTCTTGTTCCAATATTTACCACCAGTGTGACCTTGCAAAATTAGTTAACCTCTTTGTGAGACCCTGACAGCATAGAGCTAATGTACAATATGTGCTTCTAGGGTTGTGGTGAGATGACACCAAATACACGTCAAGGGCTCAAAACAGTGCTTGGCACATATTATGCACTCAATAAATATTTGCTGATCTTGTTAGTATTTCTAATAGGAACCAATCTGAATGCTGCCTCTGCTTGTTGCCACATCCCCTCCAGGCCTAGATCTCTCATGGGGTGCTCTGCCCTCCCCAATTACTTCTCCATCTACCTACTACCACCCACCCACAGCTCTCAGACCCAGGGAAGTGTATGTGCTTTTGAGCAGGGAGGCCTTGTTCTAACTCAGCAAGCCCCCTGGGCCTGAGCTTCAGGTACCTGAAAGGTCAGGCTTTGAACTTCAAAAAAGCTCCTTCTCTGCTTTTTTGCTTTGCAAACCTTTCCTGAGTTTGATGCTTTGCTGTTCGGTTTGAATGGGAAAGTACCAGAGTGTGTAGAAAATACCAGGAAACCCCCTCCCCCCCAAAACCAACACTTTTTCTCTTTCATATCCATTTCCAGATCAGTTAAATCATTGAAATATTGGCTTAAGGAGTGTTCTGAATAACAACAGCTAACATTTATTAAGTACATTCACATATTAAGCTTGTGCTAAGCCCACCTCTTGCCTGCGCCATCTAACTTTTCTTTCGAATGGGTCTCTGCAGCCGACATTTGTTTACGCCCTGGCTCTGGGTGTGCATTCTCACCTCTGAGCCTTTGCCTCTGCCATGGGTCCTGTAGGGACTGCCCTTTTCTTTCTTGTCCATTTATGCACATCCTCCCATCTTTTCCGGCCCATCTGTAACACTTTCTCTGACCGCTCTACAACCCAGTGGTTCTTCCCTGGCCAGGAGAAAAAAGTGACACAAAAGGAAAGACCCTCATCATTGGAAAGTTTACCAAGGAAAGACCAAAGCAAGAGACATATAGAAAACCCCACATTACTGGTAAATCTGGAGTGAAAATCATCATTGTCACATAGTGTTGAGAAGACATTGCCAACTGAGTAATTATAATCCTAAATCAATACATGCATAAAATTGACCACATCTTTTCCTTCTCAAAGCAGCATTTTGTTATGAGTTTATGAATCTGTTCAGGTCACTGTATATAAATTAGTTCATGAGCTTCCCACTTTTGGTAGAGCTGAAAATAGGGTTTATAAAATATTTTAGGTCATGATTATTTCCATGAAGACACTCACCATACAGTTTCTTCTAAGGAGCAAAGTTTATTTGCCAAATAGATTTAAAATATAATTTGATTCACAAAATTGTTTTGTCTTCACAGAATTTCAGGATAGCTAGCCTTCGCATAAAAAGAGGCAAACTGTAATTACTTTACCAAATAGCCTAGGGAGCCAGGAGCTAACCTAAGTCCCCGAAGCGCTTAATTCATTCCCAGGAAGTGGTTTGAGTTTAAGTTTTAGTATAAGGTATTAACAGAGCATGTCCAAAAGAAAATTAACTGCTTAGAGTCATCAATTCCATTGCCTTTGGAGTAAATTCACGGCCATCCCTACTCATTTATAACTGTATTTGTAAATAACAAGTCATTACAAACAGAGTATTAGAACCGCCAGAAAGAAGAAATCTTGCAATTTCAGCTGGCTCTGTGTCTTGAGCGAGAGTTCCCAAATGGGATTCTCAAATCATGGGTGTGTTTTAGGGAGTTTCTAAATAGTGAAAATTGTCAGTGAAAATCTATGCATATATGTGCATTTCAGGGGAATAAGACCCAGAGTTTAGACCTGGTTTTTATAGGGATCCATGACTCCCCCCAGACCATGGCTTACCCTCCCGTGGAAAACCTTTGGGAGCTCCCATGAACCTCCTCGATTTGTATCAAAATCTTATATATGTTTCCAGGACAAAGCTAACTAGGTGCCCAAACTCTCAATCCCCTTTTATTTCTACTCCCCTTCTCTGCTCTTTACTCTGGAATCCCAATAAATGACTATTTTTACAATATTCAAAGATTTGCCTATTTGGATTCTGAGAAGTCAACTTTTATGACAAGTTCCATTACATACAATTTTTTTTTTTTGCATATTTTGCCTTTGAGGCATTTCTTCCCATAAGGGCCGGTTTGGATTTTGAAGCTCATGAGCATGTGAGTACTTTGAGAAGAATTGCCATATGGTCATCTTTGTAGTTGTAAATTTGGTGTGAGTTGTACAGATTTCATCTTTCAAAGTTTTAGTGGTCAGCTAGTATCGTCAGCAATAATTTTATACAGCATGGCCCCTCTGATGCAACTTTATCCAGTGAGTGTGGTGTTATTTGCATTGTTTCCGATGGTTACTTTGTCTTTGCTACATTTCTCTTCTTTCTGCATTAGCAGAATTATTTAACAGTGTATCATTTCTATATATTTTTTGTAAGCAGCATCTTAATCGTAAGATAGAAAATAACTCTGAAAAAGATCTTTAAAAGGGCAGGGACACAACTATTTTGTAGAAAAATTAATGAAGGAAAAGCACCTTACTAGGTTATGGAATGATTAATGTTAACCACTGAAGTAATTGAGCTCACTTTAAAGGGATCTGATGTTTTAACATAAATGCCCCTCAGTTTGGAGGTTGGAAACATAAATATTTTTCCCATTGAAACAGATTGTCATAACATTTTCAAGGAATTGCATACAGGTTTCTTTTCAGGACCAAACTGCTCTCTTTTAAAAACAATGTGTCTTATCCTTGTTCCATCTAGAAAGACTTTTTCCCAATATTTCCTGATCCAAGGTTGCACCTACCTCCTCTAGCTTTAGGGAGATTGTAATGCGTGTAATTCATCACAGGCAAGTAACTATTGTGGTCTGTTCACTATTAATTAGTTCTCTAATAAACTCACACTTTAAATGTTGGTTCCAAAGGAAAAAAAATTAGGATAAATGATTGTCTCTCAGAACTTTAGGTAAGATAGGCTCCCTCTTACTGTAGGATGTCCCCAGTGCCAGCTAGAAGTGCCAGGAATATGCACATGAAGTTACTGGACATGCATGCAAACTTGTGTGTGTGTGTGTGTGTGTGTGTGTGTGTGTGTGTGTGTGTGTGTGTGTGTGTGTGTGTGTGTGTGTGTGTAGGGGCTGGTTAACATAGAAGGATTGAGAAGAAGCAGAAAGATTACTATCGGCTCCGCAGCTCTGCAGGGAGGTTTGATAGATGCTGTTTATTGTCGTCAGGCTCTGACTCAGTCCTTCCCGGGAAAGGTCAGCAGTGACATCCAACAAATCACTTTTATGTCGTGGCTGCTGTGGAAGTCAAATGGAAATTGTTTCTAAAAGTCAATCAGCGCCAGGTTCTCCGTTAAGCCTGATTAAAATAACTTTTCTCAAAGTTGTCGGTTTACAGGCTAAAAGGCCATGACCAAGAGTGGAAGGAATAACGAAGGAGGAAAGATCTGGGTTGTGGGGGGAGGACACAGCCTTCGCAGGGCCAGTCTGGGCCCTTCTGCTGCCCTCCGAGGGGAACAGGGACCCCGGTGGCTGCCCGCAGTGCCTGCTAGCTCAGGCGTAAAGACTGAAGGGAACGGAGGCCCTGATTAGGAAACTGAAGCCTGCATGAAGACTTGAGATTTCCTGTACTTAGCTGGGGGACGCCTGAGAGATTTGATTAGAATGCACCAAAGGGAGGCCCGCTCCTTTGTCTGTCCTGGGCCCCACTGGTCTGAAGTGGTAGGGTGCATTCCAGGTCCCTTATTGGATTTGTCTCTGCAGCTTTAAAGCATTCAGAAGTAAAATTCCATTGATCTCAAAGGTCAGGAGGGGAGGGAGAAGGCATTACAGGTTTAATTTCCAGCTCCAGGCAACTCCCCAGTACTTCACCTCCGTGTCTTGGTACCTCATCCATAAAACTGTAGGAAATGAAGTTAGGGAAAAAAAGGATAAAAGAAAAATTCTTCAAATTATCAACAATGAAGAAAAGTAAATACAGAAGTACTTCCAATAGAAGTTAGTAAAAATGGACACTTTTAGTATCCTTTCAAACTAAATCCTGTACAACCTATTACATAAAAAGTAAGAAAACAGGCAAAAATAAGACAAGAAATCGTGCATATTAATATCCACATGAAGTGTTTTTTCTTTTTTTTTTTAATAAAGGGAGGGGGAAGTTAGGTTTCCACCATTAAGCTTATGGACCCATACAATGAAATCCGTGTATCGAAAAGAAAAAAAATTAGAAAAAAAAAAAAAAGAAAAACAATTTGGAAGGGACCAGGACTAAATTGGGTGGGTTAGAATGCCAAGAAATAGTCCACCTCAGGCAGCTCGTAGCTTCCTGATGGCATGAGGCAAGACGCAAGCGAAGTGTGCTCCATTTTGCTTTCGCGTCTCTGGGAGCCCCGAGGACAATGGAGATGCCTTAACCTTCACCCCTGAGAACTCCCTCAAAGTTAGCCCTTTGATTAATTCTGCCAATTTAGTGTCCCACCAGGGCCATTCTGATTTAGTGACATTTCAAATCCATCTCCTGTGTTCTCCAGCTCCTGCAGTCTCACGTTAGCATAGCCAGAGCACTTTGGTGCAGTGACTCCTGGGCTTGGGAACCTCAGTGTCCCAGAGAAACCCTAATGTGGCGCGTCTGATTTTCCCAATATAGGCGGAGGCAGAGCTGAGGCACATCTGTGATGGAAACCATTTCGATAGCAAATACAAATGACACTGCTCTCTCCTAGGTCACATTTATAGTTAACATCAATTTCATGTGCAGGCCTTCCTTTCCTTTCTCTCTACTTGGGGCTTTCACATCAGGATGCTTTCCAATCATTTTCAGCTAAATCAGTTTGCATGTTGGTGATGGTGCA
Organism: Tamandua tetradactyla; assembly: GCF_023851605.1. NCBI lineage: Eukaryota > Metazoa > Chordata > Mammalia > Pilosa > Myrmecophagidae > Tamandua > Tamandua tetradactyla. The sequence goes on from NC_135333.1 coordinate 167,220,172, forward strand.
GTGCTATTTACACCCTAGCAGCCTATTTATTGCAGGGATATGCATTGTCAAAATGCTAGGGGAAAGCAATGAAAAGGTGAGAACGGAAGGCGTGTGTTATTCTTAATTATGTCCCTAATGCCTAATGTCCCTTTACTTGCCCAGCACCTTGCCTGGCCCAGATTAGGTGCCGAATACTTACAACTGAATAATTTCATGTCTGGATGGATTGTGCCAAGGACCAAAATTAATGACAAAACACAAGTTCCCAGAATCATTTTTAAAATCAGAAGATATGTCGGAATTTTAGATGGAAAAAACATAAATATTGGCAATAAACATATAAGTCAGGGAAAGCGATACTCTCCAATTTTAGGCCTCTCTGTTCATTCCACACTTTCTCGTGAGCAGTTAGAAGCAACGAGAATAATTTCCTCTCTTGATTGTGCCAGTGACACTGCCAATACTTTTCATCTTGTATCTGTTCTCCTTGGCAGTCCTTTTCAAATTAAATGTTTCCATCCTTCCAGTTCCTTATACCAAAGATCCTGGAGTTATTACTAGACTCCTTTATTTCTCTCCTACCTACCTTCAATGGCTCAACCCATTCAAAATACCCAGTGTGTGGCCTCCTCCCTCCACCTGGACTGCCGCCCCTGGGCTTCAAACTACCTCTGCCTCTCCTCTGGTTCATCACAGTGTCCTCCTCTGAATGGCTTCCATTCAGCCTTTCTTAACCTAGCAGCCACAGTGAGCCTTTGAACACTTTTAAGTTGCATCAAAAAACTCCCCTGCTTGAAAACATTATGCCATCTTGTCAGGGAGTCCTTCTTCAAGCACTGTCTTTAAATTGCATCCCTCCTGCCACTCCCAGCCCTGCTTTATTTTTTCTTCACATCATTCATCATCATCTGATGTACTAGATGTTTTCTCTATGTATGTGTTTATTGCCAGTGAATGAATTCTTCTCTACTGTTTTGACCAAGCTACAATGTTTATGCTGATTAATCTATTTTTTAACAAGCCGAGAAGACTGTTTCTTTGCATAATATGGCTTAATAATATGATTTAATATGCACTTGAAAGTACATGATAGAAACTCCAAGGATGTGAAAGAAACTCCAAAAGGCCTCTACTCCTTAAATGAATCTGGTTCTCTGTGCAATTACTTTAAACTTCACGGGAATCAAACTTATTGATTTGGAATTACATGCTTCTTTATCAAATTGCTTTTAAAACATCACTGCTGCTCTATCACCTTTCTGAGCTCATCTATTCAAATTCACTGTGCTTGGGAGTCTAGAGAGATAGTCAGATTGCTACAAAGATGCAAGAGGTTAGGAAAGTGGTGGAAAATATGTATATAATGATAGTCACACGGGGGAGTAAACCAGTGGTCACTGATCATTTATCATATTTGAGGGACATTCCAATGGAAAAAAATTACTGCAATGTGTAAACCCTGGAAGTAATTATTTAGTAATCATGTCAATGATGGAACTACTATGAAAAGGGCATGTGTAAAGACTATTTCCCAAAGCTTGTTGGCATTATTGATAGACTGGAGAAAGCTGTAACAATATTTCTCACAAACAATAGTGACCAAAGAAAAGTGGATCCCTTAAAGGGCTGAATTTCTTGAAAGCCAATGGGCTTTGCATGCAAAGTCCATTTAATAAGCCTAATTAACGGCATTCCATTTCAGTATTAATGAGACAACTCTTTGGCATGGTTTTGGGCTCTGCAACAATGAAATATTCAAATATTTCAGAGAGGTAGAGAATAAAAATGGACAATTTTTGCCCCTGTTACTCAGTTGAAGAAACTTTGAAACCACCTGAAGTTTCTAGCTGAAAATGCATTAGTGGAAATAACTGCTTGTGTGAATCAATTTTCTTTTACCTTTAAGTTATTAAATAAAGCATGTAGATATTTATACAGATGTAGATATTGGAAAATATTCAAAGATATGTATATCATTGCTCTAGTAAAGTGCTTTATTTGGCATACAGGTATAATTATGTGATCTTCTAGTTGAGTATGGATATTTCTATCTTATTTAATTTGTAAAATTATTGCCTGGGTATTTCAATTTCTTTAATAGTAATTTATAGGGCCTATACCCATGGAAGTCTAGCATTTTCCCCTTTATTTAAATTAATGCTAAATTTACTGTCTTTACAATATCATGATAAAGAATCTATGGTAAAGTGAATTAATTGACAACAGATGTTACAGGGCGGGCAATGGTGGCTCAGTGGCAGAGTTGTCCCCTGTGTAACATAGACCCAGGTTCGATTCCTAGTGCCTGCCCACGTTAAAAACAAACAAACAAACAAAAACTGATGTTAGAAGAATACATTGTGGGATTTTTTTGTTTTTGCATTTTTCTAAGTTTTTCATTCAAATCATCACCAACTAAAGGCTAGCAAGCCTCACAGCTGTGCTTGTTTTGCAGTTTAGGATACAATGACTGTTACAGATCTGGTCCCCTCCACCTAAGAGATTAAAGTTATTTCAAAAAATGTGTGACAGCAGTGGAGCTGTGCATAGAAAAGACTGACAACCTTATTGACAGCCATTGCAAACCCTGAGAGATAGTGTCACATTTAAAATTTGAGAAGGAGAGAGGGTGGGATACTATTGATGGTTATGAAAATATGTAGCCCTTTGAAAATGATTGAAATGGGTTTCTTCCATCTGTTTTAATTTCCCCATGATGCTCCTTTGTAAACATCAACATGTAGAACCAGAGTTTTGCAAAGGTGAATTTTTCTCCTTGCAAAGCAAAAATAGTTTTAAAGAGGTTGCTGTAGAATTAAAACAAATGGAAATCAAACAGCTTGGGTTCCAGTCCCATCTTTGCAACTTACTAGCTGTGTGATCTTGAACAAATACATGGATTTCTCTTTGCCACAGTTTCTTTGCCTGTACAGTGGCGCTACTTAAGGTATCTAACCTTGAAGCCTTTCTCTGAGGATCAAATGAGAAAATATTTGTAATATTTGTAACGGTGTCAGAGACAGTCAAGTCTGGTAAATGAATGAATGAATGGACTTTGGAATCAAACATAACAGGTTCAAATCTTATTTTCTTCTATTTATTAGCCATATGGTAAGTTTATATAACTTTCCTTAGGCTTGGTTTCCTCATCTGAAAACTTGGGGAAATAATTTCTATCTTCTAGGATTTCGTATAACATCAAATGAAATGTCATTTTTACTTATAAGGTAGAAATGTATATACATTTAATGCTATGTATTATATGCATTTAATACCATGTTGAAAAAAATGAGAAAATGGTTATGGTTCACATTGTATTAGTAGAAGTATAAATTGGTTCAACCATTTTGAAGGACAATTTGGCAAGATCTCTCACCTTTGACCAGTAATTTTATTTCTAGGAGTTTTTCTCATTGATTGATAAAAATATATGGTTGGCATGTGATTGTGAAAATCTTGTGACTGACACTCCCTAATTTATCCAGTGTATGGACAGATAAATAGAAAATAAAGACAATAAATAAATAGGGAGTATGTGGGGTATAAGATGTTTTGGCTGTTTTTTTTAACTTTTGTTTTAATTCTTATTTTTCCTTTTCTTGGAGTAATCAAAATGTTCAAAAATAGATAGTGATGGTGAATACACAGCTACATGATGATACTGTGAACCACTTTGGATGATTATATGGTATGAGAATAAATACTATATCTCCATAAAATTGCATTAAAAATAGTTTGAGATATTTGTTTCACCATTTTTTTAAATAATAACATTAACTGGAAACAACCTTCATGTCCCTCATTAGGAAACTAGCTAAATAAATAATAAATCTGCCCAAGGAAGGAGATAGGTGTATAGATATGGAAAGATGATCAGGATACATTATTATATGAAACAGTTAGTTGCTGAAGAGTAACTGACACACGCATATATGCAAATATACACACATATGTTCAGTAAATATATCTAAACACAGGAAATATGTAGTCTCATATATAACTGGATTAATATGTTTGTGCTTCATTAAACTGAATCAGATATGATGCCTTTTTCCAATTTTTCCTATTAATTATTCAAGCACCCACTTATCCTAATGGGTTTCCTAACATTTGCAGGGTTTGTGCATTTCCAAGAGGATGTGTCATCCCAGCTGCCAACACTAGGGAGAGCGAGTGCGCAGAAATGCAGGACTTGTCACTTCTGCTCCGGTGGAGCTAATGGTCCTGGCACCAAGGGGCAGGTGATCTTCTCAGCAGCTGAGACGTCTCACGCAGCCAGGGCCTGAGGAGCTGTGATGGCTGATATCAGTGGAGGGACAGCTGTTCTCCAAACCCAGTCCGACCTTAGGACTTGATGTCTCCTGCCTTCCTGGGGAGGCATCGGAATCTCTCCCGGTGGCCTCTCAGCTGCTCAGCCCTGGTATTGCGGACTTTGAGACGAGGACTGGACTCTGGATCCCCCATTTCTCAGAAGGCGAAGGGGCCAGGGGTCCTTTCCCAAATGGGTCAGTCCCTTCCCTAAGCTGCATTCCAAGGGTAGAGGCGGCTTTCTCTAGAGCACACATGCACGAACAAGCCCCATTCTGCTCATGCCTCCTGCAGATGCTGGCCTTGTGTTTGTGTCACTATGGCAGCCACTTCTTTGCAGAATGAACACGATCTCCTTCAAAGCAGCTTTCTGCATCTTTGGAGAGAAACAGGTGCCAGTGTAGGGGACATGGGTTCTTCTCTGCTTTAGGAGACACCCCATTTTATTTACATATTTATATTTCTTATGCACAGAATGCTTTTTTTATTTGTTTGTTTATGATGTGCATGTGCATAGAAACTTTGCAGAAGAAAAATCAAGGAAGAATGAACGTGGTTTATTGGGAGTAAGAATGGGGGTTAGGAAGGAGACTTATCTTTTACCTTGTATCCTACTGTTTGTTTGGATTTTTAAATATTTACTTTGGTACTAAAAATTACTTTTGTAATAAAATAAAGCAAAAATAAAGGAAAGGATAATTTTGAAAAGAAAAAAAATATGATAAATATTTTGATTCCTTTCCCCAGCTAGCACCAGTATTTTTTTTTCCCCCAAAAGAGAGAAAGACTTCATTACGTAATAGGAGAGCAGATGGCCTATCGGCCCAAAATCTGTCTCCCCGAATGCAATAATTCTTATGGTTTTATTAGAGAAAAAGATGGGCAGGGTTTAGGATAATGAGCACAGTGGCCCCGATGATGTAATTAGAGGTGATGTAATTACTGAGCATGCGCAGATTGATTATATGCTTAGTTACAGAACATGTGTAAGGAAATGGTGGAATGAGGTACAGGTGACTGGTAGGTTCAAGTCTAAGCTTCTGCACATGTCAGGCAGGCCCACTTTGGTTAGATCAAGATAACTTTGGACTCTTGGTGGGTTACCTCTGGACTGACCCAAGACCCTTCATGAATAAATTTCAGGGGCTGTCTTTGGTGACTTCAAGACCTTAAAGTTGAAAAACTGGATAATGATACAAATGAAGATTAGTCATAAGTTTTTTACAGTCACAGGGGCAGAAGATAGGGCCATATAACCATTATCAGAGATCAAAGCAACCGGATTACGTTTTAGAGATTTCAGGAATTTCCCTCTGTCTACTCCAATATACCAGAAAGCAAAAAGGAATATCTATATAATGATTCAGTAGTTAAAATCATCCCTTAAATCCTGGTTTCTCAGTTACAATTTCTCCCATTCATTTGATAATTCACTCCCAACCTTGAGGGATATTTGGATTCTAAGTCCTCTAACTGTTTCAAGGCTGAAAAGGGACATTGTCATTAATGGGCAAAGGAAGGAAATGATGAAATCAGCTTATTCTTGAAGAGTCCAGTATTTCTGGGTTTCAGAACTTCTCTGGCATTGGAACAATCAGGAGGTTTTAAGTCTCAGAAAAACACATTTAATGAGTAAAATGTATAGAGCACAGGATATCCTTCAGGGTTCCCAGGAACACTGTTGGTTGGGGGTTGCCATATTGAGGCAGTTTGCAACTTCTGGCTGAAAATTGTATAGAGCACAGGATATCCTTCAGGGTTCCCAGGAACACTGTTGGTTGGGGGTTGCCATATTGAGGCAGTTTGCAACTTCTGGCTGAAACTTGCATAAGAGTAACCTCCAGAATGATCTCTCAACTCGGTTTGAAATCTCTTAGCCATTGAACCTCCATTTCTTTTCTCCTTTTTGGTCAACTAATGCTTGATGCCAGGGCCAGACTCATCATTGGGACTTATATCTCACAATGCCAGGGCTACTTATGTCCCATGATGCCAGGGCCAGTCAGTTTTCACAGTGGCACCCACATTTCTGTAGCCCTATTACCTGGGCAGAAGAGGCTGAGCAGGTCTAACTCATCCAATATTGATGAAATTATTTCTGGGTGGCAAAGAAATGAGAGAAGAGTAAGACTAGACCTGTTTCTAGGTTGGCGAGTGTGTATGGGTGTTCCATTACAGTAGTCTTCACTCGGCTCCCATGTACAGTTGTGTGGAATGTGCACTGAGAAGAGTGCCCCATCTAAGGAGTACAGGCGTAGCTCAGATCATAGTAAATTGGCATATTTATCATATTTACCTGGAACTCATGAAAACTCTCCTGCTCAACCCAAATTATTATATTATGACAATTTTATAACAGATGGAAATAAAGTGCACAGACACTGGAAGGCCACAGCGCTATTGACCCACTTCCAGAAGTCATCATCTCCAACAGTACTGGAGAGGACTATTCTCTGTGCTTCTCTGATGTGTGTTCACCTTTGTGGTTGGGCTGCCATATGCCAAGGGCCCCTCACCTGTGTGAAGTGGGAGGCCGGAGCTAAACAGGTAGCCTACACTTTTCTCTTCCCTGAGCCTTCTCCTTCTCCAACAGGTCCCTTCAGAATTACTTGATGGGTTTATTGTCACTTTCTGTGTACCAAAATAGAAGTGCTGCTGTTGTCCTTGCTCAAATCAGGGTGCTCTCGGGTAGAGCATGACTGAATATAACCTACATGGAATATTTGTACCCTCAGACACAAAATATTTGACCTTCAAATTATTGTGGACTTTGAATAACAGAGAAACTCAACAGAACTGAGAAGATATTCATCACTTTATCATTTTGGCATGTTTGTCAAAATATAAAAACTGTTGTTAGGGCACTGCTTAGAATATTAAAATGCATAGTTTTTAATACATTGGTGTGTATAAATATTTATATATTGTTGTTTAACATTAAGGGCCAATTTATTTGTAATATGAGTATTGATGGTTGTGCTTATGTGTTCAGAGTGCAAGGTTTGGGACCCAGAACCCTAAAGGACAAAGCACCACATAAATACCTCAAGTTATTGTGTTAAAAATTTACTGCTTCAGGGGGGTGTCTGTGCAAGTCTGTTGGCCTTATCCAGATGAACAATTAAATCCTCTGGTAACAATGCCTCTGAGTAGGATATGAAATAGAGAAAGGTTATATCCGTTGGGACTCTTTCAACTTGTAAGAGATAAAAACTCAAGTTAAATTGGTTTAACCACACAGAGAATTGGTTGTTTCCTACAGCTGAGAAGTCCAGAAGCATGGATGGCTTGGGGACTGGTTGGAGTCAGGGACCCAAACAAAGTAATGAAGACTTAGTCTTTCCCCAGGTGAAGTTCATTCTCAGGCTTTAGATTCTAGCAAAATGACTGTAAAAAACTCTAGGCATTTACTCACTCAACTCAGGTTCAAGTCCAGCTGAAAGAACATGTACCGCTCCCTCAGTCTCATTGCATCTCCTTAGCTAAGACTGAGTTACGTGTCCACTCTTGAGCCAATCGCTGTGGCCAGGGAATATGATCTTCTCATTGACCTGTTGTGACTCACATGCCCACATGTGGAGCCAGGAATGGAGCTCCTCTAAATTCATGGTCCCAGATTGAGGAAGGGTGGAGTGAGAGGAATGATGAGATAAGAGTAAGAGAAGAATAGACACTGGGAAGGAAAAAAAGGTTCTCATTCTAAAGGTAGAGGAGGCTAACCAGAAGTGTGTGGGTGGATTCAATTTCCAGTCTAGATTTCTCTATGGCATAGAAGAACCAAAGTAAAGAACAGAAACCTGGGGCATGCCTTTGGAGTGTGTGATGGCACAGGTATTTATGTAAACCATTTTATTATGCATTTGTTCATTTAGGTTCACCTAAATTTCAGTGACCTTTTTACCTAGATCTTATGGAAAGGACTTATACATTTATTTTTAAAATGCCTTTGGTTTTGAACTTCTTTATTTTTTAGTTTAACCTTTCCTTTTTCTCCTGATAGTGTCTTGTAGAAAATTTTGAAAATACTACCAAGAGAAAAGAACAGCAATCACTCAAACTTATCACAAAGATTTTCACTGTAAGCAAATAAGCATATTACCTTTTTTATATTGTTTTATTTTGCATTAAAATTATATGAATGATTTAGAAGTGTCAATGAAATCGTGACAATTCTAAGCTAGGAGCTTAGTATCTAAATATAAAGATTCAGATGTAGAATGTTTTGAGGGCATTTAATGTATGAAAACAAACCTCAAAAGACAGCTGCATTTTCTTACGTTGAGTTCTGTCCTGCAGGTAAGACATCATTCTTTCTTGGGATATGAAAGGTTATTTCAGTGATATTGGCTTAAATCAAAGAGTCAGGTCAATCCATCATATGTCCCTGAGTTTTTCAATCAACAGGATTTACAATATTATTAATCACATTTTTATGTCATTTTATCAGCTAGAGAGGTCCTGGATAGGCTCCTATGAGAATATACAGTGTGTCATGCATTTTTTTTTTTTTTTTTTTTTTTTTTTTTTAAAGGAAAGACAGAGAGAAGGAAGGAAGGATAGAAAGAAGGAAGAGAGGAAGAAAGGGAAACAACTTTTAAACATTTTCTTGTTTTATTGTATTTTGTTTCTCCGTTTTCGTTACATGGGCTGGGGCCGGGAATCGAACCGAGGTCCTCCGGCATAGCAGGCAAGCACTTTGCCCGCTGAGCCACCGCGGCCCGCCGAGTCATGCATTTTTAATACACTTGATATTAGGCCTTCAGCAGAGGTTCTCTCCATTCATATTGGTGCATTCTTATATTAAATCATTTTTACAATAACATGAAAGTAAAGAAAGGCAGAAAGCTACTGGTACTTCTCTCGATGCCCTTTCCTTCCTTGCAAATGGAGACAGATTTTTAATGAAAAATTGTGTAAGAGCAGGCGCCCCATTATATCAGCTTTGAGCCCTCCTGGCCTGGTTTCCTATATACCTGAGAAGGCTGTGGCCCCCTTTACGTACTGAGTGAAATGCAGCTGCTCATATTCTTTTCCCAAAATTCTATACAAACACCCTAGGGTTCAGACAATCCTTCCTCTCTTGGATAACAGTTCCTAAGGTTCACTCACAACTTAAATAGAGCCTGTAAATTGTAAATATTTAAACTCATCTACAGCAAAGTTCTCTAGATGCTACTCGTGCTCTAAATATTTCAACCTCATTCCTACTTTGTGATCTACTCAAAAAATGCCATCCCACTCTTAATGGTGCTTCAAGGCTCTGATAATTTCCACCTAGTGCTATAGACTGTTAAACTGGAAGTATCCTAAAAGGGCATCTAATCATAGAATGTGGGCATCTGTTAATTTTGTCTGCCCAGGATCCATTCCCTCGTGTCGGATCGCAGCACTTATCCTTCCAGTGTGTAAAATACCATCTAACTCCATGTTTGTGTGGTTCGGCTGGGGCCGAGCCTCCTCACCTCCTAGTCAACTGAGGCCCAAGTCATGTCAACTCTAGATTTTGTAGGACCCCAAAAAAGAGACGTCCCCCCTCCACTGGGAGTGCTAACTTGGAGTTGCTTTTGGCTATTTTGCCAGCACTTGATGAGCGCCTACGAGAGTGAAGTCAAAACAAAAGGAAGCAGAGCTGAGTGGGATGAGAGGCAATTCCTGGATGCGTGGTGAGCTTCCTGGATCCTGCTGTGTCTGCCTTTGGAATGATGGCCCAATACCGTCATTTCCTTTTTTCAGTTGGTTTGGATCATTTCTGTTATTTGCAAGGCAGACTCCTGACATATGTAGAGCCTATTGACATTTAGACATGCCCAATTCTAGTTAAAAATTCTTCCTTGCTCCTGTGTCTTACTGTAGTTGCTGTCCTTTTTTTTTTCTTTATAGCCAAAATTCTTAGATGAGTGGTTTACAAATATCATCTCAACATCTTTGCTTCCAATGTGTGCCACTGAACTGGATTGAATGGTGTCCTCCAAAAACTCATGTCTACCTGGAACTTCAGAATATGACCTTATTTGGAAATAGGATATATGCAGATGTAATTAATTAAGCCAAAATGAGGTCATACCGGATTGGGTTGTAAATCCAATATGACCGATGTTCTTATAAGAAGGGGAAAATCTGGTCACAGAAGTAAGATGCCCATGTGAAGACATAGACAGGGATTGCTGTTATGCTGCTGCAAGCCAAGGAATGCCAAGGATTGTTGGTAATGGCTAGGTAGAGGCATGAAAGGATCCTCTGTATTGGTTTGAAACTGCTATGTTCCCCAGAAAAGCTATGTTCTTTTAATCATAACTTAATCATGTGGGGGCACACCTATTGTTTAGGATGGGGCCTCATTTTGATTTGTTAAATCTGAAGAAAGGCTGCCAGCATCTGGGACACCTCAGTAGCATGGGAAGGCATGTGGCTGGCATCTACTGGTCTTTGTTCCTGGTTCCATTGCTTTCAGCTTCTGAATCCAGTGGTTTCCTCTCTAAGCATCTGTGGGCTTTCACTTAGCTCCTCCAGGATATAACTTTGGGTTCTGGCTTGCTTGGCATCTCATGGGAAGGCACATGGTGACATCTGCTGGTTTGTGTGTCTCCAAACGTGCATGTCTAGGTGTCTGCTCTCTCTGTCTGCACACCAAGCATCTTCAAATGACTGTGTCTCTGCAAGCTCTGAAGCAACTGTGTTTTCTCCAAAATGTCTCCCTTTTCAAAGGACTCTAGTAAATTAATCAAGACCCACCTTGAATGAGTGGAGTCAGATCTCCATCTAATCAAAAGGCCGTAACCACAGTTGGGTGTGTCACATCTCCATGGAAACAATCCAACCAAAGTTTCTACCTCACAATATTAAATCAGGGTTAAAAGAAATATAGCTGCTCCCACAAGGTAGGATCAGGATTAAAATATGGATTTTCTGGGGTACATTATAGTTTCAAACTGGTGAAGACCTTTCAATTAGGTTGTTTCCATGGAGATGTGACACACCTGATTTGGTTGGGACCTTTTGATTGGATCATTTCCATGGAGGTGTGACCCCTACCTATTTAAAGTGGGTCTTAATGAGTTTACTCCAGTCCTTAAAAGAGCCGACACAGAGAACAAAGATGAAACCAGACATAGTCATTTGGAAATGCTTAGGTAATAAATGAAATCCAGAGTTTGCCCCAGAGAAGCTAAGAAAAGCCCCACAGATGCTTAGAGAGAGAGCTGTTTGAAACAGAGGCTGAAAGCAATGAACCAGAAGCAAGGACAAGCAGATACTAACCACATGCCTTCCCAGCTGACAGAGGTGTTCCAGAGGCTGGCTACATTTCCTCCCAGAAGGGATCCTTTTGTTGGTTCCTTAATTTGGACGTTTTCAGGGCCTTAGAACTGTAAATTTGTAGCTTAATAAGTCCCCTTTATGAAAGCTATTGCGTATCTGGTCTATTGCCATCCCAAACTGAAACACTCTCCTAGAGCTTTCAGAGAGAACATGGCCCTGCTAGCAAGTTGATTTTGGACTTCTGATCTCTAGAACAGTGAGGGAATACATTTCTGTTGTTTTAAGGCACCAGTTGGTGGTACTTTGTTACAGCAACCCTGGGAAACTAACTTAACAACTGATTGCCATCTGACTTCTGTCCATTCTAGTACCTCAGCCCACTGCAATGCCTCCTCCAAGAACCCCAACTCTCTCCTTAGCAGTGGGACCTGAAGTGGCCATGTTGATTAACTCTCCCAGCAGCTTCTGAACTGTGGACTATTCTGTACTGCTTGACACTCTCCATTTCTCCTGGCTCTCCTCTTACTTCTCTGGCCTCACTTCTCAGTCTCCTTTTGTGTTTGCAACGTCTGGGATCCTCAAGACTCTTTCCCAGGTCTGTCCTCCTTCTCGCACATTTCTCCTGCCTGAACTTCTCTACTCCTACAGGTTTTTTTGTTTTTTTTTTTTTTTTTTGCGTGGCCAGGTACTGGGAACCAAACCCGGTCTCTGGCATGGCTCACGAGAACTCTGCCACTGAGCCACCGTTGCCTGCCCCTCCTACACTTTTAATTACAGTTTAAATATTGTTGCTCCTGTATTAGACAATGCTCTTTGGGTTTCAACAGATTGAAATCTTACCCAAAATGGCTTATATTAAAAAATAATAATTATTTCTTTTTGCTTACTGGAACCCTGCAGTGCTTGACCTGCATCAGAGCCTCCAAGGTCCATCTCTTCCCCCCATCTTACAGTGTTTTCTCCCTCATTCTCAAGAACAGTCTGACTGGTCAAGTACCCATCACTGAACCAATGCCTGTGACTGGAGTGCTGAGTGTTCCAAATGTCCAGATGTGGTTCACATGAGCACTTTCCTTGTAGTAAAATAGAGGGAATTGGTACCAGCTCTATATGAACTAGATAAAAGAGATTCTCTTTGGAAAGAAGTTCCTGTTACCCAAAGAAAAGGAAGGAGTTATTGGGTGGGTAAAAGTTGTCAGCATTTAACACAACTCCAAGCCTAGAATTTCAGCCTAGATCTCTCTCAGGCAGGATTCCTGCACCACTCAATGTCTCTTCTAGGATGTCTCAGGCATCTCTGGCTCAACTTAATTTATTCTCCCTGACAAATCAGCTCTTTCTCCCATGAACTTACTATCTCAGGAAATTTCTCCACATCCAAGCAATTGCTCAGGCTAGAGATCTGCATCATCCTTGATTCATCCTCCCCTTTCTCCATATCCAAAATAAATTTTTGTCATAGCATGTATCATAAATATCTCCTCAGTTCCATTTCTTTCTATCCCTACTTCACTCATCTGGCTCAGGCTACTGCAGTGTCTTGCCTTGATGACTTACTATAGTAGCCTCCCAATGGGCCTCCTGGCCTCCAACTTAGAATCTCTGTCCTCTAATACCTTCTCTACATTGAAGGGAGGTGGGTCTTTTAAAAAGTGATCATGCCATTCACTTGCTTATAGACATGAATGCCTTACCTTCACCTTCAAGATGGAATCAGAACTCTTTAACATGATTTCTAAGTCCCTACATTACAAGGGCCTTGTTTAACCTGAACAATTCTACTTCATGTCATTCTACTCACTCTAAATCTTGGCTGCACTGGAATTCATTTCAATTCCTCAAATTCATGGAGTTCTTTTTTTATCTGAGTCCTTTCTTACCTCAACTTTCCTTTCTCTAAAACACTATCCCTTAACTTCTTTTCCTAAATCCTATTCACTCTTTAGGGCTCAACTTCCTCAAAGCAGCTTTTTTTGACTCTTGGACAAGGTTAGGCAACTGTGGCAGACGTCACTAACTGGCTAACATGAATATCCACTCTCAAACCCCTTCTCCTTGGGACCCATCTACTATAGAGTACTGAAAAGCCAAGTGTTCCCTTTCCTGGCCTCCTTGGACATCAGCAGTGGCCATGTGCTGACCAGATAGGAGGAGAGGCCTGTTGAGGGATTCTGGGAAAATCTTTTGCTTTCCTGATAAAAGGCAACAGCATCTGTGGGCACTTCCTCTTTCCCTGGTTTCTTCTATGAATGCAAACATGGTGCTTGAAATTGTAGCCATCCTGTAGCCAACCATGAAAAAAAGGCCTATGCAATCACAAAACATCAGTCCTGTCCTTGTGGAGCCATTTCATGAACAGCAGCTACCTACTTCCTGATTTCTTGTTTTATATAAAAAGTAACCCCTGTTTATTTAAGCCGCCACCAGTTGGATTTTCTCTTGCTTGTCCTGAAAGTATTCTTAATTAATACAGTGCCCCTGCTATGTGTTATAATTTTTATATTACCCTCCATTCATACACCATTTAAATCTTATACATTTTTTTTTTTACTTAGTTGTCTATCTCCTTAGTTACAATGTAAACTTTAGTACATATCTGTCTTGGTCACCATTGTACCTCCCCAAACCTGAAGCTGGTAACTGATTAATCATATGTGCTGAAAGACTGTTACCTTTCCTGGGCACCATCTCCTCAGTAGCCATGACTCTTCAGGATGCTATAATAAACTTAAAGGAGGCAGGCACTGGTTGACTTATAGAAAGCCAGGTGATTTTGCTGAACGCATTGGCAGAAAGTTTTCAAAGCTGCTGATATTTGACTTCAATTTGAGGGATATGATATGATGGTGGACACTTGTGGGGAATTGGTGATTGATGCCTCTTCTTCAGAGGTTCATCTACTACTCGCCTTCAGCTGAAAGATTTCCAGATTTGATTTTTCAAGAAGGTGAAAATCTAGATTTTTATGGGAATTCTCTTCACTTTAAAGTTGGAATCAAATTAAAACAAATAAAATGCAGCCATATTAAATATAGCTGGAATTCAGATCTGTCCGTGGCTCGTAAGTTTGCATCCTCTTGTCTTAAAGAGTCCACCTGTGGCAGACTTTTCTTATTAATACTCCTCAAGGAAGCAGATACATATGGATGAGTGAAGTGTTCGTCTTTCTGCTTTAGGTTTCTTCTCTCATTAATCTGTTTTCCAGATTAACCTTCATAAAATGCAAATCAGACCATGTTCTTCCTACTTAAACACCAGCACTTGACTTATTCATTACCTTTGTGTTAAATATTAACCCATGAGCATGGAGTCATCTGACTCTTCGTTCTCCTTTCGTCATTCTCCGCCATGCTCCAAGCACATTTTTCTACTTACCGCTCCTTTGAATGGGGAAGTCTCTTCTAATTTTGTTCTTACAGTTCTCTCAGGGTAGAGTGCCTTCCTTCCCATCGCTGCCATCCTAAATCATGCTTAGCCTCCAAGTTCCATGTTTGTTGTTATCTCCTCTATGAAGCCTTCACTGATGTATGAGTCAGAAGGAATGGCTTCCTTCTCTGCTTCCCAGATCACTTTTATTTTATACCACTGACATAATATGGATCTGTTTTAATATAGACCTATTTCTAACTGTCTCTCCAACCATGTTATGAAAAACTCAGAAGTAGGCACCAGGTCTTATTCTTCTTGTATTATCTCTTGTGTCTTATTGCTACTTTGCCCTTTTAACTTAATATTTAATGGGCCTGTGAATGCTCTAGTGTCCCAATTTGAGCTAGAAACTCATTGAAGTTAGAGATTGATCGTACTGGTCATAAGATATCATTCTCTGCTATACCCAGTGTACAGGTTTAATAAGTATTTTTTTTAAATATCTGAATGAGCGCATCAAAGTCAGTAACTTTTGGACAATAAAAATGAGGATATTGTAGAAGACCAGTGTTGTATAATATGCTCTCTTTAAAATACATTTATTCTAAGGATAATTAAACTGTGCTTACTTTCCTTGATTAAGGAGAAATCTTGTCCAATTGTGTAAAAAAAAAAAAAAGCATGAAACTAGAATAACAGGTTTTGAAAGGAAACTCTACATTTGTTGCATTCAAGTACATGAAGCAATAGTGCCTTTGAAATTGGCCCTTCTACACTATACAGAATTGTTTCACAAGTGTTTGAAAGTTTGTTAGACTTTGTGTTTAAGCAGACCAAATTTTATATGTTTGCACTGTGCATTTGCTTAGCAATGAGTACCTTTTCCTCTCTCCTACTTGCATAGGGTACAAAGGCAAACATTGCTGTGCAATTGCATCACAATAATAATTACTACGGCACTAGCAACTTTTATGATATCCATGGAACCCCTGTTGAACCGTCCTTTGGCAAACTGTAATGTGGCTTGATCTTAAATGTGGCAGTATATAGAGGCTATCAGTTAGGAATCTTCGGTTGTAAGAAACAGAAACAGCCTACATTTTAGTGAGATTGTCAGGTAGCTCACAGAATTAATAGGCTTGATTTTCTTAGTTCTGGCAAAATTCTGATTGTAGGTCATTTTCATGCTTTCTCTTCCTTTAGATAAGTGATTTCACAATAAAAGTGCCTTAATTTTTGCCTGGCAGAATATCACATAGGTTCTTTAATTTGAGCCCTCAAAGAGAAATGGGTTTCTCACCATTATCCTGGCTACCTCGGCCTTGAATTTCTTTCTTTCCTATTTTATACTCATTAGGGGGGTGGGGGTGGGGTAACATCGGGAAAGAGGGAGTCTCCGTTCGTATAATAGGCACAATTGCATTTCGAGTTACAAGTGAGTCTCAATTTAAGACAAGCAGGAGGTCAAACTCAGGGTAGTTAATGAGAACCATATTTTTTCTTCCTTGGTGGCTATTAAAATGATAGATGCCAGTGCAGTGGGCTAGAGCAGACCCACCCAGGACCTTGGCTGTTGCCGTCCATCGTTAAATTTCACACATACACTTGTCATTGTACATGAGCTCGGTGTAGCCAAGCTAAGGCCGTGGCCTCTTGGTTGACCTGGCTGTCACCGGGCTGTCAATCCCAAATGAACAAAGAATGTTCCATTATCATTGATTCAATGAGGAACAGCTAGGGAAAGCTGGAGCTGGGTCTTGGAGGATGCGTTCCTGATTCAAGCTAGGTCAGAAGGGCAGCAGTCAGTCAGCAAAGCAAATTACCCTCTGCAGAGCTGTGGGCTCGAAGGTGATCTGAGCAGGCAAAGACCTGCTTACTCAAATGGCCTTCATCTCTAAATCTTGCCTTCCTGTCAATCGTTATGTTTAGTGGCGGTTTTAAAGGCTCTTGTTTTACTAGACAGCAGCTATATCTGGTATTTGAAATCAGACTGGGAGAAAAAAGGAAAAGCATATTGAGAGGGTGAGAGGGTAGAGAGAAGGAGAAATCAAATGGGTGATTAATATAGTGCTGATCTGTTGTCTAAGTTAATTAAAGTGCATGCATTTGTTCATTCACTAATTCACTCAACTAATCTTTATTGAACACTTACTATGTGCCAGACCCCATGGTAGATGCTGGGCTAGGGCTCTTTCTCTGAAGAGGTGGGAATTCTAGCTATACAAACAAATGCATATAACACAACACGACCAATAGCATATTCTGTTGCTTAGATTTAGCGTCGTTTTCTTTTTTTCAACACTTCTTCAGCAACTCAAATTGTCGGGTATTGGGGATGAAGCCGTGCTCCCCATGATGTCCCCGCTCTCACACAGCTTCCACTCTGGCTGGGGGAGGTAGACAACAGGCAAGTATGTTAAGCATATGTCTGATGTTAACATAAGTGGGTATTATGGATTGAATTATATCCCCCTAAAAGACATGCTCCAGTCCTAACCTACACTGCTGTGAATGTGAACTTCTTTGCAAATAGGATCTTTGAAGATTTGTTATTTATTAGTTATTAGTTAAGCTGAGGCCAAACTGGAGTAGGATAGGCCCCAATCCAAAATGACTGGTGTCCTTGTAATCAGGGGAAATTTGGAGGCAGTCAGTAAGACCGAGACAGAAGGAAAAAGAAATGATTCTGTGTTGGAGGCCAAAGTTGAGTTGTGCCATGAGCTAAGGAGTATTATGGATTGGCAGCCACCGGAAAACAAAAACCAGAAGAGAGGCGCAAAATGGGCTCTCTCCTTGAGGGAGTAGCGTAGTCCTGCTGATGCCTGGATTTCAGACTTCCAGCCTCCAGAACTGCAAGATATAAATTTCTGTTGGTTAAACCTGCTGGTCAGTGGTACCTCGTTACAGCAGTCTTGGCAAGCTAAGTACAGGGTGAGGAGGGTGGAGAGTGGGGGGGGACGTGGAGGTGGTTGTTTCACGTGGGGTGATGAGGGCGGGTCCCACGGATAAAATAATATTGGAGCAGGTCCCTGAGGAAAGTGAGGTAGGGAAACAAGCGGACTTCTTGGAAAAGGGCATTCCAGGCTGAGGAGCAGTGGGCATGAAGGCCAGGAGGGCAGGAGCATGCTTGGTGTTCAAGGAAGGAGACGGCCAGTGGGGCTGAATCAGAGTGAGCAGGGGGAGTGAGAAGGAGCTGAGGTCACAGAAGGCAGTGGTGCTGAATTGTGGCTGTGGGGCATTTGGGAAGGCTAGAGAGTGTTGAGAAGAGTGACGTGGTCTGAATGATGTGTTCAAAGCATCTCTGTGGTTACTGCGGAGAGAATAGAGTTTAGGGGGCAGGGATGGAAACAAGAGGAGCAGATGGGAGGCTTTTGTGATAATCCAATGGAAAGGTGATGATGGCTTACCCCAGGTTTATGATGACAGCAAAGAGCGTAGTGGAAGGTGTCACAATTTAGACCTATCTCAAAGTTAGAGCTGCTGGGTTTTGCGATGCAATGGCTGTGGAATGTGAAGGAAAGATAAAAAGGAGAAAAGGATGACTTCACTAAGATAAATAGTTTCTCAATCTGAATTGCCTTTATCACCTTTAATTTTTGAAATCTTTACCTAGTGATTCAGGATATGGCAAGGATCTAATGTAATTAACACTTGTACAATGTTTTACAATAAACAGAATTTCATGCCCATGTAATTGTTGAGTTACCACATAGCATACAATTTAGTACTCTCATTTAATAGATGTCTAATAATGCCAAAGATCCATGGTGATGTTTTAAGCCAATGTGGGCAGACATAACTGGTTCAACCAAAGTCTTGCTTTTAACACCTAATGTCTTTATTCTATTAGTTCCTGGATTTTTATAATGCTGCTGGCTACAAGTAAAAGAAGCCTAGCTCAAACTACCTTAACCTATAAAGGCATTCCTTCTTACAGAACTGCAATTCCAAAGCTAGAGCAAGTACCAGCACAAATGCAACCAGAGCCCAAAGGTGCTATTGAAGACCTAGCATTTTTCTGTTTCATTAATGTTGTCCTTGATACAAGCTTTCTGATAAGGGTGCTTCTATTTTTGTTTAGAAGCTGGCCGCCAATGCAATCGGTGCTTCACGTTTTCTTGATCGAGTAAGAGTGACTCATCTTTCAAGTGTATAATAAAAGTCTTTCTCTTCAGCCTTCCTGGAGCAGTTTACATTGCATGCTCACCCCTGGACCAAACACTATCACCAGGTAAAGTCATGTCCTGATTGGTTTATATCTACCCCTGAATCTGGGGTTGAAATCATGTATGAGTCATGTATGGGGAAGGCAGCAGCAATGGTTAAAGCATGGTCCTAGACAGAAGCATGCTGGGCACATTCTAGAAACAGAAGAAGGCCTGTGTGGCTGGAGGAAAAATGGGGCAAGGACTGAGTAGTAGTGGATGAGGCCAAAGAGTGACAGGGGCCACATCACGCAAGGTCTTATCATCTGAGTGACATGGGGAGCCAGTGTGGAGTTGTGAGCAAAGGAGTGACATGATTTGACTGATATTTTAAAAGAATCCCTCCAAATGTTGTGATGAAGGAAGACTGTAGGAGAATAAGGGCAAAAGCTCAGAGACCCATCCAGAGGCAAAGCCATTATCCTGGCAAGAAATAATGGTAGCAGAGGTGGTGGTGAGGAGTGATTGGATGCTGAATATTTACTGAAGGTAGAGTCAGCAGAATTTCTCAAACACTGGCTGAAGTATGTGAAAGAATGAGTCAAGGATGCCTCCAGTGTAAGGATATTTCCAGGAACCATAATGGGGAAGACTGGAGATGGTACAGGCACTGGAGGCATACGAAAAGTTTGTTTTAGTTTGGACATGTTGAGTTCTAGAAGTCTTTTAGATTCTGTTGTGCTTTGAATTGTTTCTCCCAAAAGACAGTTAAGTCCTAAGCCCCAGTCCCTATGAATGTGACCTTATTTGGAAATAGGACCTTTGCAGGTAAAGTCAAGTTAAGAAGAGGTCATACTGGATCAGGGTGGGTCCTCAATCCAATGACTGGTGTCCTTATAAGGAGAGGGAATTTGGACACAGAGATGGAGAAACTCAGGGAGAAGAAGGCCATGTGAACATGGAGGCTACAAATCCAGGAGCACCCAGGGCCAGGAGACGGTCGAAGAGACAAGGAAGGAGTCTTCCCTGGAGCCTGGGGAGAGAGCATGGCCCTATTGACACCTGGATTTCAGTCTTCTGGCCTCCATAACTGTGAGAGAACACATTTCTCTCGTTTTAAGCCACCCATTTAGTGGTACTTTGGAAACTGATATAGAGGCTAAAGTGGGAATCTTGAGCAGGCAGTGTGGTCTTTGGGGAAGCCAAGGCTTGACATGTAAGTGGGAAATGTCAGCACATGCATGATATTTAAATCCATGAGACTGGATGAGATCACCTAGGAGTGAACGTAGATGAAAAGAGGACAAGTTTGAGCCCTGGGGCACTTGAACTTTTCAAGGTTAGGGAGGAGATGGAAACCAACTAAGAATAAGTGAACAGTGACAGAAGTGAGAAAACATGGTGCCCTGGAAGGCAAGGGTGGCATGGTGGAGGGAGTGGTGGATGTGACAAATGCTGCTCTGCACAGGCTGCTGGTGACCTTGAACCAGTGGAGTAGAGGGTCCAGTAGAGTGATTTACTATTATTATTATTATTGTCATACAGATGACTTTTAAAGGCCTTAATCTAAGTACTTTTCTTTAAGTATTCTGGTCTTTGAATATTGCTAATGGCTTATAGCAAAATAATCTATTTTTTTTCCTTTTTTTGGAGTATTTTCCAATGCAGAGTGCCGTGGGAAATGGAATCTTCCTTTGAATCATGGTTTTCTTAAGAATATCTGCTATTCAAATATAGGAACAAAAAGGATAGATAAGTGAAGAATTACTAATATAGATGGCTAACATTTATTGAGAACTATGATCAACAGATGGACTCCTCCATTTATGGCTCACAACCTGTGAAGTAGATGCAGTGATTATTATCAGTGCCTTGGGGAGGTGGCTGAGGGTCAGAGAGGTTACATTTCCTACCAAAATCTCCACTGCTATGACTGGCAAGGAGGCAGAGCAGCGATTTGACCTGGGTCCGTTTTATACATTTGTAGAATTAGTTCTCCAGATACTGCACATTATGGTTTGAATTACAAAATTTAGTTTATATAAAATGTATGGGGCCTCATACAATTGTAAGTGATACAAAACGTTTGTTGAATTTGCCCGATTGATTTGCACCATTGGGTAAATTGAGGTGCCCACGCTGTCCTGGCTCACAGAATCCTCTGGCCCCGCTTCTCCCCGATGAGATGCTTTTCCCCTTCTCTCCCCTACACCAGACAGACACAATTTCAGGTTGCCTGGTTTAAAAGCAATTATACCTCTAGAGAATCTTGTTGTCTCTGATTTCTTAGCGGTGGTTGTTTATAGAATTACTGCTCAGATCCCTTTAGCTCAAAATGAACATGCCAATGAAACCGAAATGAGAATCTGCACTTCTAAATTGGATTATCGGCTTCCCTAGTGTACCAGTTTGCACCGTTCCTCCCTCGGCAAAGTTGCCAGTGATTCTCAGCAGTTTAGTTTTACGGCTTATGTTGGATGGTTGGGGCTGGATGCATCTAGTTAACTTATTAGTTATGCTGTGTCTTGGGGCTGACTGTTGCCACAGTAACAGACCAACCAACTTTCCTAACCTGTTTAAATTGCTTCTAAATCTTTTTATTTTAAACTGTATTGAAAGGAGGCAAGATCCAACTATCAATTCTAAATTAGTGTGCTCCAATGTAAATTTTTTTTTAAAACCCAGAAATTATTCTCTTGCTTCTTTCTCTCCTTGCCTGTTGGGGAAACACTGTTCATTGTAGAATGGAGTTGAAATCAATATGGCTATTTTGATACAATAGCAATTCATACAGCATGTTTCCATTGCTAACTATTTTTGCTTGGCACTAGCATAATTGACTAATGTCAACAGCGCTGGCAGATGGATTAGTGTTTATCCGTTAACTGCTGCTGCCGAGCTATGCAGAGGAGACAACACAATGGAGTGTTTTCATGAGCTTCACAAGAAGAGTGGGTGGGTAGCTTAATTTTCCCCAGAGCAGAGTATTAAAAGAATTAGCATGCTTTCTAGAAGGTAGTATAGGTCTCAGGTAAGTCAGGCTCAGGTAAAATTCGAGTCAAGGTACTTTTTAATTTCTAGAAAAGGATTTAACTAAAAGATTTCTTTAGGACGTGTTTTTAAAAATATATTCCAAATACATACTTGCCATTCATAATTAAATGCTAAGAAATAACTCACGGCTTCCCCAGGATTTTAGATAAAAACATTAATTATGGAAACTCTCAGCAACCTGACGTTAATGTTAAAGAAACTAAGCATGGCCTAGCTGCCTTGACCCATGACCAACTGCATGCAGTTGGAGGATAATTTACTCCATTTCATGGGAAGAGGAAAAATGCTGATGGAGCACACGCCACTTTTGCCAAACTCTTGATTGGCCCATTCTCTTTCAGGGGTCCTTTGACTTCTCTGCCAAGGGAAATAAAATTATGGCAACACGTTGGCATCTGCTAATGAGAACACAGAGGCCAAATGGGAAAAATGGAATACAGAGTCTTTATTGGTGGGTTTAGCACTCTGTTTTGAAAAGATACTATGGACCAAACACCACTCAGCCTCCAAGATAGAGTAGAAAGTTTTCTAATTCCTTAAGAGAGTCTTAAAAAGTAGGAACTAAAGCCCAGGGATCTAAGCTCACTGGTGAGCCTAAACTACCAGGACTCACCCACCCTTATGGCCCCCTGACTCCAGCAACCCCGGGCTGAAGTCCCAGACTCAGCCCTGGCTGCATGTTGTCATCACCTGGATAACTCTGAGAAATCCTCACACTGTCTACACCTCAGATCAGTGTCTCAGCACTCTTGGTTTTTTTTAAAGTTTCCACATCCCCAGGTTAATGTGCAATCAGGGTTGAGAGCTACGGGATTAGAGATTCTAATATCCCAGCTGCCCTAAGGAATCTTCACTGTGCAGAAATTCACTAATTATGTGGAGAAAAGCATATTTCATGGTAGTAAGAACCAGAAGAAAATATTTTCCATGATGATTCTGCACATTTTTAATGACGAAAACATTTTTAAAATAAAGTAAGTGTTGGGCATAGATGTCATAACGACAGATACCATTGATTCTGCACCTAACTTGGAACAAGGGCCATAGAAAGTCTTATGTGTTACTTCCTTTAATCCTCAGGCATGCCTTTAGGTAGCTGGATTTAGCCACATTTGACAGATGGAGAAATAGAGACTCTGGGGAAAATAAGCAGGGCCTCACAGCTGGTGGAGTCATAAGTGGAGTGGAGAAATTCCCAAGCTTTTTGCACTATACTTCACTGCTCTCCCCAGCTTAACTTTAAAGAAAAGTTGCCTAGCTTTAGGCTTCATCCTCATTCATAGCCATCTCTCAGAGCCATAGAAACAAGGGCACTGATCTGTATTCTTCATATTATTTCTAATTGCCTCTATTTCCCTCTTTATGACTCCCTCTCCCCTTTTCCTTTATTTTCCTCTTATTACATTCTGCTTTTTTTTTTTTTACTTCCCTACTAAAGCCACATTAGAATATTTTTAATTGCTCCTGGTAAATGCTGCTGCTGGCACACTGAATACTCTTCCACCAGTATTTGCATACATTCAACTCCCTGCGCATATTTCATGGAACAGACGGGGAAACTGAGGTGAAGCAACCTCATGGTTTCTCCAAGATTTGAAATACTTCTCCCCACGTAAGAATTTGACCATGCCTTTTCCATACAGTAAAACTTTACTCTTGTTAAAAGGCATCCTGCTATAAATGTCAGGGGGAAAGTAAAAGGGGAGAAAACGGCTGTTGGTTTCTCTAGTTGGCAATTTGTCTACCTGGATAAATACCAGTTATTTATGTTTTTCTGGGGTAACTCCTGGGGGTGCTAGGTTTATGACCTGAAATGATGATTTGAAGACTGGTAAGCACATGGAATTCCTGAAGAATAATGCTTTTGTCTGCAAATGGATGATTAGCTGCAATTGAGATTCCTTTTTCGATATACTGCAGGAAAAGACCTATTAAACTATCAATAGACTGCATCCATTTAGATAGCATTGAGGCAAAGATAATTGGTGAGTTTCTCAATTTTCCATGTCCCTCCTCCTCCTGACTTATCTTATGAGTGTTGCATAGTAATGAAAAAGGTCATAATGAACAACTGCGAGGCAGAGCATATTCCAATGTTGCTAAGAGTTTCTTTTCTTTCTTACAAAATTGTTCCGTTCTTCTTCCCCGTAGTCATTAGTCTGTGTTTTGATGCTAAAACAGAATTAGAAAGTTGGCTATCCATAGTTAATACATGTTTACTATGCCAAATGATTTCTTGCTAGAGAAAATAATGGCAGGAGACAGTACAAGAGGGCTTCAGTTCTGTGACTCTCAATTAGCAAATTCACATTAGTTACTTTAGTCACCTACATAGAAAGGTGGCATTTTTAAATTTATAGCTGCGATAAGGCTATGGAGTGGAACAGCACAGCAGAATTTATTCAAATGGCATTTCTCAGGATATTCAAGGTATTTACTGCATTCCTTTCTTTCTTTAATAATTAAAAGGTGGAAGCAAAATTGTAACAATTCTGCTGAGAAAATAATGATTCTAGCAGCTGCAAATCTGAAAAGTCAAACCAAACAGTTGTCCAATATGGCAATGGCCATTGACATTTCATAAAAAAAAAAAAAAAAGACTGATATTATTTATCATTTGGGAACATGTGATTATTTGTAGTTGCTACATTGAAAATAGTCCAAACAGTTTGATGGCAATCAGAGGTAATGTATGGCTTGCCTCAAGAATGATAGGCCTGTGTCTGTTCCTTGAAATCATTAAGCCTCATCTTCTCTCTCCTATATAACCCCATGTTGTGCCAGAGCCATAGAATTTTCTTCCTGCTACTTTTTATTTGTGGTATTTATGTGTTTTATTGATTATGTGACATAATAAAACATAGCAACTTGGGGCCGTATGCGCTATATATTTTGCTCAACAGCAATGCAGGAGGTTAGGGCTCTGCTCTCCAATTGGAGAAACATCTTGCTGGGATATAAATAGATTTATAATGACTGCTAGGCTCTGTGTCTGTGAAATATTCTGCTAGGTAGCTCATTATAGAGCTAACATCATTAATAAAATAGCTGAAAATTTTCACAAGTGCAGGAATATCTGTTCCACCAGTAGCTGTAAGGAAAATACCTAGTGTATGCATAAGTTGAGACTCATTTTAAACCTATAATTTATCATCGTTATCTACATATTATAATGGCAAAACAGGTTTACTTGCCTTTGACTGGACTGGCTTGGTGATGAGGAGAGAAGTTAGTAGCAGATGGCCCCACTGTCAACACCACAGTCTCTTAGCTCAAAATAAAATAACAGACTGAACAGAGCATGTTTCTGGCTCCTAGTTCTATATTATCTTGATAAGTATGAATTAGCATTTTCTGGTCTTACAATTGTCTAGAGAAGAGTAGAAATCGTAATTATTTACAGAAGGATTAAAATAACTGTGAAAATTCAACCGTAGTAGGTTTAAATTGTCTAACATCTTTGGGTTAGCAGAAATATTTACCTTTGGTATGACTTAGTGAATTTAAAAAATATTTCCATTCCAATTCGATAATATTTAATTGCCAGTATGTGAATGTTTTTAGGACACATCCATTTTGGTATTGCATGATATTTTTTTTTTGCCTACAAAGTTCTCCATTCTTTTAATAATGGCAATAACAAAATAGATGTTATGGAGTAACCTGCCTATCGGTGAACAAGTAACTTATCCAGTAGCCCTAAAGATGTGCAACCCTTACATTTCGGTGTGTCTGAAATTTCAGTATTGCTGCATCAGTTACAATATGGTATTAGACACAACACAGATAGCTAAATGTGATTCAGCTAAAAAAAAAAAAAAATCACAGCCCACCCAGTCATGGAGTTCCTCAGCAAATCAAAGAACTGAAGATCAAATCATAAGAATTCAAACCATCAAACTCCAAAAATTGAGCCATCGTCTTTGTCTTTTAAGACTTTGGTGGCCCAAGAAGAACCCAATAAGCAGGTGATAGATTGTACCGTTGGCTGGTCAATGCCAGTAAATTAACTGCTTCAGCTGATAGAAGAGAAATGCCAGCTACTGCAACTTAAGTGAAGGTGGCATGCTATCTGCAAAATAATGTGAATTCGAAAGTGCAGTTTAACCCGAAAGTGAAGAAGGAAAAAAAAAAAAAAAGAATGGAACAATCTGCCAGACTAAAATAATGTGCGACAGAGAAATTATTCGGAAATGGAACTGGTTATAGAGATACAGATTTATTATTTGGTTGCTGTCATGATAAATTTGCCTCAGCTATGCCCATCCATGTTACAGTATTCATGTCTGAGATGAGCGGTGATGTTGCAAAAGGCTTTGCGCAATTGAGAATTCATTCTGAAAAGATAAAGGGGTAAATGCTCTCTCTTAAGAGTACCTTTATAAGCATGTATCTGCATATATATATATATTGCATGTTTAAAAACAGAATGGTCAGTTGGTGAATTGAGATATTCACACCACCATGAGGGATTTGAGACTGTAAAATGAATTTCTTGTTATTACCTATTGGCATAAATGGTTCAGAAAACCATTTCAGTGGTTATAAAAAGATTATTCTGATCGAGTGCCCAGTAGTGACTTTCAGCAATAGACATTGTGCAGATCAGCTTTATTAATGAGTATTATTCATATCCTACTAGTAACCTATTTAAGCTAAATAATTCCATATAACCTAGTCACATCTTGCTTTTGTCTTCACATCAAGCGATTTTTGCTTTCATGTGAGATATTTATCATGAAGCAGGGTTTAGCCAAATGAGAAGCAGAAACATTCAGAGCACATGCAAATACTTTCTGGGATATCAGAGAAATGAGATAGTTCCTCTAATTTGGATTCACAGAGCTTCTTGTAGGTGGGATAGTGGCTTATCGAATTTGGGGGCATGTGTGGTGAGGAGATGCAGTTTGCTCAGTAGACTTCCAGTAACAAACCACATTACAATCCTCTTTTCTTCTGGTCGCTTTTCTGCAAGAAAAAACGTAAGGCACATGGCTCCAGTTTGGACAGTTCCAATGAACCGAAGCTAATCTACTCTTTGACGTTCTCTGCTGAATTTCTGTCCCCCAACTGAAACAGCAGAGTTCTGTTTCTAGCATGCCTGATGTCAGAAGTCCTTCTGAGGCTCTCTGAGCCTCTGTGGCTACAGCATTGGCTTCTTCTCCTCTGCTCTTCATTCTGATCAAACAGGTCTCCTGGCTCCTTTTTCTTTCAGCCACTCCTGTCTCTAACTTTGAGGCATTTTATGTACCTAAAACACTCTGTATGAAGCATTATAATGACACAATGTATCTTACCTGTATTTGTATGCTTGCTTTTATCATCCTAAGGACTGGTTCCCAGGTGTCAGGATCATATCAGATACAGTCAAACATGGGACATATTTTGTGGTGCATGAATCCAGGGTCGATGGCATTATTGTCACCACCTCCACAGCAACGGCCACTCAGTCACCACGTCAGAGGACGTGACTGTGTTTGTTGGAACAGCTGAGGGAGAAAGGTCCCACTTTACAGAGGTGGAAACTGAGGGTTAAAGAGGTTGATTAAAGTGTTCAAGGCCACATAGCAGGAGTGACTTGAGACTCTAACCTAGATTTTGGACTCCAGAGTCTATGCTGGTAACCCTTAAGCTTTGCCGTTGCCTCAGGTTTTAGATTCAGGTTCTTTATAATGAAATGCAGCCATAGATAGTTGGAGCTAGGGTTTTTTTTCAAACTATGTGGAATTAATTCACTTCTGCTTTGATTCTAGAGTCATAAAATTTTAAAATGACAGAAATTCTTCCCTTCCCAAATAATCTCTTTTATTTTTAAACCTATCTTGAAAATATAGAATTGATTAGAACCCTTGAAATGACTAGTATTTGGAAGCTTACTGGGAAAAAAGTCAAAAGTAAGACCATTGAGAAGGGAGAAGAATAATACATAGCATCATTTTCTTTCATTAAAATGGGTTTGTTTTATGTTTTGAGCAAATTAGAAACCACAAGCAAATGGTGGAAAGTAGAAGCTATCGGGGTGAGGGGAGAACATTTTACTATAATAAAATCTATTTCATCTAATTCCCATGTGATGATTTACTATGGTCTCCCCTAGAACAACACAAAAAAAGAGCATTTCGGAGCCATGCTCCTGGAAATACACATTTTACTACTGTAATGTATAATTATAGCCTCCTACCCTGGTATATATTATCCATCCTTTAAATATTTATCCCTTTGAATAATTGGATTTGAGAGATTTGAATTCATTTAGTGAAAATGCTATTAATTTTTCATGTATTTTGATAATATACTGATTGTTCACGTGTCCAGCATCGAGAGTTAATGCAACTGAGTTGTATGGAACTTTCGAGCAAAGTTGTTTGTCTTTCCAGATCCTGTGGAATGCTTACATCCAAAATAAAATACACTACCAACTAGGGAAATTCAGTTACTGACTTATTTCTGGTGGCTAAAAATT
Source organism: Tamandua tetradactyla (assembly GCF_023851605.1). Taxonomy (NCBI): domain Eukaryota; kingdom Metazoa; phylum Chordata; class Mammalia; order Pilosa; family Myrmecophagidae; genus Tamandua; species Tamandua tetradactyla. The sequence continues at coordinate 167,248,750 of NC_135333.1, forward strand.
AATTGGACTGTAGCCTTCTCTTTTACTTCCCATCGCTCGTTGAGAGCAATGGTTAAAAATAAATGAAGACGATATTGCCTCAAAACCATTCCCCAGCTCGCAGAGGTTGTCCTGCTGTCACCATGGCGCCCACGGTGGCAGCCCGCCAGCAGAGTTTGGCAGCGCCTGCCTCAACAGAACGGGCCTAACTTTTGTTTTCGGCGGGCACCGTCAGACTCGCAGGCCTGTGCTGACAGGTAATGAGATTTAATTCATGAGGGGACGAAATAGAAAAAGCCAGAGAGACGGAAAATATCCATATTCATCGGTTAATCAAATAAAACTCTTTCAGAGGATTCTGGGACTTCTCCCCGGTGGCTTCCCAAGCTCCCCTTTGATGGCTATAAACAAATTACCTCACGGATAACTTCTTAATCAGGGAGGGAAGCGCGGTTCTCCACGGGTTCTTTCCCTTTGGGTGGTCCCAGGTAGAGAGCAGCGGCCTTCCTCCTGATAGCTTGGCTTCTGAAAAGCCATACAGCTCCGTGCTGACAGCTGTAGGCCTCCTTTTTGTTCGGATGACAAACATCAAACATCCTGCGCGAAGGACAGCATCAAGCCAGCTTGCAGCACGCCCAATTAGAGAAGCTAAAATCTCATTTGTTTCGCCATGGGAGCCCCCCGAAAGCACACCGTTTTGGCCTCATTACAGTATTTTTAACTTTACAAAAACAATTTCATTATGGAAATTAAAGAAGCTCATTTGGCCTTCGCATGTTTGCTGAAGTTAATAAATTCCAGAAGTCTTCCAACGGCCGCAGCATGAGGTTTTGTCTTCACTTCCTCACAGCCAATGGTTGCTTTAAAAATATATGGTGGGGCCAAAGAAAATGATCATTTTCAGGTGTTGTTGGCTGTGCTTTGATTAAAAAGCAAACAGATCGGCAAGAAAAAAATGTTAACTTGGACTGTGTCAGAATAGAGTGAATTCATGAAATTGCTTGGCTTTGCGACTGCTGTGATGATCACAGGAATACATAAACTCAGTGTGCCCTGTCCATGTGTGCCTTCTCGGAAGGTAACTACAACCCAGAGAATATAATCGAAATCACTGCTCTACTCCCTCAGTGTCCGTGATGTTAAATTTTGACAAAAGTGCTAAAAATTTCCACAGTCGCTGTTATTGCCAAAGGGAGGAATTTTCTTGTTTGGAAATAGCTGCTTTTAGCATACCAAGAAAGAAAAAAAAGGAAACTAATGCAACCAGTAATCAAATAGTGATGTTTGCTGGTGGTGAATTTGAGACTCCTGATAGCTCATTTATATTAGTTCACATCTCTGTAGCTGCTCAAGAAATGGATATGCTGGCTGGTCTACCTGGAACAGAGCGATGGACTTTCTGACAGGAGAAGTTCTAGGTATAAGCACTGCATGTTTGTTTTTCCTTTTCCTCTCTAAACTTCAAAGTATTCTGAGATCATCTGAGCTAGATTATGATGTGACTAGCATACTGACAGTATTAAATAGAAAACCTCTAAAATTACAACATTGAGACTCAACTCATTAATTAAGATGTGAACACATACACTTCTTGCCTCTATCAGAAACTGATTGAGAGGATGGAGGGTTATGGCAAGAGAAGAAAACAAGAATCTATTTATAAGCCAGAGAAAAACAACTGTCAAACAACATTGCAATAGTTTGGTTTGGAAAATAATAGATAATGGGCCATAATCCCAACTTCTTGGCATGAAGAAGCCTTTATTTATTTTTATGTCTTTTCTCCCAGGGACTTTCTCTGTATGTTTCTACAAACCCTTTTCCTTCATTCCTTCATTCCTTTGTTCACTCATTCCTTCCTACATATTTTCCTTCCTTTCTCTCTCTCTCATCTATCTATCACATTTCTATATCTCTATTTATCTATCTAATTTATCATCTAATCAATCTATCATCTAGCTAATCTTTCTGGGTATGGAGAGTAGTTGGAGAGTTACAGATAATGTTGTTTGTCATATAATCTCTATCTTGCTACATTTTATCAGTGAGTACTATTCATTTATTGCCTTTTCTTTGGAATGTATAAGAACTCATGGAGACAACTACAAACCTAGGTGACATTAGCCCAATTTGGAAGATATCTATCTTCCACCAAGATTACTTTCCTGCCTCAAGGTAGAAAGTTGCACCAATGTCTCCCAAAATACCATCAGCAATTTAGGCTAAATATTCATGGATTTTCTTTGATCCTGACAGATATTGAGCAGCAAAAAGAATACTGGACTTGGAGTCAGAAGGACTAAGTTTTAGTCTAGCTCTGAGTATTTGTTAACTATTGCTACATAATACATTACTCCAAAACATAGCAGGTTGGACAACGTGAAGATGGAGTCACGTGGACTGGGTCTGCAGTCTTCTCGAGTCTGGACTGGGCAGGAGGCTCTGCTGCTAAGGTGGCTCATTCAGGCATTGGGTACACTGATGTTGGTTGTGGCAGGAAGCCTCAGTTTTTCTTCACTTGAACCTTGCTAGAAGCTACTTGCATGTTCTCAAGACATGGCAGCTGGTTTCCCTCCAAGCAGAGAATCCATGAAAAGGCAAGGCAGAAGCAGTGATGTCTTTTATGACCTGAATTTGGAAGTCATATACTGACACTTCCACCACATTCTGTTCATTTAGAAGTACGTCACTAATTCTGACCCACATTTAAGAGGAGAGGAATTCGATTCTACCTTTGGAAGAATTTATAAAGATACTTTTAAAATCACGTTCTGCTACTCCATAGCTGTGGATCTTGGGAAAGGTATGGTATATTTGGAGCTGTCATGTCAACTCCACCCTTCTGCAGTTATGGGGAATGAATGGCTGCTTTGTAGACCTGGATGACCATCCCAGTCAAAAAGTCAGAATTGGGAGGGCCTTGGACCTGAGTCCAAACATTTCATGTCGCAGATGATGGTCTTAATCCCAAAGGACAAAATCACATAGCAAGTATTTCACTTACCTTTCAGGATACTTGGATAAGGAAAATTTCCCATCTTCTCTTCAGGCCTATGGGAATGCTTTGCTACTATACTATTCTCAGTATGTCTATTCTGCCTTCTAGTGATGGGGTCCACATCAAGCTCATTGGGTTGATGAGGTGATGGCCAACAAATCTCACCATGTTTATGAATCAGAGTTTAGTGTAGGAAACAGAAGAACACTGGATATTTCAAATAGAAAGTTAGTTAATACAGGGAATCACATGTCTTCACAAAACCAGTGGAAGGACTACAGAAGCAGAAGTCAAGAAGTCTCCAATAGACTGCTGGTTGAAGGTTCGCCCAGTTATCTACAATCCAAGGGTCCAAAAACTGCCATTACAGCTGCCTTATATCCATGGGGAGGCTCTAGATGGAATTAAGTCCACCATTGCAAATGCTCCCTGTTGGAGCTTACTTTTCAGTAGCCATGGCCCCAGGAAGATGACCACTGCCTTGATATGCTAGTGCATTCTTAATCTCAGCAAAATGTAACTCTCACTATGAGCCCTAGCTGCAAGAGAGTCTGGGGAATGCCATTTTTAACTTTCTAAAGTATCCAAATAGAAGCAAGCATGAAATGAAAGTTGAGAGAGCCAATCCAAGATTATAACATGTCATTCAATCACATACAAGAGTTGTGATGGTCACTCTTACACATATCATGTTAATTTTTATGCCAATGATTTTCTGATTCTGGTTTCTGCTAGTCTCCTCTCAATCCCTAATGGTACTTACTCTTTGCTTAGAGTCTTTCAATGATTGCTAGTGATTGTGAGCCCTTCCCCCCACCCACTAACTAGATTGCAATAACATTGAAAGCAAAGACCTTGTCTGATATTTTCACACAACAACTCCAGTATCTGGTCCAATGTATCTGTATATTAGGAACTCAGCACAAATTTGATAAATGAAGGATTGAAGCTTTTGGCGAGTGGAAGGGCACCTTTGTGCCTTCTTGTTGGTGAGAATAGGGGCTGCAGAGTAGTTATAAGGAGCAGTGTTTTGCTTGCCAGCAGCACCTGTGCAGATATAATTCTGGAGAGTGATCCTAGGGAGGGCTGTGTAATAAAGAAACCAATTTTCAGCTCTCTCTTCTCAGAATTGCATGACAATCAACTATCTGAGTCAATTTGGTTGAAGAGTTCTCTTATTGAGTGCCATTATCCCATACTTTCAAATTTCACATGACCTTGGATTGGTTTTTAACTAGCTCTTGATATCTTTTCAAATGGCATGACTTATTTACCTGCTGTTCACTTATGTGTCTTTTTCACAGAGTCTGTCTATATATCAAAAAAATCCTTTAAAGGAGACTGGGACAATTATCCAATCAAACCTCATGACCCAATGTTTCTTTAATTTTCAACATTGTTAATTATAGTAGTGTTTGTTCTAGTTTTCTAGGCTGCACAAGCGTATACCATGAAATGGGTGAAGTTAAACAATGGAGATTTACTAGCTTATGGTTTGGAAGCTAAAAAGGAAATTCAAATCAAGGCATCATCAAGGCGATGCTTTCTCCCCAAAGACTGTGGCATTCTGAGGCTGTCTGCCAATGATCCTGGGGTCCTTAGCTTGTCACAGGGCAAGGCATGTGGTGGGTTCTCCTCGTCTCTGCCTTCTCTTCCAGCTTCAGCTTCTTAACCTCCTGTGGCTTTCTCTCTCTGAATTTCTTTCTTTTATAAAGAACTCTGGAAATAGGATTAAGACCCATCCTGACTGATATGGGACACACTCTCATCAAAAGGTCTCACTTATAATGGATTTATACCTACAGGAATGGATTAAATTTGAGAACATGTTTTTCTAGGGTACATATACCTTTCAAACCACCGCAGTATTATGAAGGCAGAGCTTCCCCAAATAAATTCTCCCTAAAAATAGTACCTGCCTGAAGTAGTTAGGAATTTAATTAACGATAGAGCCATTTTCACCTTAAGAAAAGTCCTTTCCCCTCTCTGCTTTACTTCTGGACACTGTGCCATTTGAAATTTTGACCTCTAGGGCCCAATGAATATGTTTCTGATCTTCCAAATGCCCCTTTTCATGCTTCTTCCTTATTTACTGTGTGCTACTGTTGAAAGGGAAAGAAAAAAACCTCTACTATGTATGTGATTCAGACTCTAGATCATATAAAAATAATTTTTTCACATGTACCTGAATCAATTCTCTATTAGTTATCTCTCCTGTTTGTCTAGACAGAGGGTAGGCATTTGCATTAGTGGCACCAGAATTTTATATTGGAGGGGCTTAAGGGCTAAGGAATAGTGTGGTTTATGTTTTTTTTTTTTTTTTACATTAGTATGTATATATTTACATAAGAAAGTATGGCAGGACAGGTTCGACAGCATTTTCTTGAAGTTGCATTTACATAGCAAGCATGCTGTTCATTTAGGTTCTTCATTCTTTTCTGATACTTTAGGAGAGCAGGTGGAGATAGAGAGAGTAGGTTTTCAGTCCCCCCTCCAAGCCATGCCATGGTGTACTGGTTGGGAATTTGGCTTCCTCCCACCCTCAGAAAAACAGAGCTCTCAGTGTGAAGCACTGGACTTTGCATCTCTCATTTTGACAAAATGGAACAGAAATGGAAATATTAGAACCCTAGAATATGATAGCTATGTGAGATTTTAAGAGGTTATTCAGTTTTAGTCTCCCATTTTACGCATGAGAAAACTGAGGTCCAGAGAGGGTTAATGATTTGCAGGAGGAAAATTTAAAAAATGCAGTCAGGAGACTTGATCCAATTTTTAGGCACCCAGGCTAGTCCAGTATAATTTCCAATACAGTTCTGCTTACTCCACTGTTGAAAGATAAAGTCTTTCATTGCCACTCAGCAGTGGGAAAATTAATTCAAAAGGCCTTAGATACACTGAACATCAAAGTCTTGGCCCTATGAGTAGTTATATTAACTCACCTAAGAGAGGCAGGCTATTGTTCAATAGTTTGGCTGCTACAGCAAGTGTAAACAGCTCCTTCATTGTCTCAGAAGTCAGCAATTGTTTTTAAACATTAGATACATCTCCTGAGTGAAACAATTATCACTCCCAACAGTTACTGAAGAATTTGAAGCTTTGAAGAAAGTTTAAATAAAAATCAAAAGGAGGAACTTATATTGTACAGTAGGCACTTTACCCCATGTGCCTTCTGATTCCCAATAGGAACATAGTTTTATAGATCAAGGGCTCCACACGTGTGCCCTCTACAATAAGGCATCTGAAAAGTGGAATTTTCATCTCTAACTGACACTTATCATAAATAGGGACATTCATGTAATTCTAAATCTTTTGCACAAAAAAAAGAAAAAACATAACTATTTTGCACAAAGTGGTGGAAAATATAGTTCAAAGAGCTTTTCTTTTTCTTTCTTTTTTTTTTTTTTTTTTTTTTGCCAAATATGAGATTTTGTTAAGTGACTTTTGGTTTGCTAAAGCGGCCAGAATGCAATATACTAGAAATGTATTGGCTTTTTCAATGGCGCTTTATTAGGTTACAAATTTACCGTTCAAAGACCATGAAAATCTCCAAATTTAAGGCATCAAGAGGAAGGTACCTTCTCTCAGGAAAGGCTGCTGGCATCCAGGGCGCCTCTGAAAAAACGGGAAGGCACGTGGCCATGTCTGTCGGTCCTTCTCTCCTGGGTTGATTTCAGTGGCTCTCTCTTCTCCAGAGGCTTTTCTCTAGATTTCATCTGTTAGTTTCTCTGAGCTTTCTGAGTTTCATCTGTCTTTTATCCTCTCATAAAGGATTCCAGCAAGTGAGTAAGACCTACCTTGATTGTGCTGGTTCACATCTCCATGAAAACAGCCTAGTCAGAGTCCCATCCACAACAAGAATGGATTAAGGGAATGTTTTCTTTTATGGGGCCCACAACTGCTTCCAACCAGCACAGGAACTTAGCTTCCCTAATCCTCCATTTCTGCATTTGTATAATTAAGGAGTTCTGGATGTCATTCATTCACTGAATCAATAATTGAGCATCTAGGATACTTTCTGTTGCTAAAAGCATCCTGTGCCTTGTCTTGTAAAATTCTTTTCTTTGTGGGATAAATGTTGTTTTCTGCCTGTAACCTCTCACCCCTCCTACCAGACTGTAAGCTCGAGGGCAGATACTATGCCTTTCTTATTTGTTGATGAATTCTTAGTACCAAGAGACTGTCACATGGCAGATATTCTACCAAGAGTAATCATTGGATAGGATTATGGCCCTACTAAACCTGCAATGTCATGGGGGAGACAGATAACCATACAGACAACATAAAATGTCCTGTGATATGGGCTGTAAATGGAATATAAGTGCAGGTTTAAGGGGATATAAAGGAAAACCACCCATCCCAGCTTGGAAGAATCAGGGGATATCTATGGGGAAAATAATCAGTCTTTACAAAAACTTAAGTGCTATTGTGTTCATTCTTCTAGGTGAGGAAAATGAGCTTCTAGACATTTTTAAGACTCAAGGATCTCACAGTCAGAAAGTACTGAATATGGGATTTGAATCCAGGTATCTGCATTGAAACCTTCCCCTCTGATTCGGCTTTGTATTTTCCCCAGAAAGTGTCCAGGTCGCTCTTTCCTAAGTGGCCAGGAGTTAAGTGGGTATCTGAATTATTTGAGATGGAAGATGGCTCATGTTATGTAACTCTGGGCTGACTGAATGTTTCCAAGCCTCTCATTTCTTCTCAGATGGTACTTCTGAGGACAGGGAATCTGACAGACATAGTATTTTTGTATCTCTACCTCCAGATTTTCTGTATAATGATCATAATTATTCAATTCTTTACGTGCAGGTGTATGTTAATTGATAGAGCAAAAAATGCCTTTTGTCCATACTTTGTGATTGTAAATAAAAGTAAATTCCAAAAACAAGACCAGTTCTTATGCCTTCCTTATTTTCTGTTTTGATCCCTTCATGTTCCAAATGCCTTTTCAGTGGTTTAAGAGGCAACTTCAATGCCATTGGTTACCAATTTAATGATAGCTTCTCGGTTTTCTATCCACTGGATCAAAACGGTGACTGACCTTTGTCTCTTCCAGATATCTCATCAAAGTGTTTACATCTATCCAAAAATCTCTTTTAAATGCAAATAAACAAGTTCAGCAGAGACACAAACACCATGTGGATCGTTAACTGCAGCCTCCAGACTGTTCCAGTCATTAACTGCAGCTTGCAGAGATACTTGACAAAAAAAAAAAAAGGCAAAGAAAAGAAAAGGAAAGGAAAGAGAAAAAGTGTAAAGGGTTTCTTTAATGAGGCTTTCCTTCTTAGTTATCAAAGATAACATAGCTTTGCCCAGCCAGTTTAGTTTGGAAATTGGAAAATAGCCTACTCTGATCCCACAGAAAACCTCTCTAGCAGGGGAAGTACTACATCTATTAAGGTGTATCAATGATTTATTTTTTTAAACCATTTCCTTTGTCATCAGGCATAAGGTCTATGATTGAGATAATTAAAGAATACAAAAATCTGGTTATTTGATTAAAGGGCCCTATTGAGTAGAAAGCACGTTTTCTTTCTGATTACTTCTCAGATGCCCTCCCTGTTGGGTGGTTGTGGTACGTGGTACCAGAGAATTCTCAGGAGTTCTTGGAGAGGTCCACACCTCAACTGGGGGATGATACCCTGAGGGTCCTTGACCAAGGTGCAAGTAAGAATTCAAGGATTCATTGGTTGAAGTAGCAAGAAAGAGTTTTATTATAAAGAGAAAATTAATGCTTGCCTCAGTGGGCTTTCTCCAAGGGAGGTTGGAGTTTCTCCTCTATAGATGTGAGGTCTTCTCCCCTCCCTCCTGGTGTATTAATGAGGGATGTTCATGCCATGAACTCCTATTGGTTCTGCTTTTTAGGTAAATGAGAGATGAGTGAACTGTGGCCCCTTTGGGGTCAGGACTGGATTGAAGACTGGGTGTGTGTGGGCCAAAAGGAACTTCCTGTTCCAAAAGGAGCTTCTTAGAGTCACTTCACCCTCCCTCCTTCCCCATCTAACTGCATCAGCTGGACACATATTAGAATGGAATTATGGAGCTGGAGACCCTTAGAAATCCTCTGATTTGGTCCCCTGATTTTTCCTCAGATATCCCCCTGACTCTGGAGCTTGATGACTTTTACATAGCTAGTAAAAGCATGTCTCCCCATTTCTGACCAGAACCCTTTTCCTCTACCTTATAACGTTGTTAGGCAAGAAAAGGATTTTGGTATTTTTTCTTCTCCAGGGTGAAATATGCAATCCAGTTTTGAATCTCTTTGTTTTGAATCTCTTTGGGGTGGTTTATTCAGGGGAGGCACAAAAAACCCAGCTCAAATGAGCTTAGGTGAAAGTTCAGAACTTTGCAGATTATGCAGCTGCAAAGCCTAGGACTTAATGCAAGTTCAGGTCTTTCAATTTCCAGACTCTGATCTCCTGCATCCTGGCTTCATCGTAGGCTCTGTGTGGTGGCAAGATGGCTTCCCACAGTGCCAGGTCCACATCCTCCCAGGTTCAGATTCCAAGGAAAAGAGAATTCCTCTCTTTCCCAACAGTTTGAACTAACACTTATCAGCTCAGTTTGGTCCCATGCCGATTCCTGAACCTGCCATCAGACCCAGAGGAATGAACTTTTACTTGAACAAGCCTGAATTGTGTAGCCTTCCCTGGAACCAAGAACCTTGTCAATGCATTGAGGGTGGATCTCTAGAATAAGATTGAGATATATTTACCTGATAAAGCTTGAGTAGATGTGGACAGGATACACAGTAAATAATCATTACAAATGGCATTTTATGACAGCCCTCAGAAGTCTACATCTTCTATTCCTTTTTTCATTTGTAAATTTATTTCAGCCCTAGTCTAGCAGAATCATAAATATGCAAAGAATTGTTAAAGTCCTATGGGAAAGAGTATGCTTGAATATGATAAAGAGTCTTTCATTAAAATGTAAGTTCTTAGTATTTTAGAAAAAGAAATACATGGTGAAATTTTAAAGCAATAATCTTAATTGACTACCGATATGCTAGAAAACTACTCAGGATTCATAAATAGAGGCCTTTGGGGGAGAGGGTTTCTTCAAGCTTGGCTGGGTCTCTTTTCCCTTCTGCTAACCCACTGTGCTCTTCTGTGATCATAACCTCACTGTAGCGAGTTCTTCAGCCTTCCATTGCTGGATAATTTCTTTCTCATTATTCTATTATTCCTACAACATACAGAAAGCAAGTTACCACACACTGATTGGGAAATTTTTGATCTCCCTTTTCTTTCCTATCTGGGTTGGATAGTAATGCTTAGCTTTAGTTTGATCTCAGAGAAATGCAGTGGGTTTGGCAGGAATCTTCTCAGGCTCCTAAAGCCCTTCTTTGTAGTACATTTTTGACTTCCAAGAGTGTTCTGGTTTGGTGAGGATTGTTCCTTTGAGTCTTTGGAATTCTTCTTTCTACCAATTGTCCCGAGGATGTGATGGAAGGATGCATGTAGCTACAGGGCAATGTGGGACACTCCATTGGGAGCCACTGGGACCCTCAGAAAACAGACACCATCCACACCTTCAGGATGGAAGTGGCTTCGCATCCCTGTGATGCATGGCACTGCCTATGGCACATCACTTTTACGTGCAAGACTGAGAGCAATTCATCACAAATCCCCCACACACCTCAGACAGTTGTCTAGGCTGATTACCTCTCATTTCCATGCTAGAGAGCCTTCTGGAATTGGAATGGCTGCAATGGTGGGATCCAACCCATCCATCTATAGATCAATTAACAAGTAAGTCTATGCACTTATAATACCACATTGTCCTTTGTTTAGTATGCTCGTACACAGATAATATTCTCCAGCTAAACTGACCCTCTCTGAGTGAGAGGTTGGTGAGAAGCTGAAAACCACAGTGGCAACATGCACGGAAAGCATCTCCTTTCCCGTCACATCTCTCATCTGGGCACAGCATGAATGTACACTTTGACTATTCAGCCAAAAGTGGGAGGTTTGCTTGAAGCCTTTGATTAATGCAAATAATTGCTGCACTAGAGCAGCTCTAATGCTTGGGAGGCCATTAGCAGTACACAGCTGCCATCAACCAGGAACAGTCTTTGCATACAAAGATGATTCATGAACTGAGTCCGTGGCTTGAACATACTGAGTGTCTTACAATTTGTTCCAGATAACTCTTTGAGTTGGACAGTGTGTGTGGGCGGGAGGCGGGGGGAGTGGCGATGCATGTGGTTAGTGCCAGAGGAGGTAGAGAGCAGAATGGGTGGTAAAAGGTGTCCTCAGTAATAGCTTCTTTTCTTTCTCTGGCATTTTATGGTTTACCCATGTTACTTTGATTCTTACAATAATGTGTATGTTAAATAAGGGAATATTTACCAGCTCCATTTTACTACTAAGAACATTGAGAGCAGGGAAATGAAATGGCTTGTTCAGAATCATGAAGCTGTCAGTTGGTGGAGTGAGGCACAAATCAAGGACCGGTCCTCTTTCTACTCCACCAAACAGTGGCACTGCTCGCTTGCTGGGCATGAAGATGTATGATTCACCCTTTAAAGATTACGTGTAGGATAATAGAGCACGAAAAGCAGATGAAAGGAATCTGAATTCTGTACGAATATTGAATATTCTGCACCAAAATACCTAATTGTCCAAACATAGAACAATGTTGTCTGTGGAGTGTAGATTATTTTCATGGGTCGTCTTAGGTCATTTTGGGCAAAGACTTTGAACAGAAACCTGACTAGTCAGCCAGTGGAAAATGGACTTATTTCTGGAGAAGACTCAAATTAATCAAGGCCATGAGACCAGGATACCAAATGATGAATTGACTGTGAGAAATAGAAGACTGAGAAAAACTGGAGGACTGATTCCCATGCACCTGTTCCCTGGAATGCGGTGGGTTTGGTGTTGTATGTTTTCGTTCTTCCTTTTCTTCTCACTCTTGAGGGCAGACTGCGCTTACCTGACCCCTGACTTTTGGGCTCGGCTCTGTGACCTGATTTGGCCGTGGAGAATGAGGGGGTAATATGCAGACTATCTGATCAGAAGCATCAAATGTGCTTGGAGTTGGCACTCGCGCTACCGCCCTGTGTGACGAGACGCATATGGTTCAGGGAGCAGTGGGCCTTCATCCTGAGCGCTAGAATGCGAGTCACATGGGACAAATCTGAACCCAATCTGAGGGCTAAAGCAGGGCCATCACAGCCAATCCACAGATCCATGAGCAAGAAGCAAATGATGGTTGTTGTAAGCCAGTGAACATTTGGGGGTGTTATTGTTAAGGAGCATTACTGCAACACTGCTGACCACTACAGATGCCAAATCATACTCCGAAAGATACTTGCTGGGCGTAGAATGGGGTCAGATGGTTCGGGGCTTCACACAGCCTAATATATTTATCTCCTCCAAGGGAACTGTGTTAGTTTGCCAGTTATCAGAATGCGATATACCAGAAGTAGAACAGCTTTTGAAAAGGGGAATGTAATAAGTTACAAATGTATAGCTCTAAGCCTATAAAAATATCCAAAGTAAGGCATCCAAGGAGGATGCCTTAATTCAAGGAAAGCCAATGAGTCAGGAACACCTCTGCCAGCTGGGAAGCACATGGCTGGCATCTGCTTGTCCCTTGCTCATGGGCTCTATTGCCTTCTGCCTCTTTTTCTGTGGGGGCTCCTCACTTTGCTTCTCTGGGGCTGGCTTTCATCTCTTGGCTTCCCTTGGTTCTCTTTAGGTTCTGGCTTGCTTACCAGTTCATGGTGATGTCTGCTGGGCTCCAAGCATCTCCAAACATCTGTGTTTCTGAAACAACTGTCTCCAAGCATCTACATCTGTTCTCTCTGTTGCCTCTGAGGCTTCTGTCATTTCTGACTCTCTTCAAAATGTTTCCTCTTTTAAAGGATGCCAATAAATTAATTAAGACTCACCTGGAGTTGGTGGCATTCCATCTCCATCTAATCGAAAGGTCACATCCACAATTGGGCATGTCACATCTCCATGGAGATAATCTAATAAAAGTATGCAGTATAGAATCAGGATTAAAACAAATGGCTGCCTCCCCAAGATTGGATCAGGATTAAGGCATGGCTTTTCTGGGGTACATACTATTTTCAAACCAGTTTAGGGATGTATTTCCCTCCTGGTCCAGATGGAGTGAGTCCTTTGGTCTGGTTACTTTCCATCCTGAATGAGCATCCCCATTACCAATCTATTTTTCCTTCATTGCTATGGCTTACTAGCCACTCTTCTGATAAATGTAGGCTTTCTTTAGATGTGACAACACTTTTAAATGATCTCATCTATCCCTTTTATGTTTAAAGTTTCACTTCCAGAAAGCAATCACAATTCCCTGATTTCTCATTGAATGAGGGCCTGCCTAACCGGTGCCTCACTGCAGTAACAATATCTATGATAGTTAAGTCAGAAATAATTGGTGGCTGAGAGAGGAGGCCCCTGCTAAGCTATAACCATGGTTGAGTTAGACGACACTGAATTCTCAATTGTTAGGAGGAGGGGCATGGTGTGATTAAGGCATGCGAGGACTAGGGGTATGCTTAGCTCTCTAAAATGGGGGGTGATTAATGCTGACTGCTGACCACCTATGAGGGAAGGTGAGGGGGGAGGTGGGGAAGTGGAGCCTCAGGGTGGGGCTCAGAAAAGCCCATGCAGGCTTCTAGATCTCCCATTGCTACTTCAACCACCTTGGCTGGAAAATCAACCTCGTCAAGAACTGTGCTTGGAGCAGGGAAAGTTCTAGGTAAAGAGGACGTTTAAGAAAGCCATATACTGTCAGGATTAAGGCCACAACTTCAGGAGCCCCGCTGCTTGGGTAGGTACCCTGCTTCTGCAGCTAAAAACAGGGTCACAGGAGCACCTCACACCTGACTGCAGCTCTAATATGGAGGTCGTAACAGCATCCACATCCTATGGCTGTTTGGAGTTATTAGTGAGTTAATATGTACAAAGTGCTAGGGTGGCTGGAACATAGGTACTAATCACTGAACAGGACTTATTACTACCAGATACACACAGACAGCAGATCTTGTAAGATATCAGAACATGTAAGACACAATTGTCATCTTCAAGGAATCAAAAAGACTCTGCTATTGACCAATTATCTATAAAACATAAATAAGAGACCTATTACATATATTGATGTGCATTGTGCATTTAGCATAGCGTGAGAGTTTTTTTCTGTTTGAAAAATAGGAACCGTCACTATGAGAATGGTTGAATAAACTAGAACATAACACAGGTCGGTGTACGGTGCAGCTGCAAAAAAAAAAAAAAGGATGGTGAAGATCTCTAGATTCTTATTTAAATGGTCTTCAGGATGTATTTTTAAATGATAAACAACAAAGTGCAGATCAGAGCATATAACATGCAACCTTTGGTCAGAAAGCAGGAGAAATAAAAATCTCTGTGGGTATTCGCTCATGTGAAACAAAGAAACTGGAAGGACAAAGCTGTTTTAATAATAATATTCATTTTTATTGGCTGGGTAGATGAAAACCAGACTCTTTTGAATATAATTCTTATACAGTTATGATTTTCATATCATATGGATGCTTTGCATATTCAAAAGACAAATTTAATTCCAAAGGTTAAATAAAAGACAAACTCCCAAATGGAAACAAACTGAAACAAATCAATCTTTTCTGTATCAGAAGGGTATCATACCCAAAAAAGAGAAATTTTATATTAAGTGACATTGGAGCACAATGCTATCCCCTATGAAGTATTCTTGCCTCACATTTTTAATCTGAAGCTAATTAAGCCTTGAGACCTAACTTTCAGTTCACAGTAAAATAAAGGGAATGGAGAAAAGAGTTAAGTAACACCGTGAGGAAACAATAGGGCAAATCTAAAGCACAGGACATTTTATCATAGTTAGATCTCTTCTATCATACCAGATTTCTTTAAAAACAGTCAACATCACGAGAAAATCATAAAGCTTGGTAAACTGCTTAGAATTAAGAGACTAAAGAGACAGAATAAATATATGAGAACCTTGGTTATACCTTTGTTTAAAGAAAAAACAGCTTTGAAGGCATTTGGGGGATGAGGAGGAAATTGAATATGCACTGGAGAACATTATGGGATGATTTTTAATTTTCTTAGTGTGATTGTAGAATTATGGTTATGTTGAAAGAATATCTTTATTTGCAGGAGATGCATGCTGAAGTGTTAGGGGTAAAGTGCCATGCCATCTGCAACTTATTTTCAAATGGCTCAGCAAAAAAGAAAAAGTATATATATGGATGTTGATTGATTAAGTAACTATGGAAAAATTAGTGAATCTAAGTGGTGGATAAAATTGTATTTATTAGAGCTAGTTCTTTCAATTTTTCCAAATAGTTGAAATTTTTCATAATACAAGGTATGGGATGGGGGGAGAAGGGCTGTCATCATGAGCTGTTTTTAATGATTTTATTGGTAGTGAAATGGCTAGATTATCGATGAGCTCGCCTGTTCGATTTTAGGCTGGGGTAAGCTACGTGAATGCCACCATTCACGGTGGGGTCGCTGGATTTTATCTCTCCCCATTGCATCTATGCTTCTAATAGTAATTTCCAGGCAAGATGAACTAGGGGGATGGAATCTGTCTTTTGGTACCACTGGCTTGTGTGTGTTTCTCTGTGACCGTTGTGTCTGAATCCGAAAGGAAACCCACGCGGTCTTCCTGGCCTCGCCGTGAGCTGTGAGAAGCGCCCTGGCTGTCCCCTCAGAACCGCCTGAGCAGCTGTCAGAGTCCACATAAAGAAAGAAGTTTGCAAAACGAACATGACGCTCCCGCAATCACCTGCCATTTGGAGCTTTGGGGACGTGCTCGTATTTCTTTTTTTAAAAAAATGGCTTAAGTACTAGAGTGATGCGTTTAGGGAGCCGATGAGATAAGATAAAAAAAAAAATCTATGAAAATCTATCCCGTAGATAAGGCAGATCAAGATGTATTTTCACACTGCCTCAGAGCCTCGACGTGAACCTGACACTAGGGATCTGCCTTAGCTAATATTTGTGATCATTATGCACAAATTAGGGCATGCAAGATGGAATGGAAGATGTTTTGCACCATCGCTCTGATTCTTCAGTGATTTCTTGTATATGGTGTGTGCGTATCCATATGAATCTTCTACCAAATGTCCTTCTTCCTCCCCTCTTCTTTCCTTCCTCCTCTTCTTTCTCTCTCCCCACCCCTCTCCCTCCACCTCTCTCCCTCCCCACCCCTCTCCCTTCTCTCTCTCTCTCTGCCACTTCCCTTCACACAGTCCGGCTCCTGCTGTCACTCATTAGATGCTCAAGTGCGCCGAGGGCCTGGGCTCCGTGTGGCTTTCTTGCTACACGGCCTTGGGGTGGGGGCCGGACTTCTTGGAGAAAATGGGATCTGCCGACAGTCTGGAAGGGCAGGCCAAGCTCTGCTAGTGCCACCCTACTGCTCCACTCCGGAGGGAAAGGCCATTAGGTGTGGTGGGGCCTCTGGGGCAGGTGAGCAGGAGTTTTCACATGACACCTGAGGCACCGACAAAAAGCGGTGCTGAAGGGAGAAGCAAGTAGTAATGATCATTAAAAAAAAAAAAAAAAACACACAGGGACCAGGTTTTCTATGTCATTTTTTTATTATTAGAAGTGATTATTCACTTATTTTTGTAAAAAAAAAAAAGAAGCACCGTAATGATAAACCAGAGACCCCTATCCCTCATTTAATGATTTTAATTTGTTTCTGAAAACGCTGTTGCTAAGAGAAAAGCCATTACATGAAAACAATGTTCCATTAATTTTAATTGGAAATAGTTCTGATGCATTCTACCTACCCAGAATGCCCAAGCAATTTACACAGGTAGAAAAATATCAAATAAACAATACGAACAAGTTTCTACAACTAATAAACAATTTGAAAGTAAATAAATATTGTTGATATAAAACATATAATGAAGGCTTGTTGTAATGAAGGTCACCTACCAAGGCAAAGAGATCCATAGAGGATGCTGGGGAATCCTTCTTTGAAGGTAGCAAAGAGTCAGGTGATCAGCTTACAGGCAGACAACCTTCTGGGGCCTCAGGTTTATCAAACTGCAGTAGGGATAAAGTTATTGCACTAAAAACAACTTTAAAGCAAAATCAAGCCTTAACATCAGAAAGCTTTAAAACAAGTTGAGTAAATGCATATGCAATAACACAAAGAAAAGCTATGGAAGGTATGACCTCGTCAACCATCTTTCTTGATCTAGGAATGCAAAGAAACATGTCATCCAAATATGGCACATGGCATGAATTCACTGACTAGAAACTGTGTCAAGTAAATTGGTTGATGTGCCTTTGCCTGGAACCATAGTGTCACAATGGCCTTTTGTATAGTGCATTTATTTGGGTCTTTCGAATGAAAATGTCAATATACCAGAAAAAAAAAATGAGTCATTCAAAAAGTGGTATGGTTTTCCACAAGCTGTCATGATGAGAATCTTTCACTCGGCAGTCTCTGTGTGAATGCATGTCATCCCCTGTGACAGTGTGTTTCTTTGGATCTGTTCAGTTCATCTCAGTTGACTCAGAGGATGATGACAGCACTTATTGGTTCTCTCATAAGATTGAAACTACATTGTAGGAATATCAGCCATAAGGACCAAATTTCCTTTACTTTCATGTATGTCAACACAAGTGAACCCGATGGGAGCTGTGTCCCAGAGTTCCATGCTATACTGTTGGGTTCCCAGGTCTTAACACGCTGCAGTCTCCACCGGCTACCTGAGTGCCTGGAGTACAGCAGGGCCTCTTCTCACTACCAGTCCCCAAAGTTCCCTAAGCGAGTGAATCATGTAGACCATGGCCCTTTATACCTGATGCACATTGCTTGGCCTTCACCACCTGGGCCTCCTAGCTGGTCTTCCCGGTGAGTTTCGCTCATCTCTGTAACTCAGACCTGGCCGCAGAGAGTCAGTGTGACTTCATTTGGAGTTTCACCTGCGTGGAGAAGACTCAGAGGGAGAAAAAGCCAGCACTTCATGTTCTCTCTCCAAGGTATAAACATCTAACAGTCAACTGTTAGACCCGGCCAAATTTTCATCAGACCCTTTAAACTCAACATGTCAAAAGCTGAGTCCGTCATCTCTTTTTACTGCTCTACCATGTTCCCTATCTGGGCAAGTATCACCACCAGCCTGGTTGCCTTAGCCTGAAATCTGGGACAACTCTGCATTCCAAATGTCTCTGATACCCATTTCCTTCCTACCTCCACCCCTCATGCCCTTATTGAGGCTGCTTCACCATCACAATAGCCTCATGACTGGTCTACCAGTGGTCTCCTTTACTCTTTCTTTCTTTAGTTTGTTAGCTCATTCATTTATTTAATGAATATTTATTGAGGATCTATGATATGCAAGAAGTCTTCTGGGCACCAGGCTTACAGAAATGAACAGACAGACAATAATTGCTACCCTCGTGGAGCTTACCTCCTAGTGGGAGGGTATAATGAAGAAAATACAGAATGAATTATATAATAAAAAAGGAAGAAAGGAAGTTATGTAGTATATTAAAAAGTGATAAGTGTTCATAAGATAAACAAAGCAAGTGTTGGAGAGAGGGAGATGGAATTTTCGACAGGGTGGTTCGGGATGGTCTTCCCTGCAGCGCAGCCTCTGAGCAGGGCCTTAGAGGAATTGCGCATCATGTGAATATCTGGGGGATGAGTGTTCTTAAGAGGAATTGAGGGCACAAAGGCCTGACCTGATATTTCCAGTGGTTGGAGTGACATGTATGGACAGCAGAAGAGGTAACGGGACTAACAGGAGTCAGGTCAAGAAGGGCCTCGTGGGTCAGAGCAAGGACTTGGGTTTATTTCTCTGAGATGGGAAAAAGCCATTGGAGGTTTTGAGCAGGTGTCCTGATCTGAGGTAGAGTTTACAGGGTAAGTCTGACGTCGTGTTGAGACTGGACTCTGGGAGGATATAGGTAGAAGAAGGGAATGGTTAGGAGGCTGTCACAGTAATCACAATGTAGGAGGATTGTACTAACTTACAAATCTGACCATGTCATCTCCTGCTCAAAATTCTCCAATGAATTCCCAGCATCTGTAGGATACAATTGAGACTCCTTTGAATAGCCTCTAAGGTCAGTCATGATTTGGTACCCTCTACCATTTTGGTGTCCTCTCCTGTCACTCCTGCCACCCCCCTGCCCTGCCTCCACTCCCAGCCTTCTCTTGTCTGGTTGACAGCCTCCTAAATGCCTATTGAGTCTTCTGGTCATCATTCAGATGCTTCCTTCTATGGGAGGACTTCCCAGGTTTCGCCCACTCTTAGGGTTTGAGCACCTGATTCCTTCTGTGCTAATTCTTTGTCTCTCTACCCACTGGAATGTGTACTTCCTGAGATTAAGGGCTCTCATTTTCTTCCTGTTACACAGAAATGACTAACCTACATTGGCTAAATGATGATATTAAATATGGGGTGTGTGTTCACTTTGTCTTTATACAGTCCCTCAGAAGAAAATGAAACTGGACTTTGAGATCATATGAGTTCCTAGATTATTTAATCCCACTTTTTCTTGATCTTAAAGAAATCATGAGGCCACTGGAGTTCTTCTTATCTTAAGGGGTTGGGGGGGGGGTTGATTTATGAATACTGCCTCTATCTGCTAATGTCCTTTCCCCCCTACTTTTTAAATCAAGTCCCTTTCTATTTTTCCTTTTATCAGTCCTATTCCAGAGTTCTCCCACTGATACTCTAAGAGAAAGAAAAAGTGAAGAAGAAAAACTGACCTTTATCTAGCTGCTACTTTGTAATACCCTGTGGTTATTTATTTATATATTTGTTTTGTTGGACAAAAGATTGTTCTGGATATACAGGCTAGCCCTTAATTTCATGGTTGGGTTAAATGCTTGTTTTATTCAAATCATCCAGAACGCTCTTTTATAAGACTTAAGAAATGCATTTCCTCAAATTTTGCAAACTATTTGCCCCAAAATAACTGCTTCTAAGACATTTCTTCCCAGTTATTTCTGCATATTTATTTTCTCCTTGCAAGCCTCCCAGTTCAGAATCGAATTCACTGCATCTCCCCTTAGTTTCTTCCCTAATGTTCATTAAGATACTCTTTTCTCTCATTGTGTAGATCATTAACGAAGCTGTTAAGTATTATTAGAGCTTCACTGGTTCCTGGGGCAGGGTTAACAGACACCTTCGAAAATGTAACACATTGCCTTTACCCTTGGATTCTATTCCACCAGCTCTTCACCAGCCAGTATAGAGTGCTGGAGCCCAAGTCCAATCCAATTTGAATTCATTCTGCAAGTAAGACTTTATTAGATACTGTATGAAGTGCTTTACCAAAATTAGGTTAGGTTACATCTTCATTTTCTCTCTCTTTTTTATTAATCATGCAATTCCCACTCCCTTTAAAAAAAGGTAATAAAGCAATTAGGTTTGCCCACCTTGATTCAATCTTAAAATCCAGGCTGCTGATTGCCCCTGGTTCCATTATCATCTAAATACTTACAGATGCTAGCTGTCAGGCTCCCTT
Source organism: Tamandua tetradactyla (assembly GCF_023851605.1). NCBI lineage: Eukaryota > Metazoa > Chordata > Mammalia > Pilosa > Myrmecophagidae > Tamandua > Tamandua tetradactyla. The sequence goes on from NC_135333.1 coordinate 167,269,219, forward strand.
GTCTTGCTTCTCCGTGAAATCAGTGTCACATCGGCTTCTATCAAAACTTCACACCTCCTCAGGCCTCAGTTGTTTTGGACTGAGAGTCCCACCTGACTAATGATGCCTGGAGCTGGGAGACTTCTCAGAGGCATTGAATAATATGGTTCTCCAGCTGATGTTCATGAAGCCCTGTTTCCCCAAAGGCGCCTTTGGGACCACCAGGGAATGAAAAGGGGGAGCCCCGAGGACAGAGTTCCCTGCCCCTGCTTTAATCAGAGCAATGTGGTTGTCACCTGCCCTGTGTATGCGAATTCAGGGCAGGGCCCCTGCTGTCCCTGTGGCACCTTTGGTGGGTTAGAGAAAAGTCACCCTTCCTGTGGATATACACAATCTCACCCAAGGGCGGCCAGGGTGTTATATAACATTTTATGCAAAACGGACTCTGCTGCTAAACATTAAGTTGGAAAAAACTGCTCCCCAGGCCAGCCTGTCATGTTACCTGAGTCAAAACTAGAACCAACAAGACTGACGTTTCATCATTCTACAGCAAGGTACCATATTCAGTTCCTTCCATCTTGAGTGTTCTTTTCAGTAGACTGGCACTTTTGCCTTGACTATACATTCATGCTCAGAGAAAAGTGAATTCATTCAGCAGTATTTATTAAGCACTCACAAAGCCCATGGTCACATGGCGCTTACATTCTAGGGGAAGAAGACAAGTGATGAGGAAATAAAATCATGCATAAATGAAATGCCAGGTAGTGGAAAGCATTACCAAAGAAAATAACGTATGATAAGAGGGCAGAGAGTAAAAGAAAGGGAGAACTATTTTAGATACTCCATGGAATAATAATCTCTGAGAGTGGGGAATACTCTTGCAAGTTACAAAGTTAAACACATGTACAAACACATCCTCTCTCCCTGCTTAGTATTCAGAATATACTTAATAATGTCAATAATAAAATATATATTGAACACACAACAACTCTTTTACTGAATAGACACTGAAGTAGGCATGCAAATGAATAAGATGTGTAATAAAATCATATTTCCTTCTCTCAAGGAGCTTGAAGTCTAGCTGGAAAAATATATATATTTAACCAACTCTAACATATTTCATAATGAAATAATAGTCAAGGACCTTTCAGAGCTTAATGATTTATTACAATTGGCAAGAGATGTGAGAAGAGAAATGTTTTATTCAGTAATACTCAACAAATATATGTGTGTTTGTACTCAATGCGTGAGGATGGATCACATGAATTAAGCATCAAAGACAAGGAGGATTTCATTAGGAGGCTGTGCTGCTTTGAAACTGTTATGTACCCCAGAAACGCCATGCTCTTGTTCCTAATCCAATTTTATGGGGACAGACCTATTGTTTAGGGTGGGAACTTCTGACGAGTTTGTTTCCATGGAGATGTGACCCAGCCAATTGTGGATAGGACCTTTTGATTAGGTGGTTTCTATGGACATGTACCTCCACTCATTCAAGGTGGGTCTTTATCTGTTTACTGGAGTCCTTTAAGAGGGAACTATTTGGAAAAAGCTTAGAGCTGATATAGACAGAGACATTTGGAGAAATCAAAGGACCATCAGAAGTCAGCCACATCCTTCCCAGCTAACAGAGTTATTCCAGACCCTTGAGTCAAGTTGAAGGTGCCTAGTTCTGCTGCTGTGGACATGAGCCAATAGTATGTGAACCTCATTTATTGTTCATTACATCTGCAGTCGGCTAGGAGGCATGCCTGCTGAAATGAATGATGTTTGATTTAATTGGCTGGTGCTTAATTGAGAGAGCTCAACATAGTACTGCCCAAGCAGCTCAGCATACCTCATCTCAGCACTCACAGCTCAGCCCAGGTCTTTGGAGATGCAGAAGGAATCAACTGGGGAAAGTTGTTGGAACCCAGAAGCCTGGAGAGAAGGCTGGCAGAGATCACCCTGTACCTTCTTGGGTAAGAAAGAACTTCAGTTGAAAGTTAGCTGCCTTTCCCAAAATCGTAGAAGAAAGTACTACCCATACAGTAATAACACTAAATGTTAATGGATTAAACTCCCCAATCAAAAGACATAGATTGGCAGAATGGATTTAAAAACAGGACTCATCTATATGCTGTCTACAGGTAACACATCTTAGACCCAAGGATAAAGATAGGTTGAAAGTGAAAGGTTGGGAAAAGATATTTCATGCAAATAACAGTCAGAAAAGAGCAGAAGTAGCTATACTAATATCCAACAAATTAGACTTCAAATATAAAACAGTTAAAAGAGGCAAAGAAGGATACTATGTATTAATAAAAGGAACAATTCAGCATGAAGACATAACAATCACAAATATTTATGCACCTAACCAGAATTCTCCAAAATACATGCAGCAAACACTGAAAAGAGAAATAGACACATCTACCGTAATAGTTGGGGGCTTCAATTCACCACTCTCATCAATGGGCAGAACATCTAGACAGAGGATCAATAAAGAAACAGAGAATTTGAATAATACGATAAATGAGCTAGATTTAACAGACATTTATAGAACATTACACCCCACAACAGCAGGGTACACCTTTTTCTCAAGTGCTCATGGATCATTCTCAAGGATAGACCGTATGGTGGGTCACAAAGCAAGTCTCAATAAATTTAAAAAGATTGAAATCATACAAAACACTTTCTCAGATCATAAAGGAATGAAGTTGGAAATCAATAATAGGCAGAGGGCCAGAAAATTCACAAATATGTGGAGGCTCAACAACACACTCTTAAGCAACCAGTGGATCAAGGAAGAAATTACAAGAGAAATCAGTAAATATCTCAAGGCAAATGAAAATGAAAACACAACATGTCAAAACTTATGGGATGCAGCAAAGGCAGTGCTAAGAAGGAAATTTATTGCCCGAAATGCCTATATCAAAAAAGAAGAAAGGGCAAAAATTGAGGAATTAACTGTCCACTTGGAAGAATTAGAGAAAGAACAGCAAACTAACCCCAAAGCAAGCAAAAGGAAAGAAATAATGAAGATTAGAGCAGAAATAAATGAAATTGAGAACATGAAAACAATTGAGAAAATCAATAAAACCAGAAGCTGGTTTTATGAGAAAATCAATAAGATTGATGGACCCTTAGCAAGATTGACAAAAAGAAGAAGAGAGAGGATGCAAATAAATAAAATCAGAAATGGAAGAGGAGACATAACCACTGATCCTGCAGAAATAAAGGAGTTAGTGAGAGGATACTATAACGACTTTATGCTAATAAACTAGACGATGTAGATGAAATGGACAACTTCCTAGAAAGGCAGGAACAACCAACTTTGACTCGAGAAGAAATAGATGACCTCAACAAACCAATCACAAGTAAAGAAATTGAATCAGTCATTAAGAAGCTCCCCAAAAAGAAAAGTCCAGGACCAGAGGGCTTCACATGTGAATTCTACCAGACATTCCAGAAAGAATTAGTACCAATCCTGCTCAAACTCTTCAAAAAAATTGAAGAGGGAAAGCTACCTAACTCATTCTACGAAGCCAACATCACCCTCAGACCAAAGCCGGACAAAGATATTACAAAAAAAAAAAAGTTACTTGTCTTTCCTCTGAAGAACTAATGAAATAAATTCCCTTATATTAAAAACCAATCTGTCTCTGGTGTGTTGCCTTCCAGCAGCTAGCAAACTAGAACAGTACCTTTCTCTGGATACCTTAGTGTGGATGTTTTATGGCCTTAGAACTGTAAACTTATAATTTAATAAATCCCCTGTATAAAAGCCAACCCATTTCTAGTATATTGCATTCCAGCAGCATTAGCAAACCAAAACAGAGACCAAGGGAGAGAAGGAACAAGCAGACACATGAGAGCTAATCTGAAAAACAGAATAGTTTGACAAGGTTGAAATGTGCAGTGTGCAGAGAGTGAGGCATTGGAGGCCTTGAATATTATGCTAACAAGTTTGGATTTATTCCACAGGCAATAGGGAAAAATGGAAGAATCGGATGAGAAAAATGACTAGCTCTAAAGAAGACATTTATTTTTTGACAACTAGCTGTCCATTTTGTCTATTTGGCATGCAATAAGACAGGTACTCAGTAAACTTCTATCTCTGGCCTCATCAGTGGTGGGTTTGTGAAGAGTATAAATTGCAACCTGTAGCCCAGTCATGGGTGTGCCAGGAGGCCCGTGGATTATTTAAAGAGAATCTACAGTGCTGGAATGCAGTGCTTACCAAACTCCAGCTACATTTGAATCACTTGGAGAGCTTGTTACAATGCAAATTCTGATTTGGTAGGTCTGAAGTGAGGTCTGAGGATCTGCATTTTTAACAAGCACCCAGCAGGTGGCCAGGCCATTGGGCCATGGTCCACGGTCCACACTCTGAGAAGCAAGGCAGTAGAATTTCTGAAGCTCTAATTTTGGCAAGATGGGTAGGAGGGGCCTGGGGTTTTATAAAGAAAGAGGGAACCTCTGAGTTGCAATTTGAAGGGATGCAAAAGTTACCTCTGGTATCTATGTAAGGGCAGCAATTTCAGATATTTTGTGACTCACAATCATAAGGAGAGTTTAGAAAACACAGAAGCCCCATCTCTTATGATTTAGTCTGTCTGGTTTCAGGGCCAGGAATCCATGTTAATGATATAATCCCAGCTGATTGATTCTCAGGTAGATTTGGGACAACCCTCAGAGAAATACTGGGTTAAAGATTTAAAGGCCTAGGAAATACTGCAAATAAATTTTCTGGAAAAGTCCTTGAGTCATCTGCAACCACCTTTGCTGGAGAAAAACAAAATTGGAAGAGGACAAAAATAAATTTTGGCTAAATAGAGTTTTGCTGAGGAGGAGGTGTACATAGCCCTAGGGAAAGGTGAGTGTACAGGTGAGAAAATATGTGTGGAAAAAAATCCTAGGCAGGCTGGTTATTGATCCCTCTTCTGCTCCAGGGTTATATCCAGGGCAGGAGTAGGAATAGCCCTTAAGACCTGCGCCCAGATACAGAAAATCCCTGGCTTTCCTGGTTGTTATTTTAGGTTTAGATCTAACTGTTATATCAAAAATTCTTTAAATAATAGTGACAGAGATCTGTTTTTCTCCTCATATACAAGGAGTTTGACAGTGAGTCCTATAGGGTGGGTTTGGTGACTGCAGAACACTCTAGGACACAGACTGTTTCTTAGCATATTGCCTCGTGGTTCAATATGACTGTTAGAGAACCAGCTATCACATATACATCTTAGGCAACAAGAGGGAGTAAAGACTGAAGAAGGGCATCTATTTTCCCTTTTAATTCCTATATATGTCCTATATAGCATTTCCTTTTACATTGTTTTTTGGGGGGGTACATGGTCCAGGAATCGAACCTGGGTCTCCCACATGGAAGGCGAGCATTCTACCACTGAACCACACGTGCACCCACCTCCTTTTACATTTTAATGACCATAATTTGTTCAAATGGCCAATTCAGCTAGAGAATGGAGAAACAGGGAATGTTTCCCCACTCTTCTCACCCCATCTCAGTATTTTCAGCAAAAACTCAAGTGTTCTTTTACAGAAGAAAAAGTGAGAGAATGAACAGTGGGAGGTGGCTAGGAGTCTCTCTCAGAGGAGTTTCTGGGGGCTAATCAGTCCACAGAGATGCCTCTGGAGGTCCTTAATGGAATGACCTAGGATGCAACAATAGACAAAAGCAGGAGCTCTTGGGCTAATTTTGCAGTCGTTCTGACTCTCATTCATTCATTCAATACAGGCTGATGGAATTCCTCAGATACAGTACTGTTTGGCGATTCAACCATGAATAAGATATAGTCCCTGTCATAAGGAACTTACTTTCTAGTGAGAGTTCCTGATAATATAACAGGTACTGTTATAAGACAATAGTTGCTACATCAACATGGGTGCTGAGGTGGCCCATAGGGATGAAACCCAACCTAGACCTGGGAATCAAGGAAAATGTCCTGGGTGAGGTAAGGGGTTCAGTGAGAGCTGAAGGGTGAAGGGGAATTAGTTGAAGTGTGCGTGTGTGTGTGTGTGTGTGTGCACTCAGATGTACACACATATACGTGCATGCTTGGGGAGGAGTGTCCCAAATGCAGAAATGTTCCTTGCATTAAGTAGGGAAATCTGTTAGGTGGACCCAATATGGCAAGATGCAAAGAAAGTTGGTCAGATCCTGAACTGCCCTATACGTGTCCATCTAAACCAAATGGTAAACCAATAAGTGTGTATAATACATGCTCACCTTATGTGCTTTCTTAGAAAGATGGGATTGAGTTTGGGGGGCAGGCGGGAGAAGCCATTCTTTTCAAATGCATGAGTCAGCCAAATTTCCAGCATTTCTCTACACAGAATGAAATATTAGGTGATAAAAGATCTTTTCTCCATGCATGGAAGATCATGGCACCATAATTGTGACAGTACAATAAAGGGCTCAGGGTAGGGAGAGAAGGCAAAATCAAACTCTTTAACCTGGTACATTTTACAGACGTGTGTGGAAAGGCTGGAGTAACTCTCTTGGCGTTTTTTTTTTTTTTTTAAATAGAACTTCACATTCAAAAAGAGCCGTTAAAACCAAGATTTTACTTTTTGAAAGATACCACATTTGAAAAGTTAAAAGTTTGATGGAAATTGCTTTAATCATTAATCTCACTCTGATCCACTGGACCCATCATAAATCCTAGAAAACCAGGATGGAACTTTATAGACTGGCAAAACTTATCCAACCCCCCAAAGATGCTGTCATAATTAAGAAGTTTTTCTTTCTCCTAATGGAGTTTGAAGGTCTGAGTTTATCAGCAACCTTTGAATTGAATTAACAACACAAAACTAATTAATCCTGGTATACCCCAGCAATCCACTTAGAAGCGGCATGCAAAATTCAATTAAGTCCCTTTGCCTTTGGTGAAGCAGGCACACTCAAGAAGCTTCGGTTTACAGCTGAGAATTAGTAACAAAAAAGAAAGAGCTTGTCATGTTGTTCGAACCTAACTTTTGAAATGAGACAATGGGTTTTAGAATTCTCCCCTGATTCAGAAAGTTAGACTCTAAAAGGATAGAAAAAAACCCTCCCTAAGCTAATCAGCCCTTTCCTCTCTTGCCTTTCCTTAGATCAGAAGAGAAAGATGGTGTTTTGTGATGGTGGTTTATCACCAGAACCTTAGAGTTTGGGCTGCTTCTTGATTGCTTTCTGCAAACGCTTCTTTTCCTGGCTTCTGGCAGACTCTGTGCTGTCGCTCTTATTGATTAAAACCCTTGGTGGATCCCAGGACCTTCTCACCCTGTATTGTCACAGATCTACTTAAAATGGATTTTCTCTCTTTGCCAGACCTGCATTTCTCAGTTGGTCGAGCAGATGCAAAGCAGGTGGTACTGGGATTTCAAACAGAAGTTGTTTCTAGTTACTGGGGGACAAATGGTGGCATTAAAACTTCTTTTTTTTTTTTTGTCGCTTTACATTTTTATTTATCAAAAAAGATCTTTGTACTTTGCAGGGTGTACAGTTAATTCAAATAAGTAGAGGTTATTGATGTTAATAAAAGGGTGGCTGGCAGTGGTCATAATTCAAGGCTTTGAATATCTGAGACATAATGTGAGACAAAGGTGATCATGCACTAGAAAACAGGAAATTTCTTGTCATGTGTCCCGCTAGTTGCCTTTCCTGTGTTTATTTTCCCCTTTCTCCTCCCCAGCCATCCTTCACATTTGAAAAAAATCCGGTGAATTTGACTCCAATCCCTCTTGCTGCAGGTTTAGGATCCATGACTTAGGAAGCCAATCAGATCATCTTCCCTGACTGGCTCAGGGCATGATCCGGTAGTCCTACCAGAGTGCCTCTCAGGACCTTTGATGGGAGTGCTGGGGTAAAGGCCCTTTCTCTTTGTCTAGATGATATGGTATGTACACAGCAGGCCCAGAAATACTGGAGACATTTTTGCCACTAAGAAGGACCTCTGTCTGAGAACAAGGCTGACTCATGGAAGTGTTCAGCATCCAGAGATTTGTAGAGAAATGGAGCTAGAATTCTGAGGGCATGCTGAACCTCTGGGTCAAACTGTACCCAAAGCCTGAAAAAGCCAAGCTTGTTCAGTTTGATGAAACAATATATAATTTTTAAAATGGTTAAGACAGTTAGGCTTAGATTTTATGTTACTTGAAGTTGAAAAACTTCTAACAACATGAGTTAGCTTTTGTTGTATAACAACACATCCCAAAACTCAATGGCTTTTTTAAAAATAGGTGAAATAATGTATTAATATAGCACACATGTCTGGGGTGGCTGGGGTGAGTTGATCTAAACTCAACTTTGCTGGAATGTTCTCTGCTGGGCTTGTTCACAGACTTATAGGTCTGTGAACTTATTTATTCTTGAGTCTAAATTGGGGGACAGTGCTTGAGTGTGAGTGGCTTGAGGCAGCTTACCTGGGCAGCTCTGTTGCATGGGTCTCTCTTTCTCTTGGGACCAGCAGGCTAGCATAGGCAGGTTTTTATTCATGGTATGATAGAGGCACAAGAGAGTAAGCAGAAACATGCACAGTGAGTCCTAAGCTCGTAACTGGCACAGCTGCATTTCTGCCTCTTTTTGGCTGAAGCAAATCACATGGTGTTACTTTGGAGCTGTTACTACCCCAGAAAAGGGCACGTCCTTTTAACCTATCCCTGTGGATGCAGACCTATTGTGGGTGGGACCACTTGATTAGGTTGTTTCCATGGAGATGTGGCCCAGCCCATTCAAGGTGGTTCTTAATCCTTTACTGGAGTCCTTTTTGAGAGGATAAATGACAGAAAAATCCCAGACACCTTAGAAACACGCAGAGAAGTTTAGAGAGAACTTAGAGATAAAGCCTCTGGAGAAGCTGAGAGAGAACCCACAGAAGCTTGGAGTGGAGGCCACTGGAACCAGGAGCTGAAAGTGTGAAACCCAGAACAGAGGACCAGCAGATGCTGGCTATGCTGGTTTGAAACTGTTACGTACCCCAGAAAAGCCAGGTTCTTTTAATCCTCATCTCATCGTGTAAGGGCAAACCTATTGCTTAGGGTGGGACCTTTTGATTCGATTATTTCCATGGCTGTTTGATTGGATTGTTTCCATGGAGATGTGGCCCCACCCATTCAAATAGGCCTTAATCCATTTACCAGAGTCCTTTAGGAGAGCTCACTGGGTCCAGAGGACCCAGACAGAAATACCTGGGTGCTAAGCAAGGACTCAGAAATAGCCAGAATGTGGAGAGAGCCAAGGGAAGCTAAGAGATGAAATCCAAAGTCTGCCCTGGAGAAGCTAAGTGAGGGCCTGTGGACGCTTGGAGAGAAAGCCACTGGAATCACAAGCAATGAAACAGGAGGGAGGACCTCGGACGCCAACTGCATGCCTTCCCAGGTGACAGAGGTGTCCTGGGTGCTGGCTGCCTTTCCTCCAAGAAGGTATCCTCTTGTTGATGCCTTAAGTTTGGGCATTTTCATAGACTTAAAACTGTAAATTTCTAAACTAATAAATCCCCATCGTAAAAGCCATCCCATTTCTGGTATATTGCATCCTGGCATCTTTAACCAAAGCACATGGCCAAACTCAAAGTCAAGGGATAAGGAAACATAAGTGAACTCTTTGAGAAGGAAGTGAAACGTTGCCTGGCAAAGGGCAGGTCAGGAGGGAGGGGTGACAGATTTGGGGCAGTTAATGCAGCCTGCCACTCTGATATGCGACCCAGACACCACTGCTTAGCGTTATCTTAATAGCTTAAGAAAGTCAGAAAACCAGGCTGAAAAACTATACAGAGAATTATCTTGCCAAATGTGGCAACCATTTGAAACCTAGCTTAGGTTAGCTAATCAGTGTGCACAATTATGTTGATTTACTTTTTTTTTTTAGTGAAGAAGCGAAATTTAATTTTGAATTATGCTTTAGTTTTAGTATAAGCCCATCGCTGTTCAGACATGAATTAATCATACCCTAGATTTAAAATATTTATTTTCCCTGCATATACTATTGATTTAATGACTTTTAAAACCAACCATTGCTCTGTAAAAACGATGTTTGTGTGTATTTATGGAGTGAACAGTGCTCCTTTATGCATGATCATGTTTAATTTATTTTACTGGGAAGAGGTACAGGTATTGAAAACCTGGAACTTCTCACCTTCCTCATTCTGTTTAGACTTGATACTCTGTAGAGATTTTAATGCTAACCACTCAACAGCAATAGCTAATGCTTATATAGGGCTCAGCATGGGGCAGGAGCTGTTGTAAAGTGCTCTACATTAACTCACTCTTTAATCTCACCCTGCCTTGTAAGGCACTATTGTCCTCCCATTATACAGACAAGAAAACAGGTACAAAGTCAAATACCTATTAAATGGCAGATCCGAGATTCACACACAGTCTGGGTCTATATTTCATGATGTTATATGTTAAAATTTATTGAAATGCCATCATTGCACTGCACCACACTTTGATATTCATTTTGAATTTGTATTATTGTCTCTTTGGGATGTGAATTCCTGCAGGTTTGGGATGGTTTTATTAATTTTTATGTCCCCAATACCTGTAGTACAGTATCTACTAATGGCAAATAATCAATGAAAGTTACTGACATTGATTGGATGCAGAAATATGTTTTACCACTTATAAATATAAAATGAGTCTAATTTCCAATTCACTTACATTCTTGTTTAATATGCTACTCTGACACGTACTTAATCTTGACTCATATATTTCCCCTACTTTCTGTTCGTTTTGTGGGTGAATGCATTTTTCTTCCCCTTAAGATTACAGAGCCCCAAAATATACATCATGGCTTAATTCTGCTACTGACACTGACAATATATTTCCATGAATGTAGCATATAAGAAACTGTTCAATTGTGGATTTTTTCTATTTCTGTTTCATTTGTTAGAAAATATAGGCATTGTTCTGTGGAGTGCTTTAATTTAATTGACTAATTATTCATTGGTTTTTTTTTTAAATCAAACTTTGAAAAACATCAAACCTCTATCAAACTGCAATCAACTCTTTTAAAATATGTGGTGTCAGCAGTAGGCTGCTCCTTCCTTTAAGAAGGCTTTCTGGATTCCCGCAATTAATTGTGCTCTTTCCCTGAGCGTCTCCAGTATTTTATTCCTCAGTCTTTTTCTTTTTTTGTTAGTTATGCTCTTATAGCATGTCCCATTATCCCTTTGTACAGAAACTTAAATTGTTATCACATACCCACTCAGTACCAAGTCATATTAGAAGTCATAAATACTCACAGAGGGAACTTAGAAATAAACATAATATCGTTCAGTCCCATTTAATATTAACTTCAGTGATTTACTGATGAAATCTAGAGTTGGCTTCATTTTTTGATGCCATGTTTAGATGAATATTAATAAATTAGATGTGGAACCAAAGTAAGAGCTTCTTGAAGGTAAAGTTCATATCTTATTTATTGGCACATCACAAGCACTTAATGTGACAGCTGATGCATAAAATAGGGATGAAAAGATGGATGGATATCAAGGAAGTTCAAAGAAGTAAAATTGCAATTTTTATAAGATATATAGCAGTGCTTTCTGATTGCAGGAGACATTGTTTACTTGGTGGGCTTATGGCAACTGAAACACTAATGTTCTCACCAAAGTTAGTCACAATAGTCATAACATTGCTTATTGAAAATACAAGGAAAGCAAAAAAGTAAAACAGTATGTTTTCAGCCATCCATACCACAAATTACTCTTCCAATTGATTGTTGTCCTTCAAACGTGGGGAGGCCAATCCTACCTTGCTAACTTTGCTCACAACGTTTTTGCCATGTGTTTGGAGGAGATGGCACCCTGTCAGTCACACATTCTCTTGTATTTACTAAAAGCCATTCACGATGACGTCATCAACGTGGTGAGGCAAGACGTCTCTGGGAAAGTCTCGCCTCCCAATCAACTAATAAAGGGACAGGTTCCACTTGCCTGGAACCCTGGAGGATGATGGAGACTAGAGAAGAAGAACTCCAGGGATGCTGAGTCAAGAAAGGGAAAAGCGATCTCCAAGATGAGGTGGAAGATATTCTTCTCCTGCCAGTCCGGTCCCTCATACCTCCCTCAGCCCCTTGCAGCCTGGGTGGCGAAACGCGAGCTACTGGGAGTGCCGCACACAAAAGCTCCCCCAGGGGAAAAGAAAGAGGCAGAACTGTTGGCAAGAGCTGCACACACTGAATCTGGGCCCTGTTCCTGGGCCACCGAAACACAAAATGAACTTTTGGGGTTGAAACCACTTTCTGGATTGATCCCATCTAGGGCCCAAGGGCAGGATACATTTACCAGAAAGAAACCTGAGGCAGGAAAGTCTATAGGAAAAAAAAAGGAGGGGGAGACTGAACAGCTGCCAGAGAGGGTGAGTCCCAGAACTGAACATTATAAGGAAGAGGGAACACTGAATGAGAGAGAGAAGTTAGTGAAAAATAGGAGCTAGGGAGAAAATTATGCCCAAAGTAAAACAACAGATCAAGATTCCTGCAGAAGGAAGAGAGAAAAGGAGGCTTTCTCCTGGAGATGAAACTATTGCACCAAAGGTACAATCTTAGAAATTGTACTACATAACCACAGAATAAGTGAGATGAAGACAAGCTGAGAAAATCTGAATAGTAAAACATGGGCTACTTGTGTCTGATGTTCCTTTAATCCAGGGTATGGACAGGTGAGTAAAAAATAAGGATAATAAATAAATAATAGGAGGGGTAGAGGATAAAAAATTGGGTAGATTGAAATACTAGTGGTCAATGAGAGGGAGGGGTAAGGGATTATAGGATGTATGAATTTTTTCTTTTTTTAAAATTTCTTTTTCTGGATCGATGTAAATTTCCTAAAAATAGTCATGGTGATGAACACATAACTATGTGATATTGTGAGTCATTGCTTGTACACCATAAATGGACTACAAGTATGTGACAATTTCTCAATCAGAAAAAAAAAAATAGAAATACAGGCTATTCTAAAAGTCCAAAGTAAGTTCAACCAGCTATCAAAAAAGAGCCTTAACATAAAGTCAATTTATATTAAAACCCTAGACAAGAAAAACAAAACAAAACAAAAACCTAGACAAGGGGGAAAAAATGACATACAGAGTTAACTCAGTAAAATAATCAGATGCTCAGACATCAGCAAAAAATTACAAGCTATACTAAGAAACAGGAAAATATGGGTCAATCAATGGAACAAATTAAAACCTCAGAAAAGGCACAAATTTTGGAACAAATAATCAAAGAAGTTCAAACAAATTTCTTAAATCAATTCAAGGATGTGAAGGAAAATATGGATAGAGCTAAAGCATAATAAGAAAACAATGTGTATGCATAAAGCAGAATTCAAAAATTTAAAAAGAAAGAGAAAGTATGGGGATGAAACACAATAATGGAGATTAAAAATAAACTGGAGGTGGGTGGGCCATGGTGGCTCAGTGGCAGAATTCTTGCCTGCCATGCCGGAGACCCAGGTTTGATTCCCAGTGCCTGCCCATGAAAAAAAAACAAAACGAAGCAAACAAAACAAACAAAACACAGCAGATTTGAAAAGGCAGAAGAAAGAATCAGTGAACTAGAAGATGTGACAATTTAAGTTATACAGTCAGAAGAACAGTTAGAGAAAAGAATAGAAAAAAAGAGCAGTTATCAGGGATTTGAGTGACAGTATGAAACACACAAGCATATGCATCAAGCTGTCCCAGAAGCAGAAGAGAGAGAAAAAGGAGCAGGAAGAATATTTGAGAAATGACGGCTTTAAATTTCTCAACTCTTACGAAAATCATCAATGCACATGTCTAAGAAGTGTAAATTACTCCAAACTGAATAAATCCTAAGAGCCCTACTCTGGGACATATATTAATGAGAATGTCAAATGGCAAAGATGAAGAAAGGATTCTGAAAAAGCAGCAAGAGAAAAGGGATTCATCATATACAACAGATCTTCGGTAAGAATAAGTACTGATTTCTCATCAATAACCATAGAGACTAGAAGGCAGTGGTAAGATATAGTTAAGATAATGAAAAAGAAAAACTGCCAGTCAAAAATTCTTTAGCCAGCAAAACTGTCTTTCCAAAATGAGGGAGAATTTAAAATACTTATAGATAAAGAGAAACTGAAAAAGTTCATCAACAAAAGACCTACCCTTCAAGAATTATTAAAGGAAGCTCTGAAAGTTGAAAGGAAAGGATAAGAGAGAGTGGCATTGGGTAGGTGAAGAAATGAGGATCTTTGGTAGGGATAACTGTTTCAGCTTAATAAAGCTGATGAAATGCAATATACCAGAAATGGGGATTTATTAACTTACAACTTACAGTTCTTAGGCCATGAAAGTGTCCCAACTCAAGGCATCAACAGGATGATACCTGAAGATAGGGTACACTGGTTTGATAGTATTATGTACCCCAGAAAATCCATGTTTTAATCCTGATCCAGTCTTGTGGAGGCAGCTTTTTCCTTTAATGCTGATTCAATACTGTAGGCTGGAAACTTTCGACTAAATTATATCCACAGAAGTGTGGCATACTCAATTGTGGTGTGATCTTTTGATTAGATGGAAATGTAACTCTACCTGTTCCAGCTGGGTCTTGATTAGTTAACTGGAATCCTTTAAAAGAGGGAACATTTTTGAGAGAAATATCAGAGCTGACAGAGAGAGAACCCACAGAAACTACACAGCAGAGCTGACACAGATGCAGACACGTGAAAAAAAGAGACATGAATGTTTGGAGATGCTTGGAGCCCAGCAGATGCTGCCATGTACTGTCCCATGAGATGTTAAGCAAGCCAGAATCTGGAGAGAACCAAGGAAGCCAGGAGATGAAAGCCAGCCCCAGAGAAGCAAAGTGAGGAATCCCTGCTCAGACAGAGACTGAAAGCAATGGAGCCCAGGAGCAAGGGACCGGCAGATGCCAGCCACGTGACTTCTAGAAGAGAAAGCTGCCCCAGGCGGTATTAGTCTTTCTTAAGTAAAGATAACCTATTTTTTTGGTGCCTTAATTTGGGCACTTTCAGTTCCTTAGAACTGTAAACTTGTAACTTATTAAATTCCCCTTTTTAAAAGCTGTTCCCTTTGTGGTGTATCGCATTCTAGCAGCTAGCAAACTAATACAACAGGCTATTGGTTGTACACAAAAGACTATATAACATTTCTAAAAGAAATCAAAGATCTAAATAGGTAGAAAGACATTCTCTGCTCATGGATAGGAAGGTTAAATATAGTTTAGATGTCAATTCTCCCCCAATTGATCTATAGATTCAATGCAGTACCAATCAAAATTCCAGCAACCGACTTTGAAGACTTCAAAAAGCTAGTTACCAAATTTATTTGGAAGAGAAAGAGACCTGAACAGCTAAAAGCATCCTACAAAAGAAGAATGAATTGGGAAGATTAACACTTCCTGACTTTAAAACTTATTATAAAGCCGCGGTGGTCAAAACAGTGTAGTACTGGCACAAAGATAGAAGTATTGACCAATGGAATTGACTTAAGAGTGCAGAAATAGATCACCAAATCTATGGTCAACTGATTTTTGATAAGGCCCCAAATTCCTTTGAACTGGGACAAAATAGTCTTTTCAATAAATGGGCATGGGAGAACTGGATATCAATATCCAAAAGAATGAAAGAGGACCCTTACCTTACACCCTATACAAAAATTAACTCAAAGTGGATCAAACACCTAAATATAAGAACTAGCACTGTAAAGCTAGTTCTTTAATGTAGGGAAACATCTTCAAGACCTAGTAATAAGAGGTAGCTTCCTAAACTTTACACCCAAAGCTGGATAAATGGAACAACAAAAAAAGCTGGATAAATGGAAACTCCTCAAAATCAAGTATTTCTGCATCTCAAAAGAGTTTGTCAAAAAGGTGAAAAGGTTAGAAAAACCAATAAGCAAATTTATCTGGAAGGGCAGGGTGCCCCGAATTGCTAAAAACATCTTGAGGAAAAAAAACGAAGCTGGAGGTCTCGTGATGCCGGACTTTAAGGCATATTATGAAGCCACAGTGGTCAAAACAGCATGGTATTGGCATAAAGATAGATATATCGACCAATGGAATCGAATAGAGTGCTCAGATATAGACCCTCTCATCTATGGACATTTGATCTTTGATAAGGCAGTCAAGCCAACTCACCTGGGACAGAACAGTCTCTTCAATAAATGGTGCCTAGAGAACTGGATATCCATATGTAAAAGAATGAAAGAAGCCCCGCATCTCACACCTTATACAAAAGTTAACTCAAAATGGATCAAAGATCTAAACATTAGGTCTAAGACCATAAAACAGTTAGAGGAAAATGTAGGGAGATATCTTATGAATCTTACAACTGGAGGTGGTTTTATGGACCTTAAACCTAAAGCAAGAGCAGTGAAGAAAGAAATAAATAAATGGGAGCTCCTCAAAATTAAACACTTTTGTGCATCAAAGAACTTCATCAAGAAAGTAGAAAGACAGCCTACACAATGGGAGATAATATTTGGAAATGACATTTCAGATAAAGGTCTAGTATCCAGAATATATAATGAGATTGTTCAACTCAACAACAGAAAGACAGCCAACCCAATTACAAAATGGGAAAAAGACTTGAACAGACACCTACCAGAAGAGGAAATACGGATGGCCAAGAGGCACATGAAGAAATGCTCAATGTCCCTGGCCATTAAAGAAATGCAAATCAAAACCACAATGAGATATCATCTCACACCCACCAGAATGGCCATTATCAACAAAACAGAAAATGACAAGTTCTGGAGAGGATGTGGAGAAAGAGGCACACTTATCCACTGTTGGTGGGAATGTCAAATGGTGCAACCACTGTGGAAGGCAGTTTGGCGGTTCCTCAAAAAGCTGAATATAGAATTGCCATAGGACCCAGCAATACCATTGCTGGGAATCTACTCAAAGGAATTAAGGGCAAAAACTCAAACGGACATTTGCACACCAATGTTTATAGCAGCATTATTTACAATTGCAAAGAGATGGAAACAGCCAAAATGTCCATCAACAGAAGAATGGCTAAATAAACTGTGGTATATACATACGATGGAATATTATGTAGCTTTAAGACAAGATAAACTTATGAGGCATGTAATAACATGGATGGACCTAGAGAATATTATGCTGAGTGAGTCCAACCAAAAACTAAAGGACAAATACTGTATGGTCCCACTGATGTGAACGGACATTCGAGAATAAACTTGAAATATGTCATTGGTAACAGAGTCCAGCAGGAGTTAGAAACAGGGTAAGATAATGGGTAATTGGAGCGGAAGGGATACAGACTGTGCAACAGGACTAGATACAAAAACTCAAAAATGGACAGCACAATAATACCTAATTGTAAAGTAATCATGTTAAAACACTGAATGAAGCTGCATCTGAGCTATAGGGTTTTTTGTTGTTGTTTTTTACTATCATTACTACTTTTATTTCTTTTCTCTATATTAACATTTTATATCTTTTTCTGTTGTGTTGCTAGTTCCTCTAAACCGATGCAAATGTACTAAGAAACGATGATCATGCATCTATGTGATGATGTTAAGAATTACTGAGTGCATATGTAGAACAGTATGATTTCTAAATGTTGTGTTAATTTCTTTTTTTATTTTTATTTTTTTTTCTTTTTTTCTTTCTTTCCGTTAATAAAAAAAAAAAAAAAAAGGTGAAAAGGCAGCGAACTCAATGGGAGAAAATATTTGGAAATCACATATTGGACAAAAGTTTGATATCCTGTATACATAAAGAAATCATCAACTCAACAACAAAAGAACAAACAACCCAATTATGAAATTGGCTAAAGATATGAATAGACATTTTTCTGAAGAGCATCTACAGATGGTTCAAAAGCACATGAAGAAATGCTCCTTTTCATTAGCTAGCTATAAGGGAAATGTAAATCAAGTCTGCAATGAGATACCACATCATGCCTATAAGAATGGCTGTTATTAAACAAACAAAAAGTTATAAATGTTGGAGAGGATGTGGAGAAACTGGGACACTGATGCGCTGCTGATGGGAATGTACAATGGTACAGCTACTATGGAAGACTGTTTGGTGGTTCCTTAGAAAACTAAATATTGAGTTGTCCTATGACCAAGCACTACTTGTATATACCCAGAAGAGCTAAAAGCAACGACACAAACAGACATTTGCACACCAATGTTCATAGCAGCATTATTCACAAGCACCAAAAGATGGAAACAATCCAAACACCCATCAACAGACAAGCGGATTAACAAAATGTGGTACATACACATGATGGAATATTATGGAGCAGTAAGATGAAATGATGTCCTGAAGCACATGACAAGTTGGATGAGCCTTGAGGACATAATGCTGAATGAAATAAGGCAGACACAAAAGGGTAGATACTTTTATGACCACGGAAAGGTAAAATCAGAGGCTTGCAATATAGAATATAGGGAACTTAGAGAAGCTAGAGATGGGTGAGCAGTTAGCTAATGAGGTTGAACTCAAATGTAAGGGAATAAATAGAAGTGGAGGCGATTCTCTAGTGGGCCCATAAGTAATATTACCATATTGAATGTGAACATAATTGAAAGGGATTGTTAGACCTATGTGTCCCACTGATTAAATATAAATAAGTTCTTGCAAGAACTACTTCAAAGGTATGATTCTTGTACAAAGAGTGTTTAAGTCCAGGGTACTGGGGCGGGGGGGAACTGCTATTGCATGCTATGGGCTGTTTAACAGGAAACCATCAGCACTACC
Source organism: Tamandua tetradactyla (assembly GCF_023851605.1). NCBI lineage: Eukaryota > Metazoa > Chordata > Mammalia > Pilosa > Myrmecophagidae > Tamandua > Tamandua tetradactyla. The sequence continues at coordinate 167,287,898 of NC_135333.1, forward strand.
ACAGCAACAGCAGAGGTAAATAATTGAGGGACAAGAGTTAAGAGGAGATTTAGATTTCCTATTTTGTGAGGGTGTATTTATTGGTTATTTTTGTCTTGGAAACAATGAAATTATCTAAAATTGAGAGTATTGATAGACTGTGAACTTTGGGCATTACATGTGATGCCTAATGAATGCAGGTGGCTGAAGGATGCGCTGACTGAGAAGTAGATTGGAGAATGATAGTATATATATATGATCAAATATTGTGCTGCTAAAAATGTGACAAAGTTGTGAGGCATGCAATGGTGTGAATGAACCTGTGGGACATTTGTTGGGGCAAAATAAGCCAGCATTGAAAGAACAATTATTGTATGGTCTCCTTTAGAAAATGTTTATAAGAAAACAGGGGCTTAGATTGTCTGTTATGAATGTCTGTTATGAATGTCTGAAATGTCCCTTATAATAGACACATTTAATCTGGAGTGGTAATTACTATTTCTGGATTTTGAGAGGCTGTTTATATATCTATAACCTGGTGTTTAGAGGTGAGAATGAAGCTGATCAGGTCGGGATTAAGGTAATTCAGAACACAGGGGTAAGGAAGACATTGTCTATATTTTAGAACCGCACCTACTCTTTGAGACCAAAGCAAGAAAAATTTATTTTGTCTAGGACCTAAATTTTCTGTTGCACATAATCTAACTCAACCTGTCAAGATAGCTCTTTTGAATGATTGAAACACAGGGAGCCTAGAATAAGAATGAGAGCCTGTAATCCTGTATAGCTTAACGTAATGCCTGGATACATCCTAGAATATATTAAGCAGATAATAAAATAGTATTGGCAAAGTCTTTTGAGGGACAGGAGAAGAAATATGTAACTATTAAACTCTACCATCAGGGAATTCCCTGATATTGTGTCAAACATTAGGGATACCAAAATCAATAGGCCAAGCCCTTGATCATGAGGCTTACTCATGTGAAGCTTATGTAGGTAGTGGAGCAGCTTAGCCTGCCTATACGTATGCCTAAGAGTTACTTCTGGAGGACCTCTTTTGTTGCTCAGATGTGGCGTCAGTCTCTCTAATGCCAACTCTGCAAGTGAAATCATTGCTCTCCCCACTACATGGGACGTGATACCCAGGAGTGAAATAAATGGAAGGACATTCCATGCTAGTTGGAAGAGTTGGAAGAATAAATACTGTTATGATGTTAATTCTACTCCAAATGATTTACAGATCCAATGCAATCCCAGTCGAAATTCCAACAGCCTATTTGGCAGAAGCATAAAAGCCAATTATCAAATTTGTTTGGAAGGGTGAGGGTCCCTGAAGAGCCAGAACCATCCTGAAATGGAGAACAAAGTTGGAGGAATCACATACCCTGACTTTAAGGCTCACTACACAGCTACCATGGTCAAAACAGCATGGTATCAGCAGGATAGATATCTATAGATCAATAGAAGCAAACTGGTAGTTCAGAAATAGAACCTCCCATCTATGGCCAGTTATTTTTTGACAAGGCTGCCTAAGTCCACTCAAATGGGAAAGAATAGTCTCTTCAACAAATGGAGCTGGGAGAACTGTGTATCCTTATGCAAAAGAATGAAGGAGGACAAACCATATATATAAATTATATATTTTGACACACCACATATAAAAATTAAATCAAATTGCATGAAAGTCCTAAATACAAGAACCAGAACCATAAAACCCCTAGAAGAAAATGTAGGAAAGCATCTTCAGGACCTTGTGTTAGGCAATTATTTCTTTGATTTTATGCCCAAAGCACCAGCAAGAGAGAGAAAAAAAAAATAGATAAATGGGACCTCATCAAAATTAAAAACATCTGTCCATCAAACGACATTGTCAAGAAAATGAAAAGGCAGCCTACTCAGTAGGAGAAAATATTTGGAAACTGTATATCCAAAATGGATTTAGTAGCCAGAATATATGAAGAAATCCTATAACTCAATAATCGAAAAACAAACAATCTAATTTAAAAATGGGCAAAAGCTTAGACAGATGTTTCTCCAAAAAAAGATATACAAGTAGCTAAAAAGCACATGAAAAGATGCACAAATCATTAGCTATTAGGGAAATGCAGATCAAAACCACAATGAGCTACCATTTCACACCCACTAGAATGGCTACTATTAAAGAAACAGGAAAGTGTTGGAGAGGATATGGAGAACTAGGAACACTCATTTGTTACTGGTGACAATGTAAAATGGGGCAGCTGCTCTGGAAAAGAGTGTCGTGGTTCCCCAGAAAGATAAATATAGAATGAACATATGACCTGGCAATCCCTTTACTAGGTAGATACCCAAAAGACTCGAAAGCAGGGACTTAAAAAGATATTTGCACATCAATGTTCATAGCGGTATTATTCACACTTGCCTGAAAGTGGAAGCAACCCAAGTGTCCACCCATGAATGGATAAATAAAATGTGGTATAGACATACAACGGAATATTATTCAATTATTGAAGACAAATGAAGTTCCGCTTCTTACAATGACAAGGATGGACCTTGAAGACATGCTGAGTTAGATTAGCCGGACACAAAAGAACAAGTATATGATCTCACCGATACAGAATAATTATAATGAGTGAGTTCACAGAGTTACGATCTGGAATACAGGTTACCGAGGCTGGGTTGGGGGTAGGGAAAGAGGAATTAAGGCTTAATTTGTACATAATTTCTATTTAGGTTCGTGGTTAAGTTTTGGAAATTGGTGGTGATAGCACAATATTGTGTGTGTAATTAATAGCATTATAGTATACATGAGAATGTGGTTAAAGGTGAAGCTTTCAGTCCTATATATGTAATTAAAATAAAAGATAAAGCGTAGGTCTGTATACACAATGAACTTTGTTGTGAATAGTAAAATTATAAAATTTTTCTTTCATGAATTGTAACAGAAGTATCACACCCATGGCTGGTGTTAATGATAGAGTGGTATATGGGAAAAATACACCCCAATATAAACTATGGACTATTGCTTAATAGTACAATTTTAATATTCTTTCATCAATTGTAACAAAGTTACCATACTAATGCAAAGTGTTAATAATAGAGGGTTATATAGGAATGCTGTAGTTTTCACATGATTTTTCTGTAAGCCTACAGCTTTTCTAATTTAAAAAGCTTTAAAAAAACTGAAGTGCTTTGTTATGTCAAATAGAAAAGTAGCAAGAAGTTGGCAACTGCTTAAATACCTAACAAGTGGGAATTAATTGAAGAAATACAACCATAGAGTGGCTGCACACTAATCCAATTAAGGTAATAGTATAGATGAGTTCTCACTGGTGTGGAGAATGCTTATTACATTTTGTAGGCAAATAAAACAAATTAAGATGAAACAATATATTTAGAAAAAAACATGGGAAGTGTTGCAATAAAACTGGATGGAGGGGGCTCAATAAAACTGTCTCAATAAAACCCAATAAACTATCAACATCATATATTAACTAAAAAAAAAGGTATGGGAGGGTTAAGCAATTAGATATATGATGTGGGAAACAATCATAATATATCAAATGAAAAAAATGTGTTATAAAATAACACGTATAGAATGAACTTAATTTACTAATAAATGCTAGTATTAAATTGGAAAATCAAGTCATTCACATTACTTTGTAACCACATACTTATATTTCATTCGGGTGAAAAGATAACATTTGAAAGAACAAGAGATGCCTGGAATGAAAATATTAACTGTATTGAACTACAATGAGATAATATAGTGATCAGCTAGGGGATTTGATGGCAAAACAAGAGTTTCACAATATTTTTAAATCCTTAGCTATAGGACAATGATAAAATATGTCATTGCCGATGTGCATTCCCCTGTGGAAGATGCATTTTAAAGGGCTCAGTTTTAGCCGCTGCTTCCCTTAATTTATGTTCCATATTTAAGTAGGTGGCTAGATGGGGAGAGTTGGGAGCATGCCTCCAACACCTGACTCTCATTTTGGAGCCTCTTGCCTGAATGGTCTTTAGCAGCAAGTGCCATTATCCTGGGCACCAACCTGAGAAGGACATTTTGACATTTTCCTAACAAATTATTGATAACTACATTGAGAGATGTAAAGAGCTATGGAACTACTATTATCTGGCTGTAAGCATCATGTAGTTCATTCTTTATGTCAACTATCAGCATACTGCTTTAGATCATTTCAGCTGTGAAAATTCTGTCTTCCTTAGAATATGTATCTGAGCTGGTTTTTGGGCTTTTGAGGCTTCTGTGGAAAGTACTGATTATTAAAGAGGAATTCAGGGTTTTTAATTTATGGGCAATTTTCATTTTCTCTATCATAATTTCCTCAGAGGTCCCTTCTCCCCACCTCCACCCCCAGCCCTGGATAAAGGTTACATCAACAGATCTAAAAATGTATTTTTTCATTTTGATTGCAGAAATCCTGGGGTCATTATTATTTGTTCAGAGTTACATACATTTATCAGAGTTATTGTGACTGCTGTGAGCCTTGCTAGCAACTTCTCTTCTAGAGCCTTCCTTTGTCTCTTAAGCATATTTTAGAGAATATTTTTGAGGAAACACCCATATTTCCTTGCAGAAAATGATATTGTCTTGTAAAATTTAAACCCACCATATTTGGCCCACAGATTGTTTAACCCTGGTAACCTTCCAGGCCCTTGCGACTTGAATCACAGGTTTGTGTGTCACCTTGTTTATTCTAATTTCCTCCTTTGAATTCCACTAAGCAAATTGCCTAGCTTGTCCTATTATTGCATTTCTATGTCTCTTTTTATTGGAATCTGCTTTCTATAAGTTTTCTTACTTTTTTTTTCCTCCTTTTTTTGGGTGCATGGTCTGGGAATTGAACCCCGGTCTCTCGCATTAAAGGTGAGCATTCTACCACTGAACCACCCGTGCACCCCAAGCTTTCTTACTTTTAAAGAATTCTCCATTCTTTTTCTGCCAAGATTTCCAAATTCTTATTGAAATATATGAAAACAGAACAAATAGTACAAAATCTTTTGTAGACCAGAACTTGATCCATTGGACAAAGTTTTAAAATTATGGATAAGCTGGGAAAATAAAAAAAAAAAGACTACTTTTACCATAAAATTTTACTCCTTGCTCTAGTCCCCTCTTATCTCTGCCAAATATAGGACTGGTATAATAAAACAGAGAAAATAAAGTAATCCTTTCTTCTAAATACTGTCATCTTGTTACTGCCAGTTTAAGCTGTGACCTTGGCTGTGATATTTGCAAATAGTCATTATGAGATAGGTGGATTAGAGACAGAGTGACAAGAACTGGTGAAAAGATTTTGGATGCATCAAGGAGAGGGCCCTCTAAAAGCTTTGCTGCTTGCTCAAATAGGCTGTTGTTAAAATGGAAATCTCCAGTCATCTCTGAAATAATTGATTGGCAAACACAATGAATGGCCTAGCTGAACCAGAAAGCATTTGTGCAGTACCAACAACAAAATTATATCCTTTTAGCCAACTACATTTTCTTTTCATTGAAATATGATTGACTCATAATAATGCTAATTATATCTAATTATCATCTCAATTATTTTACCCTAGCAGGAACATTTCTTCATCATGTTATTCATCAGTTATCTAATAATAATTTATATTGTTACCACTTTTTAAAAATAAAAGTTTCACTGGTTTAAACATACTGTCATGGTTTGGTGGGATATATCATTAATGTCATGGCTTTTCTTGATTATAGGTATTTGATGAGTTAGAGAGAATCAACTTCTCTAGATTCTTCTGTAATAAATATTATCAGCACTCTAGTTTAAGTGGCATAACTGGGCCTCTGTGTTATAATCACCTGTGGCTTTGCTGATTAATTGTGACAAAGTAAAATGAGCTTTCTGGGGAGTGAATGCAGGCAAGGACCTGATAGAAAAGTGATATGAAGGAAACTATAGGCTACTACTGCAGCCTCAGAGTTGTTAAAAAAGACAATAACAAATCTTACCAACCATTAAAATGGGAGAATTCCCTTTAACATCCCTATCCTGTCTTCAGTTAGTTGGAACCTTGAACCTCTGCAGACTGCAGATGTCAATTGGTTGAAGCAGCCCTTTCTAATCTCTGGGAAATTCTTCTTTACTCCCAGTAGAAAAGCTCCTAGCTCTTAGCCCTGCCTCTGTCTTTGGGGCCACAGAGAAGAAATCTAAAACCACTTCACCATGGCAGGTCTTCAATTTTAATAACAGTGCCTAACACCCGTAGAGCATTTGCGAGTTGACAAGGTAACTTCCTATACGTTATCACGTTTAATTGTATCAACGGTCCTGGGAAGTAGGCTTAGTTAACCTCCACTTCCGAGAAAAACTTCCTCACACTGCTAACTCAACTTACCTTTCTCCAAACCCGTCTCACTCAACCCCTGAGTCTTTGAATACCCATCTGTTCTTTTCTAAATTCTTCATTCCTTCTCTGTTTGCCTCTTTTTCTTAGAGTGTGACTTTGAGAACTGAATGTGCTGCTTCAGGTCTGGTCCAGGACAGCCAGGCTTTCCCCTTCCATTGCTCAAAGACTGTTCTCATGAGGGGGTGTCAGGCCGTGCTCACTGTTCAGCAGAAGATAGATCCTAAGGCATGGAGATCTGAGCTTGTTTCCAATTGAAGCTCGGGAGATCTTTAATCATGTGGTGCTAAGTCACCTTCCCACTTGGGAAATTTTATTTATTTATTTGTTCTTGTTGTTGTTGTTGGTTTTGATGCTAGAACAGTACCAGTTTACTCTTGTGGGATCCGGGGTGAGTAGACTGAGCGTTGGAAAAGGGCATCTGTGACTTGACTTTGAGTTCTGTGGTCATTCCCACCTTAGCCCATCCTTCCAGTGCTCGGG